>NC_054373.1:120863652-121203652 GCF_017654675.1 Xenopus laevis
ACAGCTTCTATATATTAATAAAGATATTCTGTTCAAATGCCAAAAAACAAATAGAAAAGCTTTTTGGGAATGCAGCCCTACACCATATACTGTATATCTTTAGGAAATGTTTTGCTGATTTGCTGCTTGTTTATAAGTTAAAAGATGTAGTTGTAACTTCTGAGGCTCCCTGCCGGTTTTAAGCACTTGCAAATAACTCTCACTGCTGCTTTTGGTTCAACTCTCTTTTTTATTTATTAGGGATGTTGGATGTGATTGCATGTTCTCTATTGCCTTATATATACTATAGCTTAGAGCAAGAAGGGCAAGGACCTGACCATTAATGAATCAATAGAGGCACTATCCTCACAACAGAACAAAAATAACTTTGTGAATGGAAAATCTTCTTAATTAATTCCACAGTGCCATATGCACATATATTTTTAGAGCTGTCTCTAAGAAAGTTGAAGCAGGGGCCACTAGCCTGGGTCTCTTGGGGACCCACAGAGTTGCAGCTGTGTATTGGAAGATTGTTGGAAACGTCACTAATGTCCTTGAAATGTATATTCAGGCTGCTCAGGCATAACAATTTCACTTCCAGTAGTAACATATGTTGTCTCTGGTATGAAAATGTTGTGATTTCCAGTTTAAAGACAACTGAAGGGCCATAGATTTGATAGTCTTGTTTTAAATACTAAAAATGGCTTTGTAAAACCTTTTTTTTACAGAGTTGTACCATAACTAAAAGCGGCCACTTTTCAAACCCTCATTTCTCTTTCACTCCTTTCTGAGGGGATTTTTTAATACATGTACTGTTTCAGACTTTTACCCAGAAACTAAAGCTTGGTTAAAATGATATATAAACTTATAGCAAATTCGGAATGATTTGTAAACACTGGTCCATATGTGCAGTGCCAGTCAGAGAGAAGACCTATCAGAAGGAAGGTGAGGCACAACATTGCAGAATGGTGATATTCTTACCATGTATGTGTTGGTTGTCAAGAGCTGAGCAAACAGTGCCAGAAGCAAAAGAAACAGAAACATAAAAATACACAGCACATATTGTCAAAATAATACAGAATAAAAAATGGAAGCAAATAAAGGATGATTAGCAATAAACTAGGAGCAGAAATAAATAAATGATAAATTTATATACAAATGGATAAAATAAAAGGTAGCCATTCTTTGAGACAAAGTTCTTTTAAAAAGCAGCATATACGTGTGTAACTATAGTTTATCCTAAGATTGCTGATTGCAATAGCTTAGTTGTCAGATTTACACAGAGCCAGATGCCTTTTCAAGCCGACACATACACTTTATAGTCCTTAATCCAGCCTCAGCCTGTTAATTAGTAATGACTTAATCCCTTGGTATTTTCTCTAACAAGACCAACTGCCGTAGGATTTCTTGCTCTGGCCTCACCTGCCCATTGCTGGTGACGGTGGCATTGTCAAAGAGAAAATATGCTCCAAAGAAAAACACTGCAGCGTCAAACAGTCCTAGGAACGTCCAATATATGAACAGACGCCACCGCAGTAATGCATTCTTGGCAATATCCCTGCAAAAAATAATATAAAAAGAGGAATACATGGTGATTTTCCAAACAAAAGATACATGCTATAGCACCCATTTACAATCTATATTCAATAAGCAACAAATATTTCAAATGTTATATGTTATCAATAAAATATACTTTAAGGGGATTATTTATCAAAGCCCAAATTTATCTAAATATTTTCTCCTACAAACTCTAATCAAATCTGCTCGGGTTTTTTGCGCTTATTTATTAAAATTAAAAAAAATGTGCTTTTGTGGGAAAAAATCTAATTTTCATAATTTTGCATCCGATTTTTCCGATTTTTCACCTGAAAACGGAGAAAACTTCAGGGTATTACACAAAACCCAGCGCACATAAAAAAACATTGGGACTTCTCCATTGACTTATATACAACCTCAACAGGTCTTAGATTTTCTGGTTCGGACTTTTCCATCCTCGGGGTTTAATTATTTCTGAAAAATTCGTGATTTTTTAAAATTCAGATTTTATAAAGAAAAAAAATCTCAAATTTTTCGTGATTTTTGCATTTGGAGTTTAGTAAATAACCCCCTGAATATGGGTCAGTATCTAAATGTAACCCAAATTCTCATCATTATGTTGAATTTACAAGCATAGCATTCTTGATAATTTTCTTGATATTATTTTAATATTCAGTTCTATTCAGTTTTCGACAATATATTTTGAGACAAAGGTCAAGTAAATTATATCACATGTGCTACCATTTCCTTTTAAGGAGATAGAATATATATATATATTCTTGAACCTATAACACTTGCATCTTTTAATCACAGCTGGTTGAGGATGCTGGCTCCCATATGTAGTAAAAGGCACAATGCTTTACCCTGGTGCAGAAACTCACAGCTACCAAAAATGTTTGCCTTTAAAGAGGTGCACAATAAATGCTGGGTGGTTTGACCTGTAGCAAACCTGTAACCCCTTTAATTATAATACCGTCAGGGTAAAGTTTTTTTTACGATTCTTAGTTAAACCTTAGTTGCTCTATTTCTATCATAGGTACAAATTCCCAGCTCCATGACATACCTGTACAGAGTAGGGTCTCTCTTCAGCACTTCCACACTAACATGCTGCTCAATCAGACTATACAACAGGATGGGAAGGGAAGTGAAGCTGATATTGTAAAGTGTCAGATATGCAGTATCGTACAAAGGCTGCAAGGAAACCAAGAGTCAAAGTGGTACTCATGCCTTGTAAACACAAATTCACTGGAATCCAAATACTATACATTCCCATACTTTACTTTGCATGCTCCTAAATATTCTAGGTACTGTAACTGCAGCAGCAGTACATTATACATAGTAACCTGATGATTCGATCATGAAAGATGGTTATTTCCTTGGAGGAAACATTCAAATTTCTTTTATTGTAGACTAAAACAAAGAAGGCAGATTAAATAAATAAACCAACAATTTACTGATTAATTTTAAAAGTGCTTGGGGGAGGATACCCCAAATCTGACCAAAGATGGCCATCTGCACCCAGAGCCTCATTCCAATGAAGGTGACATAGGAGCACTTTCCGGCTAAACTAATATTTTCTCCAACCAGACTGCAGGCTTTATTAGCTTGCACCTCTGGTGAGGGAAACAATTTTACTGTGCCCTTTCATTATAAATTGCATAAAAAAACAGTTACTTGCAATACCACTTCTGACCATCTTTTACATTAATATGATTTCATAGGTAGAAACTGAATGTTGCTAGTTCTTATTTCTGCTGCATATAAAAAAATTCAGCTTTAAGCTGTATTTCTCTTGAAAGAGAAGGCTCCCAGAAATGGTAAATTAATTCATAATTTAATACTGGAGTTGTCAAACACCTTTCTTCCCTGAACAGCTTTACTGTTATACCCTTTACTGTTATAAAACAATATATGCTGAAACCCTTGCAGCATTTTTTAAGTAATACTGAAATCACATAATTACCCAGTATTAATATAATACTATTTCATGTTTGCACAAGCTTTAATAGCATTGTATAATTTATAATTGTATAATTTTAATACATCTATGCTTTGTTTAATCTGCGTGTGTTATCTCCTTCACTTTAATAGTTAAATCAACCATAGGTATGTCCACACATGAATGTAGTAAATGTTAATAAACCTTTCAAATACAGGATAATCAATTCTGCTTTGGCTTGTGGGACGGAAGCACTGATACTGAAATATATATGGAATCAATGCAATAAAGTAATACAGTTACTTCAGCACCAATAAATGAATTTCCCCAAAGGAGATGGTAGAAGCAGAATCCGCTGAACCTCCTGACCTATTATAATTCTAACATATTTGTAAATAATTTAAAAATAAAATCCACAACATTCCACCTAACTCAATATAGGTGATCAGGTACAGTGAGGAACTGTACACCCATAAACCCAGTCCTAGCCTGGTGATCTCGACTAACCCTAAAAATGAATATTGTTAAAATGCCATATTTTATATACTGAACTTATTGTGCCAGCCTAAAGTTTCAGCTTCTCAATAGCAGCATTGATCCAGGATTTCAAACTAATCACTTGGAAAGTGTCTGCATCACTCACATGCTCAGTGAGCTCTGAGCAGCTGCTAAGTAGAAGCTAAGCTTATGGCTAGATGGCTGATTATTAAATTCTGATGCTAGGTGAACTGGTTTCTGTGCTGCCATGTAGTAATTACCTGAATTAATTACTAATCAGCCTTATATTGTGACATTTATATTCTGTGTACTGTATATTGTGAGTGGGTCCCTAAGCTCAGTAAGTGACAGCAGCACAGGGAATGTGTAGTGAATCAGCAGAAAAGAAGATGGTGAGATACAAGGGTATCCCTGCTATAGGGCGGTGGTTGTCTTGGGCTGGTAAAGAACCCTGAAACATAGTGTAAAACATTTCTAGCCTACTTCTTTAGTTAGGCTTTAGTTCTCCCTTAAACCAACCCAAAAAAATAATAAAAAGTGAGTGGTTACTCTAGTTGACAATTATAGAATTAGCTTGAGAGCTGCAGGTCAAACAGCTCTGTGACATCAATGATGTAAAAAGAATGAAATCTCATAGATAAAATTACTTACCTGTTGTGAGAAGCCACAGAAGAACTGGTATAAAAATTGAGGGAAAATAAAGCAGACATTCTGAAAAGAAAAAAAAATAAGGGTTGTTGGAGGCCTTCACAGTAAACAGTATAATTCAAATGTATATGCAAAATATTCTTATACACTAAAGACTTTGTGTGTCATTACCTTATAAAAGAAATATTGCACAAGTTCTGAAATCCTAACATAATAATAATGTCCATGGATCAACAACATCCTTTTTAAATGTTTAAATTTAGGGATTGCATAGTCGCTGTTTCTGGCAGCTTGTCTTCCTTCCTTTCCAATTACCCCTGAAATAACAAAGCATATTGACAGATTATTATTAGAATCAGAGAGGAGAGTCACTGCATATCAGATGCTATCCTGTAGCAGCACCAAAACAAGTACAAATGCCATCTTTTAGTGTTTAATTCCCAAACTGATATTTTTAAACCTTGTATCAGCAGTTGTGTCTCCAGTAACAGGAGACAAATGGAGTGCTCTGGTTTGTTAATTGGGACACAGTGGATGGAGAAGCCATGGACTTGACACCAGTTTTAGGCTGGTATTAGGTATCTTCTTGCTACTAGTTAATCTGCTGGTTACAGATGAGCAAACATTTTCACCCAGTACAGTTTAGTGGTGAAATTAGCAGTTTTGCCTGCAGAAACCTTTAGGGAATATGTATTTGCCATAATTTGAGGCATATTGTTCTGCACTATTAGTAAGGAGGGTCATACTTACTTCTGTGACTCCCATGAGAGCTTTGACTTGACAAGTAAATATTGATTATCAACTAACAGCCATCTGTTTATATAAATAAATTCACCTTATCTCCTTATACCTCCAGTTATAATTAAGTAAAGGATGCAGTCTGAGAATATGAACGTACCAATACCAACATGTGCTTCTAAAATCATGCTGACATCATTAGCCCCATCACCAATGGCCAGCGTAATTGGATGTTCCCTCGAAGACTTGATTAATTTAACAATCTATAAAGACATAAGGAAGTCTCATGACTGATGCAATTTTTGATTCAAATGAAGACCTGCTAACATAATACTGGAAGAACTGCAGTCACATAATCAGGTTGAAATTATGGGAAATATATATTATCATTGAATATAAAATTCTGCACTACCACTACTATTCTTGGTAAAGTCGGTCCTAATTATATCTCCACTAGAAAAGTAATATGATAGCTTTGCATATTATTTATTTTCTGGCTTACAAGGGAAATTTTTCACAAGTAAGGTCAACTTTCACCCTTCGGCTGCAAGTTCCAGCATCAGTAACAGGTAAGGACATACTGAAAGCTGCAGTTTGACAACATCTATAGCATTCTGTGTTGTCCATCCCAGTACAAAAAAACTACACATGAAAATTTGGACCTGTTAGTGCACTTGTTGGGGCGCTGGTAAATGAGCCCTTCTGACCATGGTAGTCATATGACTATGGATGTAAAAGGTTGCTGGTAAATGAAAATATATGTGTTTTCCTAAGACCAATATTAATCTCTCTATCTCCCTACTGACAACCAACATCAATGTTGTTTGCAGAGTACTGTTCCACAGTGCGGATCAGATGATATATATATATCCTAGTGTGAATACCTGTGCTTTCTGTAGAGGTGCCATTCGACAACAGAGAACTGCACTGCAATTTCGGCAGATTTCCAAGAACACCTCTCTGTAGTTTGTGGAGCTCCCATCTTCCCTGGGTTTCATTATTAATGACAGTGTAGCTCCATCAATAATTAGACCATAGTCCTGGAAATCTGTTGAAAACCTATACCGTTCAGAAGATAAACAAATAAAGATATTGGTTGTTTTTTCCCCACCATCCAAATGAAGGTTGCCTTAATTAGTATTAGTGCCATAATCAATGGCAACATACAAGCTGGGGATATTTAACATGTACAGTATACATGTGACAACAGTGGGCTCGGTGCTTCTATTGGGTGTCAAACTAAGTCAAATCAAAGAGATGCACAAAGATCCCTGGAGGTGTGACCAAATTGCCTTGTGCCCCATAGTCCCAAATGTCAATATTTATTTGCATTTATCCAGTTAGCACATGTCATTTCCACAGTGCAGTTCTGCAAGGCATAACCCAAATATAAAAGAAAATAAATTAATTATTTTATATAGCTAAAAGCTATTTAAGTGCTCAAGTTCTGTGATTAAAAAAAAAGTATGGATTGCCCTGATGAAGGGTGGGTGTTCCCCCCCGAAACGTTGATGTTTGGTGGCTGAATAAAAGGGGATAATCCCCGACTGCACTAATCGGTGTGTGTGTGGATCCGTTTCTTTTACACATTGGTTGCCTTGATATTTGACATTTTGCACATAGCTCTTTTTCCAGTTCCCTGCAGTAAAGAAAAAACGCACATACATATCTAAAGATGGGTACAACTATCAAACCATAATCTTTTTCTCAAGCTAAAGTAATTAAGCTTCTGTTGCAAAGGCACAACTTTTGGTCATAGTGGTAAAACAATATGGCAACCCTTAGTCAATGTTATATATAAAAATATGCAGGAAATGGATCCTCTTTTACTTTATATGATATCCTCTGAAGGTAAATACTTTTTATTCTACCATAGCTTTTGTCTAATGGAAAATTAAAGGGGCAGCATATTCCCATGTTCAACATGAGCTCAATGAATAGTGCTTATTCGGAACTTGCCTGCTATCTGTTGTTTTAATCATAAAAAAATCCCAGGTTTTTATTTCTTAAGCTAAATGGGACAAAACGGGGAAATTGTAGCTACTCTATGTTTGGTACTTGCCAGGCAGATCCCCAGCAGTGCATCAATAATTCTCCTGCATAGCAGACTCCAGCTAACAAAACAGTCTAAACATAGGAAGGGTTGTATACTAGTAGTCTGATTATTTACCTTACAAGGCTCAAACTTGGTTTGCCCTGTGTAGCTCAAGAAATAACAAAAACTATACATTTTTTGTGATCAAAACAACAGACAATAGGAATGTTCAGCATAAGCCCCTATTCATAACACTCAAGTGTATATGTTGCCACTTTAAGAGGTAACAGTTATATTTCTTCTGGGTTTTCTCTATCTTCACTATTGCCAAAACTACAAATTTCAACCAGTAATAAAATGTCACAGTTTGGTGTAGTCTAATACTGACGAGGACCTAATCTGAGATTCCTAAACATATGGTCGCATTTCAGGTACAGTATTAAGAAATTGAGTGATAGCCTTCCTCAGGCCCGGATTTGGGGAAAGGCCATCTAGGCCCGGGCCTAGGGCAGCAGGATTTTAGGGGGCGACATGCTGCCCAACCACACCCACATTGGTACAAAAACACTGGGGATGAGCTGGAGATACAATAATTTTTTAAATTTCCCCATTGATGATGAAAATTTGCATGAATAAAGGGGAGGGGACAGGGGTGACAAACAGGAAGTGGGCCTAGGGGCGCCCACTATGTAAATCCGGCCCTGGCCTTCCTGGGAACAACCCCCTGTATTTGATCACAGCCTGTACACAGAGCACAAAATAGTAGGAATATAGCCATCATTGTATGGAAAATTTGGACTGCACACAGCACCACCACCATGCAAATATAAATGCCATTCCCTTGTTCAGTTTCAAGCAAAGGCCCCATACCCTGAGAAATTGTCTCTTGTTAAGCTTTCACTGTGCCTTAGAACTGTTCTGCTGAGCTCAAACAGCACATCATGGAGACTCTGCTCCTCCATCCTCTTTGTAGTAAGCTCTAACAGCTGTGTGTTCCTCCGGAACAGTTTGCAGGCATAACAGGTGGCAGATGCTGTCTCCATTTTGTCTCCTGTTAGTACCCAGACTTTAATGCCAGCTTTCTGGAGTGATTCTATTGTATCCGCCGCTTTTTCCTGAAGCCTGTAGATAGTACAACACAAATACAAAGTTATGAAATTATGACTTCCTCCATTAAATGATTTGATTAAAAATAATACCTATATAATATGATGATCATAATAATACACACACACATATACACACACTAGCTTAATGTATTTGCAGATGACTCACGTATGCTTATCGCCAAGTCAATGACCTTTTGCTCAGGATTGGTTATCCTGAAATATTTATATTTTAGTGGCTAGCAATGGGAAACCAATATCAAACCACATAGGTTTCTGATTGCTAGAGCAAAGATGATGGATGTATGGAATGTATGGTGTACATTACACATTATATTGTTAATTGCATTTAGAAATGCTTGTAAAAGTTCTAAACCTTTAATTATGAGATTGCACACAAAAGGCACTCAGACCCTAATGAAATGCCCATAAATAAATTACATATTGATTTTCCTAAGAAAGTATGTGCATTTAAACTATTGTACAGTATAAGAAGTTTTAGGCTAATGCTAAACGTGGAGGATTCTCAGTCTGCAGATAAACGCAGGCTGGGAATCAGCCCCTACACAGTGAATCAGCCCCTACCTTGTCTCCACCCAGGCAAGGAAGGCGCAGATTCTGCAGGGGCTGAATCCGCCACATCTGGCATTAGCCATACAGATTATGGGGCATAGAGTTATTCACCAGAGGGAAATTATACAGCTTTCTGTTCATTTGTATGGGGTTTTAAAAATCATTTTTATCAAAGGGTGAATTCTCAATTTCACCCTTTGATATATATGCTTTTAAAAAAATCTCATAAAAGATAATACAGTGCTCTGGAATTTACCCTTTGAACCCTGTCCTGTTCATTGTAAATGGACCTTTTAATGATTTTTCATATTGCAGTTCTGAGATAGATCATTGATGCGCTACAGCGAGCACTGCTGACAGAGCACTTGTGTATTAATGTATTTGCTATAACTTAGAGCTAGTTAATGCTCCAGTGAATGTATATGCTTTTCATGGTTTTCTCTTCTTTTTATCATCTTGTCTCTGATGCATAGCTTGAATTTCACTCATGCTGTGTAGATACAGTATATATTGCCTTGGACTGATGAAAAATTTGCAGTGAAAAAAATTGGTATATTTAATTTGTTTGTTTTGTACATTTCTTTCTACAATATGCGTTTAATATAAGTAGAGTGCTCCAAGCTGCCATAATCATCGTTGCACAGCAATTCCGATTTATCTTTACTAGTGAAAAGTAATCTGCAATATTGCAAATAGGGTTATGGCCAGTTATTTCTTGTGGTATGCACAACTTATTTTGCATGCAAATTTAAAATAATTGTCCCACAAAAAGTGTTATTGATGACCCCGCACTATATTATAAAATTAATTGTAGAATCTAGAAAAATAGGCAGAGGGGCAGTAAAAATGCAAGACATTATTGCATGGAGTCACATATGCCCATGTTGCTTCATAATCCATGTGATAGTTTAGAATTATATCATACCTGTCTTCAACTGCTGTAGCGCCTAGTAAAATAAGATCCTGTTCTATTTGTTCATATGCTTCTGCCAGTTTCTTCTCTCTGTCCTGAAGTGCCAGCTGTGCATCCCTGAGCAATTTGTTAGCCAACTCATATTCCTCTTGAGAAAATTTTTTGTAAGCAACACACAGAGTTCTCAGCCCTTCCTAAAATAATGATGGACACATGTATGTCAACAGCATGGTTCATGAATTTATATATATATATTTATATATATATATTTATATAGCACCAACATATTCCGCTGCACTTTACAGAGAGTATGCATCATTTGCATCAGTCCCTGCGTAAGTGGAGCTTACAGTCTAAAATCCAAATTAACCTGCATTCATGCTTTGGTGTGAAAGGAAATCAGAGTACACAGCGAAAACCCATGTAAGCACAGGGAGAACATACAAGCAAGTTGCAGGTGGTGCAGAGGCTGGAATGGAACCCAGGACCCCACTTATGTGCATAGAAAGAGCCTATCACACTGAGCATCATTTGCTCACACACACATGGATGGGAGTTTAAGTAGAGATTTGGAGGAAGGTGTCAAGGCTGCTGCAACCCTTTTGGCTCTGCCACAGGCATTCTCAGCCTAACATATTTTCAGGCATGAGCAATAAATGCAATCTGATCATTGTGCATATTTTTAGCTCTGGGGAGTCACCTGAGACTCCAAATAGATAACCCGCCTATTTTGACTATACGCAGCCTGAAGCCGAAATGAGTGGGATGATGGATGATCTGGAGGCTGGAAATGTGATCTAATGTAAGGATTGTTTTCAATGTTAGAAAACTGCTAAAATGCATTATTTTTTAAAGAGCATGGAAAAAGTATTTGAAGGTGAAGTTATGTTTAATGCTTTTAAAAAGAAAAATACCCATGTATTTTGTGTACTGGTATATGATCCATTATCTGGAAACCTGTTACCCAGAAAGCTCTCAATTACTGAAAGGCAGTCTCCTATAGACACCATTATAATCAAATAACTCAAATTTTTAAAAATTATCTTTGTTTTTCTTTAATAATAAAACAATACCTTATACTTGATCCAAACAAAGATATAATGAATCCCCATTAAATGCAAGACAATCCTATTGGGTTTAATTAATGTTTTAATGGTTCTTTAGCATAGTATGGAGATCCAAATTATGGAAAGTGCCCTTATCTGGAAAAAAAAACTCCACGTCCCGAGCATTCTGCATAATAGGTTCCATACCTGTATTATGTGTAAGATTATAACCTTTCAAGGGGTTGGTCACCTTCCAACACTTTTTTCAGTTCAGTTGGTTTCAAATAGTTCACCAGAAATTAATACTTTTTCCAATTACTTTCTATTTTTTATGTGTGACCGTTTTTCTTATATTGAAGTGTAAAGTTTAATTTTGCACCTTCTAAATCAGCTCTGGGAAGGGGGAGTCGCTGACCCTGTAAACTACTAATTTGATACATTTAGTTGATACATTCCTTGGGTTTCATTACAGGCAGCTGTTAGAATTGATACAATAGTTGCTAATACTCCAGAGTTGCTGCTGAGAAATGTATCAACTAAATGTTGCAAACGGCTAACGGCTTAGAGTCTGCACCTGAATTACTGAGCTGCAAGACCGCAAACACCAGAGACAGGAACATTAAAGTTTAAACTTACATTTTGAAAAACTGTAAGAAATAAAAAAAATTAAAGTAATTGAAAAAGTGTTTATTTCTGGGGAAAGCAACTTTTGTTCATGGATCCACACACACACAATTATCTGCAGTTGGGGAAGATGCCCCTTTTATTGTGTCACCAACAGTATCAACGTTTCAGCGGGGTACACCCTTCCTTCCTCCTGTTGTGTTGCTAAGGGACCTTGCTGGGTCAACGAAGGGCCAACACCACCATTGCAGTAGAAGTGAATTGCAGGAGTGCGGTAGATACAATACTTTATGTCTGGGGAACAATCTGAAAACAATTGAACTGAAAACGTGTTTGGAAGGTGAACAACCCATTAACTCCTCATGTTAAAGTAAACAATCACTAAAATAAAAGTGGATGTTAGCTCATTGATAGTTTTCCATCTGTGCTATCTTAAAAAAACATTTACATTGTGCAATCATAGGAACTTCTAGGCAGGAAAATATTGGTCTTCCTATAATGAAATTCTAGCGTATTTATAGGTTTCAGCAGTGTTATTGTCTTGGTATAATCAGCTTTGTCTACTGTACAATCAAATCAATGAAACTGTAATTATTTATATGTGGCGGTATTACAGAAAAAGGGCTTTAGTATGCTTTGTGGTCTGCTCTATAGTGTAGCACTAATAATCAAGTACTGGTCTGTATATTTCTTATGAGACTTTACTGTTGTATTGAACAGACTCACTTCTGTAGCTTATAGTGGGGCAGATTTAGAGCAAAAACCCATTCAATCCTACAGTCCCTTCAGTTATAGTTTCTCAGTGTATATCAGGGAATATCAAATCTTAAATCAGCTTTTTGCACAATTCAAATAATTCTTGAAATAACTGGGTGATCTGTGCACGCACCACTGCATTGCGTTCAACTCTGGCTCGAATTTGGTCCACTTTGCCTTCTCTGACCCTGGGGAATATGGACGAGTCTGCTCCTTTGCAGAACAAGTAAATGTTACCTGTAAAAAATAAAAAGAGTTTGGTTTCAGTATGCATATCTAATCTGTTCAGTATTAAATCACTAAACTAAAAGTCTAAGAAACAGTTCAATTCACAGAGCAATGATTTTCAGAACATATTACTGAACTATCTAAGAACTTTTTTTTTATTTAGAGTAATTCTTTTAATTCTTTGTTTAAACCACGTCCTGTATATAGTGAATCTTTACTTTGCACCCTCAGTCAGCACAGAAAGGGTTAAAAAGGCTGCATGTGCAGAACTGATGTAATTCGGCATTAGTCTGCATCATTTCATCAAAATGGACATGCACAATTATGCTGTTTTTTCGACACTTCAGCCAAAATTGGGTTAGCACACTTGTTATTTATTTTGTACCTGTGGATGATCTGACTATAACACTCATCCGTCTCCTCACAGAATCAAATGTCAGAACCTGTAGCAGTTCAAACCTGTAGGAAGAAAAATGAGTATTGGTAAACAATGTGGCAGTTCAACCATAAAACTTAGTGACTTTGTTCAGTTCAGAGTCTTTCTGAAATTTACATTTTTCCAAATAAATGTAGTTTTCTTCCTCTCCCAGCAAGCCTGGCTCAATAAACTGTTACAACCAATCGATGCATTTTCAGTGGCAGTAGTAGCTTCAACTTCCAGCAAAAATGCTCCCTGAGATTTGTCAGCAACTAACGTATAAAACTGCTCTGTACAACAGCTCTGCCATGCCTACAATAAATATATATAAATTGTAACAGTTTATAAAGTCTCCAATTTAATTCATGAAGAACAAGGCAAAAAAAAAAATACCTGTGCACCAGATGTTCTGTCTGCCTACACAACTATAAATTTAGAATATATGTAGTTATTTCACATACATTTTACATTTACAGAGGGGAACTGTTTTGATGGGGTCTATGAATAATATGTAACATACACTTATAGCAGTAACCAACATGACAGCTTCCATGCATATTTATATTATTAAATAAAAATGTAAATAACTAAGGCTCACTGGGTGTATTCCTTTACAGAAGGTAGGGGTCAATTAAAAAGTGCAGGGTAAGGTTTGCACCCTGCCCCTTTATCTTACCCTCCCCCAGGAATACAGCATTGCCAGAATTTGGCAGCATTGTATTCATAAGCAAGGGGGAAGCACATAAACGTCACTTATTCTGCCCTCCTACACACACCGTAAAGTCATTCAGACAAACATATTATGTTATTATTATATTATTATATTATCTGGTCGGCACAGGATGCTAAGGGCCTTGTCCTTACTACCTGCCCTATGACAGGTCTTTTGCACCTGCCAGTGCTGAGCTCTGCACCCAGTGCTGGATTAATTACCTGTCACGAGGTACATAGCATAGCAATGCCTAATACGCAAGTGCAGAGCAAATGAAGACTAAAGGGCTCAGTTTTATGCCAATTAGTGCTCCACTTGTGCCTGGGGCATTGGTGAATGTCCCTGAGTATATCTCAAAATGAATATATATATATTTGTGCAGGCAATGCCGTCCAACAGACATATTTCATCTTTTGCTTAATAAGATGTAGCGACAAATCAGGGTACATGGGGACTTTGGTGAGATGAAGGTCATACCTGAAAGGGTATTATTTATACACCGATGGGTAATGTCTCTCAGCAGCAAGATTATGGTTAACACAGGTCAATGGCTACCTCGGCAGGATAACACATTAATGTCTTCCTAATAAATGCTTTGGCAGCTTAACCTAGATTCATGTGTTTCTATTTTTAATATGGCCTGTAGAAATTACCCAATTATTCATGAATACTGTTGTGCTTTTGCAGCAGGAGACATCTATGTAATATAATATATATAATAACATTCATCTATATTTGGCAGTAGTTATTCATCTGTAACTCCAGAGGTAGCTAGGATTCCAACTTTAAACTCTTACTTTTCAATGTCATTTTCTCGGTTACATATTTCCATGTAATTATCTTTCATCCTTAAAAACGTATAGCCCAGCCTGAAACAAGAGAAGTAGACTCACTTTAGCGTGCTACAGTGAACACATTTTCTCTGTGTCATTGTTCCAAGTACAAGATTAAATAATTACAGAAACAAAGGCACTATACGAAATACTGATATAATTTTATGCAAGAAAAGCGACCTCCCTTCAAAGGAGAGAACTAAACTCTAAAAATGTATATTGCTAAAAATGGCAAATTTTATATATTGAACTTATTGCACCAGTCTAAAGTTTCAGCTTCTCAATTACAGCAATGATCCAGGACTTCAAACTTGTCCCAGGGGGTCACCATTTTGGAAAGTGTCTGCGACACACACACATGCTCAGTGGGCTCTGAGCAGCTGGTGAGAAGCAAAGCTTAGCGGTCGTCAGAAAATATCAAGCAGAAAATTAGGCTGGCTTGTCATACAAGATGATGCTACAGGGCTGATTATTAAATGTTGATGCTAATTGCACTGGTTTCTGTGCTGCCATGTAATATCTGTATTAATTACTAATGAGCCTTATATTATGACATTTATATTCTGTGTACTGTATATTGTGAGTGGGTCCCTAAGCTCAGTCAGTGACAGCAGCACAGAGCATGTGCAGTGAATCAGCAGAAAAGAAAATGGGGAGCTACTGGGGCATCTTTGGAGATACAGATCTTTACTGCTAAAGGGCTGTGGTTGCATTGGGCTGGTACAGAAGCATAAAACATAATGTATAATACTTCTAGCCTACTTCTTTAGTTAGGCTTTAGTTCTCCTTTAAGGGAAATTATTGTATCTATCTCATATTAGCCTACATTAAAGGAAACTTTATTTAGTAAATCAGGGGGCCTTTCAGCTGGTTGGTTGCAATTCAGATAGACAATGGCAATTACAGCTGACAGCTGGACAAAAAGTACAATTTAGTCATAGATGGTTAGGAGCCATATATCATAGGCAGTGACTGCCAAGAAAATGCAATTTGTATAATGTAGTTGGTCAGAACATAAAATTATAAGAACGCACTGAGAAAAACAAAAAGAGGTTTTGGCTATTGGCCCACTTCCCAACATCAGTAAATTTTCTATACCTCTATGTTCTATCTCTGCTCTTACCACCCACCTTTGAACACCTTCAACAAGTGCAACTTCATCAGGGGAGGATGAAATATATACACTGGATCTCCCAGAGTGACTCGATTTTTTCTCTCCATCTATATGATCTTCGTCCTTTACCTGCACAGTGTGGCATAAGCAAAGTGCGCGGAAAAATAGCTCTTCCCTCTCCTAAAGACATGGAAACAAAATCAGAGATTTCGTAAAAAAAATAATTGACAGGAGACCAAGGTAAAACACCAAGACAATACATATTTTTATTACTTCATTATGCATTTTTAGACACACATAGAAACCACTGTATTCTCTAACACCAGCCATCATAATAGACCAGATGTAAGATCCCTAAGCACACATGTCTAACTGATGGAATAGTTATCTGGAAAAATAAGTCATATACTGTATTGTAGGGCCTTTTACACAATTATTGTACAACTTTATACTCTCCGCGCCAACACAGTGCAACCAGCATGTATAAATACATTAAAAATCAAAGATTCATATTTAATATGCAATGTATAAAATGACCATACTTTGCCACCAGCCCCAGGAGAGGAATCAATCATGTCAATGCCCATACAGTCAGGGAGAATCTGTCCATTGCAGATGACATGAGGAATATAAACGTGCCCTTCAATGCAACACTCAACAAACTCCATGTTGTTCTCAGTTAAAGTCCCAGTCTTATCCGTAAATATGTATTCAACCTGCAGGAAAAGAATGATCTGGAATAAGTTTTCTGAAGATATTAAGCATATAGTGAAGACTAGTGTAGCTGCAGGGGAACCACAGTAATAAATTAGGCCTGCTTTGCCTTTTCTAGTAGCCTGAGTTTGCAAGTAAGTATTGTTTTATAGGCTGTTATTGTACAGCACTGTGAAATATTTCAGCCTTTACAAATATCAGATATCAATAACAGTGTAACTATTGATCCAATATTTCAGCACGTTGCAGTCCTGCTCACTAAATATTCATAACCCTCCCCTTTTATAAGAGGATATGTATGCATGACAGGGATAAGAGCTACCAAAATCATGTAGCTGCCTAGGATATTGCACTGCCTATTTCCTCAAATAACTACTTACACAATTATTGAACAAGCAAATAATTCATATAAATACATTAATAGAATTGTGTACATTTTCCTTTAATTATGGGGTAGATAAATATTCGGAAGGGGTTTTTTATAGTGTGAGCTGTGAAGATGTGGAATTCTCTCTCTGAATCAGTTCTGGCTGATAGATTAGATCAGGCCCGGACTGGCAATCTGTGGGTTCTGGCAAATGCCAGAGGGGCTGCTATAAGGTCCCATAGAAAGTCAATATTTAGTGGGCTGTGGGGGCTGTTTGGGGCTCTTTGTGGGCTGATAGGGCCTCTGTGTACCTGAAATGCATGGCCTGTTTTAATTCTCAGTCCGGACCTGGATTAGATAGCTTTAAGAAGGGTTTGGATGGCTTTTTAGCAAGTGAGGGAATACAGGGTTATGGGAAATAGCTCATAGTACAAGTTGATCCAGGGACTAGTCCGATTGCCATTTTGGAGTCAGGAAGAAATTTTTCCCCCTCTGAGGCAAATTGGAGAGGCTTCAGATGGGTTTTTTTTGCCTTCCTCTGGATCAACTGGCAGATAGGCAGGGTAAAAAAGTAAAAAGGTTGAACTTGATGGATGAGTGTCTTTTTTCAACCTAACTTACTATGTTACTATGTTAATATGTATAATCTTTTAGATGACATGGATTTAAGGTGACATTGTCTCTGCTTCTCTTTTACCTTGCAAGCCTCTCTGCTTAGTTGTAAATGTTGCTATTTCTTTCTTTTTTCAAAATTGCACCAATGAGTACAGAGTTTGGTTTTTGGAGCTTAATCATAAACAATACAGCCAGCCTTCGCGGTAACAGAAATCACCCACTATCACCTGCCTTACTTCCTCTGGCAGCCACTGTTTTGAAGCTGACACAAAAAAGGGTTTTTAATAATACATGCCTTCTGCTTTTGATGGGATACAGTGAGAAACAATGAGACATTTCATTTTGGCAGAATTCCCACTAGACAAGGTTGATACATGAAACCCTGCATGTCATGCAAGTAAAAACAAAGTCTTTCTTTTTTCATATAGGGGAAGAAGCAGTTGTTGAATTACTATACTACTGATTCTATTGTTATACAATAAAAAAAAACTATTATTAAGATGTAGCTAAAGCAATTAACAACAGCTTGTTCATTAGTAAGCCTCCAAACAGAAAAAGCAGAAGGTGCTAATTATCCCACACTCTCATTTCCTTTGTGATAGAAATGTCCTTGTTTTTGTACTAAATAATCACATCATGGCAAATAAATTCCTGCTGCTTGTAATCATTTGGCTGGGAAGCGCCTCCCAGGGAAATTGACTAAACACTCATTAGGGGAAATAGGTGCAAAGAAAGAAAGAAATTAAGCATTACAACTAATTTTATGTTTAAAGTGGTTCTCCACCCAAAACTGATTTTCCCCTGATCAAAGAATATATAATTCTAAGCATTTTTCCAATACACAGTAATTAAAACTTTTCAGTAGTTTTCATGTTATTTTTAATTGCACTTGACAGCAGTATTTGATTTCTGTTTTCTGGTTATGATTTATGAAACAATCTAGCAGAAGCCACTTCATTCAAACGATAGGGGCCAGTTACTAGTCTAACAGTGTGACTTTATCTATAATATAAGACAATAGATAGATAGATGCAGAAAATGCATACATTATTTATCAACTCCATTTTCATATTTACAATGCCAAAAGAAAAAACAAAGGGAATACATTTTATAGATATTTTATCTAGACCTACATTAGTTATTTTCCTAGTTTAGTATAATGACACCCAGCAGTAAAAGACAGTTCCCCATAGACAGACAAGTGCTTGTTCCAGCTCTCGTCAAGCAATACAGGTATGGGATACGTTATCCGGAAACCTGTTATTCAGAAAGCTCAGCATTACGAGAAGGCCATCTTCCATACACTCCATTTTATTCAAATTATCCTAATTAATAAAACAGTACCTTGCTCTTGAACCATACTAAAATATTATTAACCCTTATTGGAAGCAAAACCAGCCTTGGGTTTATTTCATCTTTAAATGATGTTCTAGTAGACTTAAGGTATGAAGATCCAAATTTCAGAATGGAAAATCACCAGGTCCTTAGCATTCTGGATTACAAGTCCCCTTCCTGTACTTGCTTGATTCTAGTGGAAGTCTATGGGAAACTGTTTCAGACACTTTAACTCCATAACTCCAACTTTCATTAAATAACTTAACATAAAGAAGTTTTTAAGTTATTTGTTTATGGAATTGCTATTGGAAGCAGCATTTGTTTTGATTCTATCTGTTAGAATTTTTTTTTGTTTTGTTTATCCCTTTCTATTCTCTGGGTCTGATTTACAACAATGAGACACAAGTCAGTTCTCTTCTAGGTATTTTAATCAGTTTTAAACATCTGGCGTGTATCACAGACAAATATTGCTTTTAATAGCAAATATACATTTACAAATAGCATTAGAATATTGTATTTTAACCATTGGGACCTGTTATCCAGAATGCTTACGACCTGGGGTTTCTGAATAATTGATCTTTCTGTAATTTGGATCTCCATGCCTCGTCTACTAAAAAATTATTTAAAGGGGAAGTAAAGTCTAAAATAGAATAAGGCTGTATTTTGTATACTAAACATAAACATAAACTTACTGCACCACAAGCCTAATTAAACAAATGATTTATGCTTTCAAAGTTGGCCACAGGGGGTCACCATCTTGTAACTTTGTTAAACATCTTTGCAAGACCAAGACTGTGCACAAGCTCAGTGTGGTCTGGGCTTCAGTTGGGAGGTTAAGCTTAGGGATCGTCATAAATTATCAAAACAGCACAAGTCAAATAATATCTGCCAGAACGGATACAGCAAGACTGATTAATAATCAGAATAGGCAGATTGCACTGGGTCCTGTGTTGTCATGTAATCTAATGTGGGTTTTATAGTTTTTGTATTGTTTAATACAATCTTTCTCCAACTCTGCAGAACCAGTGGCTGCAGTAAAATAATCCTTCAAATAGAATCCCAGTTTATCTGTTTAAATCTGGCTCCATGATCTTTGTCCCTGCAGCTGGAGTTGGAAACAGTAAAGGGGATGTAAAGGCAAAAATAAAATCCAATACAAATCTCTACACATTCGCCGACTGCTCTACAGGGAAACAAACAAAGCTGCTTGAGTCCTGCATGGCTCGGAAGTAAGGCGGGGGCTCCCCCTGCTGTTCATAAGTATGATTGTTTCCCTGCAGAGCAGTTAGGGACTGTCTGACAATTCCTATCCACAGCAGTAAATGAAGGGGAATTTCACTGCATACAGTCAGGTTTTTATAAAAACGGTACACATTTTTTAATTAAAGTATATTGGCGATAGGTTTCTTTTTCATTAAAAAATGGGATTTTATTTTTTGCCTTTACATGCCCTTTAAACATTCATTAAATCCAATAGGATTATTTATATCTTAGTTGGGATCAAGTACAAGGTAAAGTTTTATTATTACAAAGAAAAAGGAAACATTTTTTAAAATTGTAATTATTTGATTATAATGGCGTCTATGGGAGATAATTCCCATAATACAGAGCTTTCTGAATAAGGAGTTACTGGAAAATGTATTCCATACCTGAATTCTAAAGTTGATTAGAAATAAATTTTCTTTTAATATGCAAAAATACAGATTTGGGTGGACGAGCCAATATAGCCGCATGTATCATTGCCCTAAAGAGTAGCACACTGTTATATCTAAATTGCTATCTAAATAACTCTTAATGGCTTTCACCTGTCCTAGTTCTTCATTCAAGTCCGATGTGTTGACAACAGGACCCTCTCCAGTAGTTTCATCAAACATTTCTTCATCCCAGGAGATGAAATAGGACCCCAAGAATTTCTGCATTTCCACTGTGACATACATGGATACAGGAATGATGTAGTTGAAGAGGACCATGAAAGCTAAAAAGTCTGTAAATGCTCCGAGGTACTGAAAGAAATCAAAAGTGCATGTTATGCCTGGCTCTCTGCTAGTAAGCATATTTATTCAGTAAAAGTGGCAAATTGGGCAGCAAGACATATTAGAGGTATATGTCACAACTCAATACATTTCAAGTTGATCATAGCAAGTATGAACTAAAACACCTTTCTGCTGATGTTAGTTATGTATCTCCAGCTGATTTGGTAACATTTAACTGGGGAGCTCTGCTTTAAAATTTTAGAGCAACAGATACAGTGTCTACAGAAGTAGCAAAAGAATAAAGATTCCCTATGAAATAGCATGTATCAAGGATACACTTTTTGCATAGGTTTAACGTATAAAATAAAATAATCATTAATATCTTAACCTGTGATGCTTACTTTATTTTTTTGTCTCTCTGAATCGGTTTTTTGGTTGTACCAGGGTTCATCGCGGGAAGAGTCGCTCTGCCATATGTACTTAAGCACAGTGTTTATTAAGGCTTTACTGATCAGAATGCAAAGATACACAATGAGAAATGCATTCATTGACCTAGAAAAGAACAAAGATTACTGGGTAACGTTTTTTGTTACACACTAGGAAATGCTCTGAACTGTTCAAAATACACTTTTGTCATTACTGTTACATGTTTCTATTATAGCTGTATTTTATAAAGAAGTGGTGAAAAAAAAAGCGCATTTGCTTTTGTTTCATGCATAGTGAACATCTGGGTTGTTAAAGCAGTAGTTCTCCTTAGAATTAACCGTAAGTATTAAGTAAAAACAGCAAGGCCAGCAGCATAACTACCGGGGGTACTGGTTTCAGTTTTATCATGCAGCAGGGCAGGGGAAGATTTTTGCTGCACATGCCAGTGCGCAATTCGTATTGGGGGCGGCAGTGGGCCTGGGTATGCATCCTGCATCTGGGCCCGCTGTTGCATAGTTATGTACTGAGAAAGGCTGCTCAGTGTGTAGCATTTCTGCCTTGCAGGGCTGGCGTTCTGTGTGCAATTCCAGATTGAGCACTATATCCACGTGTCTACATGGGTTTCCTCCAAAAACATACAGGTAGGTTAATTAGTCCTTGATAAATATTTACCCTACTGTATGTGATTGGGCCATTAAATTGTAAGCTCCACTGGGGCAGTGATTAATGTATAATATTTGTAAAATGTACTGGCTCTATATATAGATAGCGGTCAGTAATATTTTTGCATTTCCAATTCTGCATCTCACATTTCAGACACAATCCGATTGCTAATGTGAATGCCAGTGTGAATGCCATAATAGGAGGTTAATTAGAGAGGGCCTTGCACTTATGCCCCCAGGGGTCATAAATTATGTTATTTGGTTGCCGGGTTCAATAACCCCCAACAACCAGAGAAAGATTTCAATTGCAGGCTGGAAATATTCAGGGCTTATTTTTTAATTAATATAGGTCCACTTATTGGATATTAAAAGTAAATATAAGGGTTACTTCCCCTTTAATGTTTATTATACCATATATATTACCATATGCCGTGATTAGTACATACTTTAGGCAAGACAGATATGTAGTAATATACATGATAATAATACACAGGATAAAATCCTGATTTATTATATCACTTATTTAAATGCAGCACATCTTTGCATTGCACTGTGCTACAATAAATTATCTAAATGATGCAGAAAAAAACAGACTTTACTTTTCAACAGCAGATCTTTTCTGTGATTTGGACTGGTAATTCAATGCCATTTTGGTTTCCATGCCAGTGTATATTGCAACACCTAGAACAAGAAAACAGTAGTCACATGGGTATTTTCTGCTAGAAGTGATTGATGGTAAACTGCAAAGGCTGCTCAAGAAAACACAATACCATTAAGATATTAGCATTTACAAGATAAAAGGTTTTAACACCACAGTGTTAGAATTCAGGAGTAAAAATGCTTATTTTATGGCTGCTCGGTAGTTATAATTCAACTATGTACACATAGCATTTCTGCTAGGCAAGGAATTCTGCACCCAGAATACAAATACTACAGCTATGTATTACTAATTAATTGTGATTTGGGCTACAAATACCACATACTAGATTGCCACTCCATGGTTTACATCACTATAAATCATGGTGAGACATAACATATGAAAGTAAACAAGTACCATACACAAATATTCATGGGTTAATGAATGGTTAATACTTCTTCTAGTCTATCGTTTTACCAGCCTGTCCTTAGACTTGACTAGATGCACCTAAACAGGAACAGTGAGTGGATCTATTTTATTTCCATGCACACTGATACAGATGTACTCCTGTGGTGATATCTACAATAT
Organism: Xenopus laevis; assembly: GCF_017654675.1. Lineage (NCBI taxonomy): Eukaryota > Metazoa > Chordata > Amphibia > Anura > Pipidae > Xenopus > Xenopus laevis. Next base: position 120,886,666 of record NC_054373.1, read on the forward strand.
TATATTTTCCCTGGTCAGATCTGAAGTTTTAAAAATCATTTTTAACTCCCATGCTGCTACAAGTGGTTCAGCACCATGTCACTTTTATGAAATGCCCCAAACTTTTGCTAGATGCACTGCTTTAGTGCTAAACGTACAGCTATCCTAATTAGAGAGTAAAACATGGACTATGATTTAGAAATTACCAAATATCTTCTCTGTGTTCTTTAAAGTGGCACCACGAAGCAGCAGATTCTCGGATCCTAGAGGTCTAATAATGGAAGAAACAAGGTGAATGAATTATCAGCATTATAAAACAAACTGGAATTACTACTTAATTGAATCATCTACTCAACAGCAAAATTAAGAATAAGCTGACCATAAATGCCTAGATTTGGTATTGCAGTTTGTACTATTTTGACCATTTGCACTACCATCTAGGCATGTAAGGGAACACAGGATGGGTTGTACAGATTCAAAGACCATCCAGTAGTCATATTGGATTGCATGTTGTCTGTCCAAAGTGAACATTTTATCTGATGATGCACCTGGTGGGTTGGTGAATAGAAAAATAAAGTAAAAAACAGTAAATAACTGCTATAGTTTGTGTTCCGAAATAAGTAAAAAGTGTTTTCAGTGCTAGGCACAAAAATGGATGCAGAATTAGTATGCCCAGTAAAATCGTATACAGTATACAGTAAAACGCAGCTGAATCTGCTTGGGTAAGGGTAACTCATTTGTGCTCATTCACCTGCAATTTACTAACGAGCAAAGACATTTGAACTTCTCATACCTGGCACAAAGGGGCAGAGGTGAGCCAGACCGTCTGTGCTCCCTAGGCAACCCAGCCGGCCAGCTCACCCCCATTTTCCCCATGGCATGGGTAGTCACGGCGCATACGCGCATGCACAGTGACAACGCAGTCCTGTGTGCACAAGTCAAGTGGCAGGTGAGTCCAATCTAGGAGTAGACAGAAGAGGTCGCTGCCCAGTGCCCCCCCAACCATTGCGCCATAGGCTGCTGCCTCTTTCGCCTACCCCTAATTCCGGCCCTGAAAGTGGCTTATTTACTAAAACTCGAATTAATCAAATTTATTAAAACAACCAAACTTGCTTCCATGAATTGAACTGATTTATGAATAATTTTTTCAAAAAAGTTGGAGCAAAAAAACATTGCAACAAAATCGGGCGTCAATTTGTATCGTATGATTGATGCTCAGAAAACTAAATTTTATCAAATTGTTGCTGCAAAAACATGACTTTATCAGATTATCACACAAAAACCCCAACTTTATCGGATTATCCAGAGCAGATGACAATGTCAAGAAACAACTTCAGGGACATCTGCCTTTGACTTCTACATGACCTTGAGAGGTATGAGATGGATCATTTGCATTGGAAAATGCTACATGGTGCGAAAAAAAACATGACAGACTGAGCTGTTTTTTTGCTCTTACCTCATTAGTAAATGAGGTTCACTGTCTTTAACCTTTATCTTATTGTACATCTTAAAGAAGAGATTGTGCATTTTTCACCGGCTGACATTAATTTTCATTGTGCAAGTGTAAATACACTATGTACCTAGCAGTTGGCTCATCTGCTTCATTGTAGATGTTTATCCGACCAACAAACCTGTGCAAGGAATAGACAAGAATTGTTAATGTCAACTCCAGATACAACACATGTATGAATGATGATGTAGATTGCATAAAGATAAAAAATAATAACAAAAAGTATGAAAGCTTTTCTTTGGTCAGATACTGATACATGTAATAAGAGCATGCTGGTTTTACCATAGGATACTATTGCAACATTAAATATTGATGCAATTAGGTCCAAAAAGGTCTCTTGATTCACAGATAAGGTCCAAATTGGAAATATGAAGATAACGCACTACTGCAGTATCAAAAAAGGTTTTTTTTCTGTCATATAATAAAAAAACACTTTCAGCTGTAGAAGAAATCTCTCATAGATAATAAGAAATCTGAGATGAATTAGCAGATTATCGACACATATGAATGATTATGGTCTGTAGCATCCCCAGCATCTCCTCTGTTGAAGGGTACAGACACTCAGGGCTTGAACATAAAGGAGTGCCAGGATTCAGGTGAGCAGTCTTCGGTGTCATTAGTGAATTACTTAAAATAGTTCTGCAGAATCCCCCTAGCACCACAAGTCTAGGGCATAAATAATATGCCGGAGCTTGATAGTCTAAAATTTGGTGGCTCCTAATAATCGCAGACACCAAAACCCCAATGTGTCAATGCCCTAAGTCATACAGTAATCCAATATGGATACCGAACATAACCAGAATGGACCAAATTGAATCTTGGTTACAGCTTAATTTCACCTTTATTTTATCTTGTTTCTGTCTGCCAGTAATAACTATTTTTTTCAGACAGCCATTTATTCTCTCAGTCATGTGCTTGCAGTGCAGGTAATTATCCCTAAGGTGTTATGAATCTGTGTGGGCCTAGTGGCAGGATACTTTACTCCTGCCTAGGAGCCATTAATTATATGAAAAGTTGCCTTGTGTAACTCTGTATTGTTATTTTGTGCAAAAGGGTTCTAATTAACTTTGGTGTTGAGTATAACAATCCTATATGACTGAATACAGGCCGAATCAGCTTATTGGTGCATTGGCCACACAAGGCAAGAATATGTGTGTATTCTTAAATTTAGGCTAGGGCCACGCCGTACAGAAAAACGAAGGGTGAGAATTCGTTTCCCCACTGCACCTCTGCTGTTGCTCTGCCTGCAACGGTACAGGCAGATTTCAACACCAGAATGCGATATTTTGCATTTTGTGCTGAAATACGCCATGTATGGTGTGGCCCCAGCCTATAAATAAGCATAAACCTACTCCATCAGGGCAAAAGAATATTCCTGATAAGTAATACAATTATCTTAAATGACTAAACAATGTATCCATCATTCTTCTGATTAAAACACAGAATAGAAAAGAATTTGAGTTTCCTAGAACAAAATTCCCAATGGGCTGCTCTCTTAAGGTTACATTTTTCCCTGTGATACATATTATGTTTTCATTATATGTACTGTATGTACATATGTTAATGTTAGTACATTTGGAGCTACTACTGTTAATATTCTAAACCCAGATCAAACTAAAAGCAGTGTTTAACACTTAGCAATATTATTAAAGCAGTCAAATCATCTGAATGCTCATTAGGGCATTTTTGTGGCTGAAAAGAGCTAGTACCAGTGCTGTCAAAAATAATGAGCGAAATTTTCCCCCCAGGTTTCACCATGAAAAAAACGCCCATAGATTCCAATGTATTGTGCGCTGAAAAAGATGTGCTAAAAAAAACTGCAACATCGCTGTGAAAAAATGCCCATGTATTCTGTGTTTGCGAATTTTTGCTATTTTGCTAATTTTTGGCAAAGCTTAATGGGACAGATTTGATCATTATTGTGAACTGTTTTCCATTAAAGTGATATACAGGAAGCAGTGGTGGCTTCATCAGCTGCTGGAGAATATGCCCTAATATTAAGGCCCCCATACACACAGATCCAGTCGGCAGCTTATCGTAGAGTCCTATTGCCAAAAGTCGGCCACATGCCAATCGGGGAGGTTAAGAAATCACATCTTTTTGTTGATGCTGTCCCATTTTGTCTCTGTTTTGATCTGATCTTTGGGCACTAGGGCCCACGATCGGATCAGCCTGATATCGCCCACTTCAATGGGGCCATATCGGGGAGAGATCTGCTCATTTGGCGACATCGCCAAACGAGTGGGTCTCCCTGTGTATGGCCACCTTAAGGCCAGTTGTTCTATTTAATCCTATTATAGGCAGATTCTGGTTAAAAGAACTCCCCCTTTTGTGATGCAGACATTACAAACTCTTACTTGTACAGGTCAGGCTGTGGCTGTTCACATTCTATGGTAGCCTGCAGCACGTCCATTTCCTGTTCATGGTGAAATGATTTTGTTTCTTGAATAGCAAAATAGGTCTGGAATAAAAACAACCAATGGAGAGGTTAATTTACAGCATAGAAAGGCATGTTATACACTTACAAAAGGTAACCTGACATTTATACCAAGTAATATTTTTCACTGTCCAGCCTGAAACTAGTGAGTAACTACCTAAAGCCATTGACTTAATTAATGTCTATGGATGACTCAACAAGGCAGCTGAAAGATGCACACCCCAGGGAAAGCATTCCACTTCATGTCTCATGCTATAATCCAACTACTTGACAGCTTCCACTGCAGGTTTTCGCTGAGATGGTGTACAGTTTTACATGCTTTGGTAGTTTATTGATTTTTTTCTATTATACAAGAATGGAATGCAGAATATTTTATTCCAAAAAATGGTATAATAGTTAGTATTGAAAACTCTCCTGTGTTAATACCATGTCTCAAAACTGCAGAAATAATCCAATAGAAAGAGCTGATTTATAAAGGTATGTATTTTTTAACCATACAAACATGAACTTTATGCCATTATTATACACAGTCTAGAACAAGAACAACCTATTAATGTCAATGTGTGAGATGTTCTGTCTTGAAAAGTAGTGTAAGTTTTCTGTTTCTGTGTTTTTTAAGCTACCACCTCTTTTAAGACCAAAATGGTTTCCTCTGGGTATTGGGTACACATACTATCGAAATTGATTACATGGTTTTATAACTACATGTGGTTTTGTCCAATGTTTACTGGTAAGAAAGTGGTAATGTTAGGTGCATTTGAAAAGAGCTTATTTTACACTCATTTAAAATGATGACACTACAAGTACACTTGGCAAAATATTACTTGGAGCAGACTTACTTCTAAAACAAAATTCTTTCAATGCATTTTTCAATGCATTAAAATCTGACTAGCTACAGAAGTTTTGATCCAAAAGAGAACGAGTATGCATAAAACTAAAAAGAAGAGGAACAGAATGTAAAAGAACTGAATACTGTATAAAACATTGACTAAGCTGAATAAGTGCAGGGCTTAGTTACTCAAAGCCAGTTACTTTATAAAACTGCTGGAATGTAAGTGTAGCCAGAAAAGGGCACCTAAGACTGACTGACCATACAGGCTATTTTCACCTACTAAGGGGGAGAGGATTTAGAGGATATAGTCACAATTGACCATTTATGCACCATACTATGGTTTTACTTATCTCTCTCTCTCTCTACTGCATTGTACAAGATAGGGAAAGGGTCCTGGACTCCTGCTGAGTGAAGCACATCCTCTGCACTAGTATGACAATTGGTTGGTATTCAGAAAGGGCAGTAACAGTGTGTTTGTGCTCTTGCTAACACAGTAACAACTGCACTCTGCTTAATCTATAGGAGGAGCTATAATGTATTGATAAACGCATGACATAGAAAGACACAAATCATTTTTAAGTAATGGTGTTAAGCAGTGTTTGACAATGCTCAAAACAAAATAAGTTAATTTTATATAATTTCTTCCAGTTTACTTTAAACTGGAAAATATGACCAGTAAGGGGGTAACACATTGAGATTGGTATATTTCAAATTAAAACTTGGAAGCCAAGACATTTTGAACACTCCCAGAGAAAAAGACTTACTTTATGACTAGATTCTCCATCCAAACTAGCTGTAGTAACAAAACATGTTCCATCCTCCCTGCTTGATGATAAAAACACCAAATCACATGGAAATGCCTCATCTTCTCTTACCATTACAATGTCTCCAACCTGCAAAATAATGTATAGGTTATTTTTATTTCAGGTGCTATTGTGAAAACAGTTTTTAAAATGCTGTACTATAGCCTGTGCTATAAGACATAATCTTAGTACTGTAATGTAGTAACATGGTCACTGTAACCTATTATTTTACAGTAGAAATTGTGCTTCTTACAGTGAAATACCTAGATCAGATGTATGGTATATATTTGTATGGGCTATAAGAAAATCCAGGAAGCAGTCCATGATATGAAAAGTGCCAATTGCAATGACCACTAAAACAACAACATTGTGGCCTATTCCTTTGACTACAAGGCCAAATTACTGCTTGGCTTCATTTTAAGGAATAAAAAATATAGCACAAGCCAATGAGCCAATAGATGCTAAGAAAATACTCGAACTGCTGGATAAGCTTTTAATACAGTCACAGAATCTTTGGAGGGATAAAGCAAATTGAATTTTAATATTTTGTGCATACAGATTTGTACTGTATTTTTCATTAGGTAAATTGGGAAAATAAAAATAATGTACACTCAATGTCATAAAACATTCTATAATTAAAACATGATCATGATGTGTTCATTTTTCATCACTGCTTATTTCTTTTTAGATTTATTTTAATCAAAGTTGTAAAAACAGAGCATCTGTTTATTTATTTTGTGAATCCTTATAACATATGGGTGCCTCTCCACTACAGGCTTACTGTTGCTTAAATATATGTGAGTTATTCTGCTAAAGGCAAGATGCAATGAGCCAGCACTAACTCATTCAGTCCTCCTAGCTCTGGAACTGTTCAGGTGCTTGCAGGAATTTAAAAAATACTGTGCAGGCTTATGCAGGAAACCTGCCCTTAATGCAAAATACCTGTTTTGAATATAAACATGTACACAATAAAACACACATATGCTAGGGTCTTTTTTTTTTGAGACAGAAAGTATATATATCCTTGGACTAAATGATATATATCATACATATTTAAATAAGGCTAAAGAAATAAACACTAATATAAAATCATGAGAGCAATCAGCACTAAGTAAATATACAGGATGGCCTGGGTGACAGCACCCCAAAGCTAGAACAGCTGTACACAATACAGTGCTCAATTTGTTTGCAGATACACTTCCCACATTAGTGACCTTATTAAACTAGGCTGTAGGGATTAAATGACATCTAATAGCAGCACAGCATTATTCAGTTTATTATCTTAATTGACTAAATTAATGATCAGCAATCTTCCAAATTGCTGGATAATTGCATTTATTTTGAATACTCACCCTTAATTTCCTGCTTTGCGTCCTGACCAGTTTCCCATGCTGAACAACATGGACTGAGTACTGGTTCATCGCATTGTCAGCTTTATGCCTAAGCCAGTCTTCATAGCCCTGCCGTGGGATAGTGAAAAGCAGATCAATAAACTAAATCACTAGGAGAAATTCCATTTATAAAGCAAAGTGCCCATTACCTGTTTAATTGCTGTCACAGTGATCACAAAGAAAAGTGGCAAACCACTGGTTACTGGACTAGTTGGTGTATCAATGATAAGCTGGAAGAAAAAGATATACATATATATATATATATATGTTGTCACGTGATTGAGATGTTCAGCGAGATGGTTAAACCTGTGGTATGCACAGAAAAGTCTCAAATATTGCAGTGCTTATATAAAAGATGACTGGATAATATATATCCTTTCCCATGTTCTGCAATGATAGTGCTGCATTGACATATACTGCATAATAGTTTAGTGAAGAAGACACACTGGGGCTCTAGAAAAAAAATTGTAGCCCACTGAACCACATTTTAAGGTTGTATTCAGCAGATGTGATCACTGACATTATTTGACTTGATTGGTTGAAAAAAGGCAATTGGTACAAACTGTTAAAATATTTTTGGCATAGTAGATTGAAAAGTACATAATGACATATAGTGATACAAATAAATCCATATTTCATTGAGAAACGTAAGCCTTTACAATGTTTTTGCACTACCATTAAGGCCTAGTATCTCTCAACACTCCATTGCTCCATTGCTGCATCAATTATTATTTGAAAAGTTATCATTTCAGAAGAACACATAGGGGATTATTTATTAAAAGTTGAGTTGTGAATTCCTGAAAAATTCGAGTTATTCAAGGGTAGTTTCAGTAAAAACTGTGATGGATTGGTATAATTATATATAATATATTGTAATTTTGTGACATCTCTTGACTTATAATATAGAGATTGAGAAGACCTAGAAGCAGAGTCCGTCAGCCCCTTAAGGTGGCTACTCAAGCCTCTGTAGCTTTTACATATGTTCAGCAAGTTTTGCAGCCATTGATCAAACAATAAATCTAGATTTAAACATGAAATGTTACACTATCCCAGAGCTCATTGGGGAGGTGAAGGATCTGGAACGGGATTCAAAATTAGCCATATGTTTAGGGTTTTACCTAAAGGACATACATTTAATGGGGCAATGTGGAGTCAAAACATATACAGTATATATATAAGCACTTCTTTACAGGAACAGTGAGCATGAAGGTGTTGGCCACAAGTAGACATGGTCGAAAAAGTAATCGATGCCTGAAAAACCAAGTAAGTTAAAGAACCAACTTCTGGGGGTATTTTTTCTTATCATTTTCCCCCAAACATGCTGCCTGAATCATAATATCACCATCCATTGTAGCTCTTACTGCAATTAAAGTAAATCTAGAAACAATGCACAATCAGTAAAACTGTTTCTCATAGAAATGTAAATTCTATTTTAAGAGCTCATGTCACTATTGGTAAAAAAAAAAAATACAGATTCTTTCATTAGCAGATACCTCATGTAATGCTTTGATTCTGCTTGGTAATGTTACAATCATGATGACAGGAAATGGATTTTTTAATCTAATTGGGAACAATATCAGGTCTAATGTGTTGAGAGCTCTAGTCATAGCTCCGACAAGCAAACAGAGCAGTATGTAACCTCTCCTGTTCATAAAGAACTCAAGTAATGCAACGTAGAATCTTGTATAAACATGTACCTGTAAGACTCAAAATGTTTTAAAATATAGATCACAGGATGTGTTTTCAATATATAGTGAAGCTGATTTTACTTTGTTGTCTTTTCTGGGTCACTTAATTTGTCCTGCTATGGAGAGCTGTATTTGCAAACACTAAACTTGTACTTATTCCTTTGCTTTTCTATGCACCTAGTTACGTTACAACTACCCCCCACAAAATGTAATTTCATACCTGTACAAGGAAAATGATAAGGAAATAGAAATTTGCTATTCTTCTGAATTGTTCAAACAAATTCTTCGGTACAAAGTTCCAGAAAGTGTACTGCAAACAGAAAAAAAACAACTCATTAATAAATTAAGAAACATCTCATAAATTGGAGCATATTTTGTCATTAAGCACCAGAATGTTTTATGCTATTACAAAAATATAAACAGTGGAAATAATTGCAAAATAGATTTATACACAGCAAGAATCATGCATTATTAACAAACAGAAATAAGTTCTTGTATAAATGTGCGTAGCCTAAGGATGGCTTTCCACCGTATCATTGCCATTAATACAATGTTCAATAAATAAATGCCATCACAGCAGTAACAAAACTGCAAACCAACTCCAAATAGTGGTACATTAATTCTCAGTGTAAGACTCTTGGATATACTGTTAAATTGTTGTTAATGGGAAAAATAAACCTTAGGGCATACATTCACTTTACTAATGTTCAGTACAACAACCCATCATGTTATTTAGCACAGAACACTTTATTTATCTGCATATAAAAGCTGGCTCTTATCAGTGGGACCTGCTAAAAAGTTTTATATTATTTTACAGAGACTTTAGTCAAACTTGTGGTGAACAAAATTTCTGTGAAACATTTCCAGTCCCTGTTTGACTAGCAAACATAGCTGTGACATACTGTGCCTTTACGTCTACACTTAAGCACACTGTGTTGATCTCAGTGACTATACAAAACTACCAAAACTTGATTTTCCTGTACTTGAAACTAGGGGATTGCTACTTTGTGACTTCCTTTCTTTATCATCATTATTACACCGGGGAAGTGACTGCAGGTTTCCATTTCTTGACTGTCTATTGCATTGTCATTTAGCCACTTACAAGGTATAACCTGAAAACATTGAGCTAGTCAGCACTAGATACACAAGGATTCATTTATTTATGCATTAGATGTGAATGCAAGAGAATGAGGGGGTACAATTTTGCACACTCATACTTATATCCACTTTAATTTGTTTCTAGAGTGTTGGCTTTAGAGTGGGATTTCTGAGAATATTATGCCGCAGACATAGATAACCGTAAGGCACAATAAGGGTCGACCTTTCTTATTATTGTATGTTATTGCAGCTCACCAAACTCAGCTATAGATTCCAAGAAATAACTATAATTATTTTTGTTGCAATGGCCAATGCAGAGCCTGAGTATGGACAGGCAACTATTGAATGCACTGGAGCTTTTATACTAGTGATCTTCAGGAAAACCTAGAAAATTGCAAATACAAAATCTTTCATATGGACATAACATCACGTCATTGGTTAAACCATCTGTCCATTGGTATTAACCAATCACAAGGCACCAACTAGGGGTGATTTATATCTATACATGCACTCTTTGACTGATACACTTGACAACGTGCACACAGGAGCCAAAATGTCACATATTGTACTATATTGCAAGTACACTAGCATTTGTGCTCCCTGTATCCTTTATTAGTGGACACAGTATGATGTTTTGAAGCTTGACTTAAGGTGGCCATACACAGGCAGATTATAGCTGCCAGTTTGGCTCCTTCAGTGAGAATTGGCAGCTTATCGGCTCATGTATTGGGCACTCCGACAGGCCTACCCAGCCAACATCAGTGGTCTGATCATTTGGCCTATCGGCCAGATATCACCCACATCAAGGAGGGCATATTGGGGAAAGATCTGTTTGTTTGGAGACAAGCAGATCTTTCAATGTAAGGCCAGCTTTAAAAGGTTGATATATAATGTCTGAAGGAGCTGAGCGCTGAGCGCCAATTCTACTTAAAGACATTCTTTTAGAAAGAAAAGGTTTATGGGGCACTGTATCAAAAGTTTGGGCAAAATCCAAGTAGACTACATTTACTGCTAACTACTACTAACTTCATCATAAAAAGCAATTCAATTTGTTTATAAATCGATGCTACTAGTAGTACTTATCAAACTTTCAAATAGCTTGCCAACTACATACGTGATGGAAAAGGTATGGGCCTATAATTGCCAGGTTGAGAACATATTATATTTTAAAATATTTCAGTCGACTTTCCATCAGTCCATTGGTTTAATACCAAATAAAAAGGAGCTAAGTACTTGAGGGTGTATACCATCAGGCCCCTACCCTTGTTCACATTAATAAGGGGATATTACCAATTCTTTCAGATACTTTCTACATAAAGCTGAATTTGTACATTAGTGTAAACCAACTACAGCTCTGGAATGTCAAGCTCTTTTTGTTATGCCTGGGTTATGTACACATTTATGCCTAGGTTGTTTGTATAAACCCATCAATATATATATATATATATTGTCTTATCATGCATTGTTTTGTTATATGGCCTGTTATGTTTTGAGTAGCCGAGGATGAGTAGAGTATAACAGTGCTTTATGAGCAGGCTCATGCAGCCATTATACAACAGTAAGCAACTCTAACACCACAAGCTGTATAGAAAGTATGCACAGTATAAGTCTTGAGCACAGTGACATCTACAGGCCACTTGTATAAACGCCACAAGGCGAAATCAGAAATAACTGATGAGAGATATGCAAATTATCGTGGCTATCCAATTATTGTGTGTGCATGCTGTAGATATTATATTAGCCAAAGAATAAAAACAAATGTTGTTTACCAGGTCCTACATTTTGAGCAAATTAACTCTGTAGGGAATATTTAAATTGCTTGTTTGGTGGCCCCACAAACAGACCCAAACTCATACTATTTAGTTGGATTGTACTTAATTATATTAAATTATACAGTACATAGGCAGCTTTACAAATACAAATAATAAGCTCATAAAGTTGCAAATAACAGAAATATGCAGTGCTGAGCTCATTGCTACATGCAGCAAGTGGGTAGTTATAGACAGTAGAAGTAAAAGGAGAAATTTTCCAGTAATGAGGAAATAACTCTGGGGTGACTGTTGTGGTGGCTATGTTTCAAAGGGAATATATAATTGTATAATGCCATTAGCACCCATGCAATATATTTGAACAAAAATATTAAAAATAGTTTCTAGCTAAGACAAAATCCCTTCAATAAATTCACTGGATGAATCTTTTCTAAGATGCCATATGTTTCACGGACAATCAGTATTCAAGTATTACAGGGCAATAGGAAAAACAGATTGTGCCCTCAGCTACATGATCCCGCCAGTACTGAGCAGCTCAGGAAATCAGATTTTGTAATCTTCCCAGATTAAATGTGAACATGCATTGGTCTTAGTTTTTGGCAGTATGATATAGCAATGTTCCCCTCATGTTATGCTTTCCTTACTATACAGTACTATACAGTATATTACTATATTACAAGAACATTAAAAAAATGATTTTCACAGCACAGTTGTACATAAAAAAAATCTTCAAATAAAAACATTAAAAAAAACTAGAGATACAGTCAAGCAGACATACACTAGGGATTTCTTTGGTGGAATTTATCAGCTATATTTTGAGTAGCTGGTGCCACTATAGCCTGCACGCCATAGTGGCTAGGATATCATTTCCCAGGGATAATCATGTGCACCTAAAAAAAGCCAGTTAGCGGATCTTGATGCTGACCCTAATTTATGTGCTTTTGGTTTAAGTTAACTCATAGTTGGACATCTTCCTTTGCTCAGCATTTATTCACAGAGGTTAAAAAATCACCATGTGTAGTATCAGCCCAAGACATAACATATATAGATAGATCAATTAAAAGAAAACAAGGCTCACACAGCCAACCCAAAATATATATTACAGATACATAATGGGGAGAAGAGTAAGCTATCCAGTTATACAGTATGTTTACACAGTTCAAATGACAGGATTAAATAAACAGGACTACGAAGCAGCAGAGTGAATGGTTAGAAACGGAGAAATAAAAATAAATAAATAATTAAAAGGGGGAAGCGAGCAAATGTGCTCACAAACTGTATTCATAATACTTGGGACAGTGATGGTTAATTTAAAAAACACGGGCAAGTGTCAAGACTGTATAGAGAAAAAACAGGGTGGAGTCAAAAGAGGATGGCTGCCAAGGATCAACGGGAACAGCTGCAGTTGAAAAAAAAAGAATAATTTCACGCTATCCAAAAAGTAATATTAATCAAACAGTAATACAGAGTACAGTTCTGTATGTTTCACATAAAACACAGCAGAACAGTAATACACAGTGTTCTCCTCATAAATCAGTGCTTTGACCCCCAGAGTGCAAGTTAGTATGGATAAAAATAATTATGAAAATATTCAGATAAATGAACAGAAAAAATAAATGAATTCAGAAGAAAATGCTGCACTTTGATGTACCTTGGACAATTCCCCTAAGGCAAGTCATTAAATACTACAGGTATGGGATCCGTTATCCAGAAACCCGTTATCTAGAAAACCCCAAATTACAGAAAGACAGTCTCCAATGTAATCAAATAACCCAACTTTTTAAAACTGATTTCCTTCTTCTCTGTAATAATAAAACAGTAGCTTGTACTTCATCCCAACTAAGATATAATTAATCCTTATTGGAAGCAAAATCAGCCTATAGGGTTTATTTAATGTTTAAACAATTTTATAGTAGACTCTAGATCCAAATTACTGAAAGATCTGTTGTCAGAAAAACCCCAAGTCCCAACCATTCTGGATAACAGGTCCCATATGTCTATTAATTTGGGGGCATTTATTTACACAAGAACTGAATTCTATTATTTAGGGTTATCCTTGAGTTACAAATACCTTTATTCTCACTACACTTCTGTTTCCAAAAGTCAGGAACAGTTAACACAAAGCAACATACATGAGAGTCACTTTGCAATAGTCAGCAAGAAAACTACCCGCAGCATAGATTACATCTCTAAACAGAGATCAAATTCTATTGAACAACATAAAACAAAGTGTGTCAGCTAACTAACAGTTCTTCAAAACCTGAACCACTGCAAAATCCATCTCCTCAACTGGCTTAATATGCTACCTTATACCATCACTAAGGACATGGAAATTAGCACAACAATATGACTTTATATTCATTATACAGGTATATCTGTGATAGCAGATGTGGACTGTATTTTGTAATATAAATAGTGGGGCAGCCTCTGAGGATGTGAAGCCAACATTCTAGCATCCTTACAAGTAAAAAATAATATTTTTCATTTTAGTTTGAGATTTTATGTAAAACATACATCAGTGTGTAACACATTGGGGGAAATCAAAAAAGTGTATACCAAGATTATGCATGAGTAAAAGTTGAAAACAAATATATCTGACACCAATAAGCCCAAGAAGACATTACAGCTAGCCAGCGTTTAAAGAGGTGCTGAAATAGCAAACTGGAGAGCTGCTAAATAAAAAACTAAATAACTCAAAATCCTCAAATAATAAAAAATTAAAACCATTTGCAAATTGTCTCAGAATATAACTCACTACATCTTACTAAAAGTTAACTCAAAAGTGAACAACTCCTTTAATGGCAGATATATTCACAAAATTCACTCCTACTGGATACAATTCTAGGTAGTTACATTTAACAGTGCTGTGCAATATGGTGGGAGTTTTGGGAGTTGCAGCTGAAGAATCCCTGGAACAACATCAGTGACCTACACCAACATCTCCTTCTAGCAGTATTTTCAATTACTGTCAAACACTGTTTTTATAAGAAAAAAACCCAAATGTAACCAATAGTGACATAGAGGCCATGCATCTAATAAAGATAATGTGGTGAAGATGTGGTAGGTTGAATTATACATACATAATTAAATGCTACTAAAGCTAGAAAGGGAATCCTTTTGTACCACTGGATTTAATCCAATACAGACAGGTGCCTTAGATATTTTAATTTAACAGCTTTTCACATTTCCAGATATAGAAGTATGAAGGATAGATGCCACTAGCAAATATTCGCTTGCCTTCCTTCTAACCACTCTCTTCCTAAATGTGACTTCATAAACTGTGATACAGACTGCAGTACAATTTCCCTCTTCTAAGTATCATGTCTGCTTGCTCAATACAGACCACTAGTGATAAGCGAAAAATGTCACTATGTACAGATTCACCACAAACTTCTTTTTGGCCAGCAGCCAAAGGGATCTGAGCCTATCTATATAAGCACATACACATAAATATACTGTATGCTTTATTCATTTTATGGTGCACTACAAAACAGCATTTAAAAGCAAACATCTTATTGGTTGACTCTAATGTAGTATGCTACAAAAATGACAAAATATGCAAGACAAAAAGGTTTCAAGAATTTTTCGCAACGGCAATTGCTTTATTTCACTGTTTAAATAAAAACTCACATAAATATTACCGTAGCTTTATACATAAGTACAGTATCTAGTAAAACTATTTTGCAAGAGGAACTGTAAATCAGGCAACTCCGAATTTTTTTGTAGAACTAGCCTGGCCTCTGTTTGAGACTAAATGGCTAAAATTGTAAAAAGGAGAAAAATAGTATAGGGATATATCAAAAGATCAATCAAGTTTCAGAACTGTTCAGAATATAATAATGTCTTGGGCATGTGAAAATATTTTTTAAAGAATGGTATCTTGCTCAAAAACAATGGATTATATTATAAAAGCTCAACAGAACAAAAGAGCATCAGTGTCAGAAGAACGCTACATTTAGGGGGTTATTTACTAAAAATCGAATTTATTTCATATTTTTATCAAACCAAGCTCATCCAAACTCCGATCCAGGATTTTATCTTATTTATCAATAAAGTAACGCGAAAAAGTCGGGTTGGGAAAAAACTCTATAAAATCGAGCAAAATCCCAAATCATACAAACTTTTCAGATTCAGATTTGACATATTAATTGCTTTAAAATATGGACTATTTATTTAAAATCACATCTAGCATACAGAATGTTGTGCAGTTTTTAAGAAAGTATCCAGTGCTCAAACAGGACATTATTGTATTAGAGAGGGTACAGAGAAGGGCAACTAAGCTGGTAAAAGGTATGGAAAATCTTAGCTATGAGGAAAGACTGGCCAAATTGGGGATGTTCACGCTGGAGAAGAGGCGCTTAAGGGGAGATCTGATAACTATGTATAAATATATAAGGGGATCATATAATAATCTCTCTAATGCTTTATTTACCAGTAGGACTTTCCAGCTGACACAAGGTCACCCATTTCGATTGGATGAAAGGAGGTTCCGCCTAAATATTTGGAAGGGTTTTTTTACAGTGAGAGCTGTGAAGATGTGGAATTCTCTCCCTGAATCAGTTGTACAGGCTGATACATTAGATAGCTTTAAGAAGGAGTTGAATGGCTTTGTAGCAAGTGAAGGAATACAGGGTTATGGGAGATAACTCATAGTACAAGTTGATCCAGGGACTGGAGTCAGGAAGGATTTTTTTCCCCTCTAAGGCAATTGAGGCTTCAATGGTTTTTTTTTTTGCCTTCCCCTGGATCAACTGGCAGTTAAGCAGGTTAAAATAGAGTTAAAAGGTTGAACTTATGGATGTGTGTCTTTTTTCAACCTAACTTACTATGTTACTATGATTCAAAGTGGCTTGCCGGAAATGCGTCCCACCATTTCTACATTTGACTCTAAGTCAATGCATTACAGTCCTTGTGAGGGAATAAAAATCACAATGAATATTCCTTTTTTGATAGTGAGACAATGGAAAGGAAGTACAGTTATACATGAAATCTAAGCTTGAAATCACATTTTTACAATAATAAAAGTCAGTAACTATTAATGATTACACAAATGTAATATGATTACCAACCAACCAATGACTTTTATCAGAATTAAAATGGTTATAGCAAACCAATACAGTAAGCACAGGTCTATACCTATTACGAGTGCATACAAACCACATTGGTGTTATGGTAACCTGAGCATTTGCTGTTGTCACATGAACCTAGCCAACTGCTTTCATAATAGCAGACACCTATACTTAACAACTAAAACGGGGGGTTTAGTTACAAAGTTATCATGAAATAGGAACTCCCTCTCTCTTGCATGTTTTTAGCTAGTTTGCCTTGGGGTGCTCCAAACCCCCCCCCCCTGTATTTTAAAACTACAGCATACTTTATACATGAGGTTCACTTCATAATCTTTATGTTATTTTAATTAATACATTGCAAACGCAATGCTGTATATTTCAGCTCTCCACTGCTCTTTGGCACGCTAATGAAATTGTGAGTAGTGATTGCTCTCTCTCTTTTTCCATTTGGTCCTCGCAATCGTCAGTGAAACCAATCGTTGAAATAGGAGCTGTTATGTCATTTATTAATGGCTGCTAAATAAAGCACAGGTTGAATTATTAGGCCTGAGTTCTGGTAAATAAGGAACACAAGATCATTAACTGTCGAGTCTTGGCTTCTGCATAGCTTCAGAGCAATAAATGTTTCTTGGGGGAATCTCATTGTATTAAATTCTGGTTCAGACTGTGTTTTGAAACCAAATATCATTATGTAATTGAATAGAGCAAGCTTATGCCACAGTCACAAAAAAAAAGACAAACAAACCTCAGAACACAGTGATTTTCTGATTACCTATGCATGGCTGCAGTACTTAATAGCAGCCCTGCAATCAGCTAAGAGCAAATTCAGTCTCATTTCAATTAGCTCTGGATAAAAAAAACAAGTGTTACTTTATTAGAAAAAAAACACCTTTTTATTTTATTTGATTGCACTTATTACTGAACTTGGAGCACTGGAGAGGTAATTCATCCATTCAGAAATGCACCTACCAATTCAGTTTTAGATGGCTGATATCCTAAAGGGGATCTAAAACCAAGCAATGAATTGACGTACAAACGTACTCGGGATGTTTCTTTCAGCACTCTTTATATTCATGCATTTTCCATTTTTAGCAGCTTCAGAGGTATTTGCCATTTTAGACTTCTGCATATAGGACTAAATTACCATCAAAACAAAACCACTAAAATGACTTAAAAATGTGAAGTAAAGTAACACATTTATTTCTGTATGAGGGCCTTTCTGAAATTCCTGACAAAGAACATTTAATTATTAAAAAACATATTGTTCTGCCATCCCCATAGATTTGTGTTAGCTTAGTCAATTTGTAATACAATGAACTTGTACTTAACTTATTATAAAGAAAGACAAAACCAATCAAAAATCAAAAATGATCAGTTATTTGTTTTTAAGTAGAGCTCTGTGGAAAATTGTGTTACTTTATTTTGGAGATGTCTGCATAATGGATTTCCAGATAATAAATTCCATACCTTTACCACAGGTATATTAGTATAAAAATTAATTCTTACTTGTAAATTGTACACAACATTTTCTTTCTTATAATGTAAATAAGTATTTGAAGCCAAATAACATATATTAAATTTTAAACTAGTCAGGATAAGAAATATATTTAAAGGAACAGTAACACCAAAAATGAAAGTGTTTTAAAGTAATGAAAATATCCTGTAATATTGCCCTGCGCTTGAAAAACTGATCTGTTTGCTTCAGAAACACTACTATAGTTCATATAAACAAGCTGCTGTGTAGCAATGGCAAAAATTGAAAAAAAAGGCTATATGGCACAGGTTAAATAGTGTAACTAAATGGTGCAGGTTAAATAGTGGATAACAGATAACACCATTATGTTCTACGGAGCTTATCCTTCCAGAGAAGAAAAGGCAAAACGTATGCACTACTTCCCTACAAATGCTTTTAATCAGTATCGTTTAAGCTCACCCTTGTGTATATAAAAGCAGAAAAACATGTATCATAGCTCTAGTTCAGTAAAACGAGGCCGCCATTTTGGTAAAGGATTACAGGCTTCCTCTTCTTCACTATTGCGCATGTGCAAAAAACCACTCCCCTTGACCCCTGGAGCGCATCATAGATGATGTCACGCTCAGTACTCATAGTGAGACTGATTTGCATGTGCATCATCGTAGAAGGGAGGAAAGTTGCACCTCTTAAGCATGCACAATATTAGATAATTTGACCCAATGTGACTTAAAACATAAGTAAAGCTCTACGACAAGTGTGTTAGACTAATCACTTATAGAGAGGAGTTAATCCAGTGTCCCTGGTGTCTGTCAGTAGGAACCGTGCTCGGATAATAATGCGAGCACAGGACTCCAGTGACGTCACTGATTTTTTTTTCGAGCTTCCTCCCTACTCCCCGAGGCAGCCTTGCCTTTCCTTCTCCTTTAATTTTTTGATGGTACTGTTCCTTTAAGGCAAATATGGACATCTATTAACAGTCACAATAAATAAGCTTTGTGTGGTGAGGCTCATGCAGCAGTGTGTCCCAAATGCATCCCAGTGGTGCTCAAACAAATAGAATATTTATCTGTAGTTACAATACAAGGGATGTGGTGCAACACGTAAACCTGTTATAGTCTGTTATGCCTAACACAATCTGAGAAATCAGGTAAGCCTATGTTAAAAAAAATATTTATATTTACTTTTGAAATTTCAGATGTCAAAAAGAAGGTATATTTTCCTTTTAAGCAACATAAGCGACTGATATTTGTTTTAAAAGGTTTTATACAGAAACTTTCCCTCTTGTGACCTCCACGTGAACAATGGTAAAAAACCATGACTGAAAATAGCTTAACCATCCTTCTTGGCTTGTACCCATAAACTTTGCCTTAATACTGACCTTGTCTACATAGCCAATGCTGCTCTCATGCAGCAAATTAAAAAAAACTGAATTGGCAAGACAAAAGAGCTGCATTAAATGTGTATATTGTTATTGGTATGAGTCATAAAGCACAAGTTTCTATAAACAAGTTGTAACCACATGATGCCATAGTCAGGTAACCACACAAGTGACTAGTGGAGCAGTAAACAATCTTACCTTTGAGGAGACTATCCTGTTATCTGGATACCTCTGAGGAATGTAAGCCTCAGTGCCCGGAGGGGGTTGTTTGTGGCCAACATAAATAGTTCTATTGTCTACCCAGTTCTCTTCTCCGGCACACTGAAAAAAGAATAGAACATTCTAATTAATTACAGGCTAACGAAAATCAAAGTAGTTTTGAACAGTAATTATTATAATCAGAAAACCAATATTATTACAATAGTTACTTCCCCAATTTATCTGTATCATAACACATTTCATCCAAAGGAATGCTTCTATATGCTTGAGGAAAATATACATTTATAAATTTGACAGCATGTGAAAATGAATGCACTCCTGGTTTGAATTTCTGGGAATTGCAGTTTCAGTCCCTGTATATTCCAAATTTCTCTTTTATACACTTTGTATTCTAACAAGAAGGGCCCTTCTGATACTTTGCAACTATGGTTTTAAAGCAAGACCGCAACGATTTCCTTTTAACTGGAAAACACTACATAATACAGTGGAGCTATATATATGATAAAAATGATGCTAATGATCTGCTACAATAGAATCTCATTGGCAAAACTTATTTATATAAACATTTATCCCAGAATCAAGTATAAGGAAACTTTCAGAAGACTGCCTTTTATAAAATTATCAGGGTTATTATACACAATGAAATCCAATTACAATTGTTATTTACTGTACTAGTGTATTTAGCATTATGAAAGTAAACATCTAATAGCTTAAAATGGGTTAGGGGTTAGAATCAGTTTATATTTTGATGCATGACTCCCAGCATTACCAAGATAGTCAAGGTATGTTGTGAAAGTGTTGGAAGTTATGGTTCTGTAATAGTGACTGCGCATGTGTTTTATTGCAAATCAGATGCAAATGTGTGGAAGTCCGTCTGGGGTAATTTCTGGTGTTTGGTGTGAGTGACATCTGCGCCTGAATCTTTAGGCACATGTGTGCTGCATACCTCCCCCTCCCAACAAAAAGATGGATGATTTTTTTGATCACGCCCATTTTTGGCCACACCCCCTAATTACCATGTCTATTTTACAAAAATGGCCAGGTTATTAAAGTTTGAACACATTTCTGTGGTTTTTATGTGTTATTACAGTTTTGCTAATGAAGGTGAATTGCCCTTTAAACTGTGAGTCTAAGTTCTCCAAAGAGACTGCTTATCTCAGATTGTTACAAAAGTATCTAAGTGTCTATTCTGGGCTCTCTGCCAAAAGTCAATTAAGTTAACTTTGTATATTTTTTTGGCTGTTCAGAGCAGGAGATCAAAGAGAAAGTTGGGACATTTCAGTAACAAACCTGGGACTGCTGGTTAAACTGTCAAAATTGGGACTGTCCCGCGAAAAACAGGTACAGTTGGGAAGTATGGTGCAGCGCCTATTGGCACTGGGTGCAAAGGGAACCCTGGAGCTACCGCCTGGTCAGGAGGTGGGTGTTATCTCCAGACTTCCCTTGTATCAATATATGCAGTAGTGCCTAAATAGGAAAAGAAGGCAGGAAGGACTGAGCGGTGCCAAGTGCAACTATAAGGGTCAGGGCACATCAGATTCAGGGAGATTAGTGACTAATCTCCCTGAACTGCCTCCCGTCGGCGATTTACATTCTTGCCTCACGAGGAAACTTCGGGCGACTTGGGAAAACAAATCGCTCCGAGTGCCTTCCCGTCGGCGATTTACATTCTAGCCGACGGGAGGCAGTTTGTGGAGATTAGTCGCCCCGAGGAAGAGGATATTTGTCACCAGGCAACGAATCTCCCCGAATCTGAGTGTGTGCCCCGACCCTAAGGAGGTGCAAAGAGCAGATTTTGAAGCAAGTGCCTTTAATGAAAGAGGTTTAACAAGCAACTTTTTAAATCAAAATGTTGTCTCTTCTAGTGCAGAGCGAAATTGCACTGCTCCCGCCTGAGGAGAGTTTCTTAACTTGACACTCCTGGTAACTTTACGAGCTGAAATTGATTTCTCTGCACTAGCGATCAGGCCCTACATTGACCCGCATGGAAGTTCCAAAAGGTAAGCATGGGGCACCAATTGAAAGGACGTTTTAAGGTGGCAAGTGGTCTATAAACACCCCTGTAGGCAGTATCCTAGCTGTCTGTCAACAAAATAACTAGCGGATTTCTCCGTCCTCTCTGCCTCTAGAAAAACACTGGCACAAAAAACACCAGTTTTTGCCTGAAAATGCACACTTGCGTGTTTTGGAGATCAGAGCAAATTGCCACCGTGGGTGTTTTTCTGGAGGTGGAGAAAATGTAATTTATGACATTAACCTCTGGTCTGATTCTTACATTAAGAAGTATATGTTACTGGAGTTTTACATACCATAAAGGATACTATTTTTAAATCTTCCGGTAAGATTATTTTTTCCTGGGATTTTCAAATAAAATTACGTTAAGTCTAGACAGAGTTCTAGTCTGAAATAAGTTAAGATCAGACAATTGAATGTCAGACTGACAATGACAATTGGCCCATTTGCTCTCAGTGCAAACAATTACAGTAGTTATTGTGTAGCACAGACAGTAAAGGCCTATGTTTCCTTTACTATCTATACTTACATAAATCTTATCAATTTCAGTCCCTACAAAGCAGTTTCCACTGTCATTTACAGTCCCTAAATCTGTTCAACACATATCTTCTTCTGAGCATAGCAGAAACATAGTGTATAGTAACATTGTATGTGCAATGCTAATATACAATTCCAGTTCACTGACAGTGTTAATTGTATTTCAATCATTTTTATTGGAATTTTCGTATAAACATACAGTCATTTAGTAACATGTTATCTCAGGGTAGATATATCATAAATGCAGATTTTAATATACAATAATATAACAATTGGACCTTTAGTGCAACATAACAGTGACAATTGAAGCTGGCAAGGACTGAGTTTCACCCTCCCTTACTGTACTCTGTATTTTGCACTGGATTAAAAAAGTGAAGTATGCTGATATTGCCCCAAAATCAGGCTGATTCAATGAGCACTGAGAAGTACAAATTTGCACCCTAGTCCTCCAGCACATGTGGCAGGGACATAAGTAAATGACCCGTCAGATCTATGGCCAATCTAAGCACCCAAGTGGTGAGCCAAATCAGACTGATTCAATCATCTGGCCTGGGGACAGGACGACATATCTGATTAAATGAGGTTCTTGTCGGATGGGATTTTCCAGTCTTCAAAATAAATAACTGACATGGTCAGCTTTGTTCAAAAATGATCACAACCATGCCCTGATAACTAAGTTTTCTTTTATAATTTTACAGAAAGAACTGTAAGTGCTATAGCAACCATTTTTATAATGCCCAAGGCTATTTTAACACAATTATTATTAGACAACTAAATGACAATGAACACTACATCTGGGCATGTCCCTAAAATGATTCTCTGCTGGCTCCTTATTTAAAGGGGGAACTAAATCTAAAATAGAATAATGCTAGAAATGCTGTGTTTTGTATACTAAATATAAACATGAACTTACTGCACCAGAAGCCCAATTAAACAAATGTTTTTTGCTTTCAAAGTTGGCTGCAGGGGGCTGTTATCTTGTAACTTTGTTAAACATCTTTGCAAGACCAAGACTACGCACAGTGTGTTCTGGGCTTCAGTTGGGATGTTAAGTTTAGGGATCATCATAAATTATCAAAACAGCAAAAGTCAAATAATATCTGCGATGGAAGCTGATATAGCAAGAATGATTAATAATCAAAACATGCAGACTGCTCCGGGTCTGCGGATACGAATCTCTACACGGTCCCCAGCTGCTCTATAGGGAAACAAACAAAGCTGCTCGAGGTCAGGTAAGGTCGGGAGGCTCCCCCTGCCTTTGAAAGTATGATAATTTCCCTGCAGAGCAGTTAGGGGCCGTCTGAAGTTTCCTATCCTCAGCAGTCAGAGCAAGTAAAACTAAGGGGGAATTTCACTGCATACAGTCAGGTTTATTATAAAAATTTTACACATTTTTTAAATTAAAGTATATTGGAGATAGATTACTTTTTCATTAAAGAAAGTAATAATGGGATTTTATTTTTTTGCCTTTACATCCCCTTTAATACAATTACAATAATACAATTTTTACTAAAAAAAAATCTTTTAAATAAAACATAAAGCAGACTTTATGAGACTGGGGTGACACTGGAGACTGAGAATGGCAAATGTGTACACAACTCTTACATATTTCTATTAAATCATGTGGTCTGCTGCAAACAAAATTAAGTAATTGATTATTTGCTCTGCATGATACAATGTACAAGTGTTCAACACACTGTGCTTAGCAAGATTTTCAGGTCTATAAGTAGAATCCTGTAATCCACCTGCCCATATATACAACTCCCTGTAGATATTGGAAGGGCCTTTTAAAGATAAATGGAGCTTTCCCATATGGCTACAAAGTGTCAAAAGCCAGTACACTTGTGTTGCATTATACAGTATTAACCTTTGTTATTTTCTGACTATATACCTTTTACCATTAGTTGCAAAATATTTAAGCTAGGAAACTATAAAAAACTGTTTCATGCCTGCAAATATGTCAGCTCTGATCTGTCCATATGTTCTTACTTTACTTTGAAAACCATCTCCTTTTTACACCACCAACCCTCTCTTATCAACTCTCGCCTTATCATCACTATGTACAAAATATGAAGTCACCCACAAAAATATGCCATTTTCACTGTGCATCATAATCCAATGGTGATTATAAATAAATGGTGGCGTGTAATAAAAGTTGCAAAGAGAAAAAAATTTGCACCAATAAGTATAAAAATTCACATTTCACAATGTAGTATTCTTCCTTAAACTGTTACTGCATTGCAAATTTTAATTGCGCACTTTTAAAGGAGAAGGAAACCCCCTGGGCGCAAAACCCCTCCCCCCTCCCCGGTGTTGCCCACTCTCCCTCCTCCCCCCTGGCCTACCTGTCCCACTGGGCAAATGCCCCTAACTTGTTACTTACCCTTCTGCGCAGGTCCAGTCCACGGAGTTCACAGATGGCATCTTCTTCCACGCGATCTTATTCCTGCTTTGACCAGCGTTTTGGCGCATGCGCAGTAGGAACATTTCGCCGGTACGGATCTACTGCGCATGCGCCAAAAGTCACAAAGTTTTCCGATTTCATGTGACATTTCGTGACTTTTGGCGCATGCGCAGTAGATCCGTACAGTCGAAATGCTCCTACTGCGCATGCGCCGGTCAAAGCAGCAAGAAGATCGCTTGGAATAAGATGGCGTCTGTGAACTCCGTAGACTGGACCTGTGCATTTGCCCAGTGGGACAGGTAGGCCAGGGGGGAGGGGAAGCAACACAGGGGAGGGGGGGAGGATTTTTGCGCCCTCTGGGTTTCCTTCTCCTTTAAGAAGTGCTTCAATGTATCATAATCATTTGAAGCAACTTTTTCAGTAAGAAGTTTAATTACTTTCACAGCACACTGGCGCAAACTATAAAATTCACAAACTTTCTTCCACTGTCAGAAGAGGTTGCTAAACAGTTACCGGGTTTGCAAAATCTATATTAAATTTGCACAAAGCAAAATTTTTTGTGCAAATGCATAACTTTTCGCATTGCGAATAGTTTTTCTGTTACCAACTTTTATTTAATTCCCCCCCTATAGACAGACAGATAGATAAATAAATAGATAGATAGATAGACTCTTCCTTCCCCAGGCAAGTAATTGGCTAGTACATTGAACACTCACAATCTATACATTTCCACTATCCTAATGTGCAAGTATTTATACCAAAGTGCTGAAAGAGACATTCCCTATTCCAAGTGCAGATACTTATAGCTTGTCAAACCTATTTTGGGATCTACTCTTTACTGTAATATCTAAAGATCAATTGTATATTAAGAATCTCAACATGGAAGCACATAATTTCAGTCAGAATTGCGCTGACCCAGTGCTGATACAGGAACACTTTAGGGCCATCTCCCACTTACTGTCATGTAGAGTCAATTGGCTACAGACAATGTTTTGATATTGCAGAATTTCTTGGAAGGATTTCTGTCTGCAGCTTAGGTCATGATTTATATTCCAATTGCCAATGTGTATATAACCCTACCAGTGTCGCACTATTTACAAAAGCAAGCTGTATGGGTGCATTGGTGCTTCCAGCAAGTGTGTATAAGCATTCATACCCCTTATTAAGTAGCTGTGATATGTAAGGCACCCACACTTAACAGAGTCATAATGACAGGTGTAACTACTCAACCTGCTGAAAAAATCAACTCAACTCTAGACCAAAGTACAGGTATGGGACATGTATTCCAGAATGCTCGGGACCTGTGGTTTTCCATATTTGGATTTTCGTAGCTTAAGTCTACTAGAAAATAATTTAAACATTAAGAAGGTTATTTACTAAACCTTGTTTTTTTTCTGGTTGGGGTTTTTTGGGGAAAAAACTCACATTTTTGTATGGAAAAAAAAACCTTGAATTTTTCGAGATTTATTATATCCCGAATCTGCAAAAGGTTTGAATCTGAAAATCCGCCATCTCAAACCTGTCGAGGTCAAGTATAAGTCAATGGGAAAGGTCCCTTTTACAATTTGAAGATATAGTGATCTGCAGGGGCGCTCGGCCAATGAGGCAGCGCCAGATACATTTCCAGGGACGGAAAAAAACGCTCCTGTACTTTTAAGAGCCGAATTTCCGGTTTTGAAACCGTATATTCGGCTTTTCTGGTGCAGGAGAGCACAGTTGCGCTCTTCGCACTAGTGTTCCTGCCTCGGATGCCTCCCCTGCAGATGGGTAAGCCGGCGAGGGGGGCGGCATTTTGAGGAGCAGCCTCAGACGGCTTCTTCACCGGAATCGCCGCTGGTGATCTGTGCTAGGTTTCATCCGATAATCCACAAAATTAGTGGTTTTTGGGCATTAACTCAAAAAAATGTGGGCGTCAAATCCAAAAAATGTGTACAATACAGATTTTTGCTCAATTGTATCGAGTTTTTTACCGACCCAAACTTTTTCGGGTTATTTTATTAATAAATAAGATAAAATCGTGGATGAGCGTTTGGTCGAGCTTTGTAATAAAAATATGAGATAAATTCAAGTATTAGTAAATGACCCCCTAAATAAACCCAAAAGCCTAGCTTTGCTTCTAATAAGGATTAATTATATCTTAGTTCAAGGATCAGGTACAAGGTACAGGTATGGGAACTGTTATTTGGAATGCTTGGGATCTGAAGTTTTCAGGATAACGGATCTTTCTGTAATTTGAAACTTTATAGACCTAAAGTCTACTAGAGAATCATTTAAACATGAAATAAACCCAATAGGCTGGTTTTGCTTCCAAAAAGGATTAATTATATCTTAGTTTGGGTCAAATACAAGATATTATTTTATTATTAATAGAGAAAAGGGAAATCATTTTTAAAATGTGGATTAATTGGATAAAATGGAGTCGATGGCACATTTTACTGAACGTTACCTCTTGCGCCAGAAAGTTGACATTTTTTCTAAGTCCCAAAAAACGCTGGCATCTGCAAATTTTTTTGGGGGTACCCTCCTTCCCCCCTACATTTCCTAACATATGGCACCTAAACTATACAGTTGGCACATGTAAAGGGCACAATAACAACTCTATTTTATTTTATGAAGGCTTGTGTAGTGTAATGTATTTGCTGCTACATATACGTCCATTGTACTTTAACTTGGCGCCGTATGCAAATTAGGCATCGCTAGCGTAACTTCGATTTGCTTGACAAATTAACGGTGCCCTGGCGAAACTTCGTCTGACGAAGTGCGGCGAAGTCAACACTGGCACAACTTCGGAGGTAAGTAAATTTGCCCCTAAGACGGATGAGAAGAAGAAGAATGTGGCCACTCTCTGGTATTAAGGGGTGCATTGTAAGTAATATGAGAATGCACACACTTTGGCTGTCAGCAATCATTAAGATCACATGAAAGTCAGCACGGCCTGCATATGATTGAAATAAGTTTATGGTTTCAGGCTTTAATAAGAACATTCTTTTGTAAGAATTCACTTAGGGGCAGATTTATCACCTCAGTCAAATTCCACCACTCTCTATTTATTTGTATGGGATTTTTTATCAATGGGTGAAAGTTAGAGTTCACCATTTGGTAAATACGTCTCTGATAATCGCATAGGAATAAATAGAGAGTGGTGGAATTTTACCGTGGTGAGTTTTAATTACACACAGCTTCCCTTTAGTGTTTCTGCACATAATGCAAAACACTCTTCATGCAGCCTATCAGGAAAGCCTGCATGAGAAACAGAGTTTTTTTTCCCTATGTAATTTTACTATCTGGTGCACATACCATTACCCAAGTTTTATACAGCAAGTAGTTAGAAGAAAACCCGAAGATGCACTCCACAGAGAAAAATGGGTAACAAAAATCAAATGAAAATTGTTCATTCTCATAAATAAATAAATTCCATAATGCAATTCCATATAAAGATTTTACTGGTTACCTTTTCTAAGGTAGGGACAGGTTAATATCATTTTGAAGTAGGTCAAAACAACCAACTGTATGTTTGTTTCCAATAGTAGGCCAGCAAATACTAATTGCTAATTGCAAAAATTTACAAAATTTCTAAGGATCCAGAGAACACAACTTAAATAGTATGGACATTTAGGTTAAGCATCCCTGGGACCACAGCTTGGGCACCCCTGATTTATAAAGTTATTTTCTGTCAAGAAGTACAGCTAAATTCAGTTTTTCAAGCAAAGCTGTTTCTGCTGTAAAGCATGCAGATGATTTATATAGTGATTCTTGTGCAGTGTTTAGCAATGACTTAACCAAAACTAAAGTATGTTAAAAAAGGTAAGTCAAGTGTCAAGCTTGTCTATGATTGAGGGAAGAATAAGCCGCACTAAGCAATGAACCAACATAAATAAAACATGCCTATAGTATTATTTTTATACATTTGTTGTGTATATACACGTTAATCCCAGAGGTGTCTCTTAATGCCTTGCTCCATTTTCACAATGCTTAAAGTAATTCAGGTGTGTTAATAATACTTATATTGTTCTGTACTTTCCATCATGAAGTCATAGGCCTTATAAGTGACCTCAAGTGTACTTATTTAATTTATGACACATGGATATCAAAGATTGGAATTGTGTCAGTACCAAAATAACCCTAAAAAGAGCATTTAGATCAACTCAACACTGCATGACTCTCTGATAAACTTCAAAATGTTTAAAAAAATTGAGCTGACAGTCTCCAGCATACCAATAAAAAATAAATATTGGGTGTTATATGGTATCAGTGCTAGTACCCCAAAACAGAACCCACAAAAGAGGTTTTACAATAAGTAGGAATAAGCTCAACACGTAACATTTAGAAACGGAAAGCACAATAACTGCATCCATCTATTAGTCTGCAAGCCTGCTGTGCCAACTGTCTAATTTTTATGAGTACACTGAAAACAAAAAATTATTAACCTATACTGGTATTTTCTGAGTTTTACTGTAGGGGTTGAGGCTTTCCAAGGACATGGCAAGTGGTGAGGCACAATGGAACCAATTTAGTGTAACCAGTACCCATCAGATTCAGCGACTTTCTTGCTTTTTTGATAGCATATTGCAATAGTATATACTGGGCACAACTGCTTTCAGAAAACTGTATTACAATCACACAGTTCAATGTAATGGCCTCGAAAGGGTCTTAACAAGCCTTAGCAGTATGATCTCCTGCATAATTTATTTAGCTTTCACAAACAGTGTTATGGATTTTAGAAACATGTTACATATGCAACTCAAAACAGCCACAGACATCACTATGCTAATGTATTTTTGAATATCAAAATTAAGTCTAAATGAGTAGAAAATAAAAACATATGAAGACATTTTAGACGTGTACAGTTAGTATTTTTCATGCACTTAAATGACCATGTGTCTATTACTAATTCCACTAATCTCGTTGCTATAAAATGACTAATCTGCTAGAAAATGTCTGAATGGTACTGAACAACAGAAC
Organism: Xenopus laevis; assembly: GCF_017654675.1. Classification (NCBI taxonomy): domain Eukaryota; kingdom Metazoa; phylum Chordata; class Amphibia; order Anura; family Pipidae; genus Xenopus; species Xenopus laevis. The sequence goes on from NC_054373.1 coordinate 120,916,229, forward strand.
CCGGGTAGAGGTAGGTATGTAACTGAAAAAAAGTCTGTCCCGTTTTTACAGCAATTTGTGTCTGAAATACAAAAAGTGTCATTTACGACCGATGCACTAAATTGAATAGAATTTAACATACACATAAACATATGATAATTTGCATAATTTAAGATGAAAATTAAATGATCCAACCCTGAATTTTTGTTCATATATGGGGATAATCCCATGGAGTGATTTACAGAAAGAATTCTAAATCTGTTTCCCATTATTCTTCAATTTATAACCTAAAACAACAAAAGGGACATGAATATTTATTAATAACCCTGACATAGTTTGGCAACATTAGACTTAGACTATTGGGTCAATATACATCACACAAAATGTTTTGAATACAGTAGGCTGTACCCCACGAGACCTTTCTTAGGCGAAGGTGGTCAACAAAAATCCCACAGTGACTTTCTAACATCAGTATGATATCAGTGTGATATTAAAGCTGTGCTCATCAGTTCAGCAGATGTGTGTCAGAAGTAATGCAATTCATGCAGAAACTGCATCTCAAGCAAGGTTTTTGCCATGGAAGTCTACCAAGGGAGAGGGTGGTGTTGCATGAAGCATGCAAATATGTCAATATTAGCTTGGAAATATGAGTTTCCCTAAAGGCCTATGAAAAAATCAAGACAATTATGCATTATGCCTGAAGACTGTTCCTTTATATACACATACGATTATTGTACTGTATTAAAGTTTTCATATTTTAATGTAAAATATATAAATGCAGTCTGGATTGCATTTGATGCAATTAAAAAAAAATTGAAGAATAAATAAATACTGTAAACCTATGAATAATACAGAGCCTTTTCCCAGTGAAATAGCCCTTAGTCGTATCAACCAGAATAAACATCATTATTTTCCTAACAGTCCAACCTTGGAAATATCCAACTAGAACTGTTCAAATGTAGAGAACAGTTCCATTAATACTAATGGCTGAATATGTCGCATCCCTTGCACTATTGATCTGTTGATAAAATCAAAGCTAGTAAAAGACAAACGGTCTTTTTATCGATTACTCGAAACACTGGAGTGATGTGAAAGCTGCCATTAGAATGATGAAATTGGTAAATGATAAAAATCAATGTTATTTCCGCCAATAAAATGCAGACCAAGCAGTAACCATGAAATGTTGCTTCAAAGTAGCAGAAATTATTAGAAGATAAGCTGATTGTGCAGCTGTAAGGAGCCTTTTTATCACAAAACAACAAATATGTTATATCAGAAGAGGCTTACTTTTTCCATGCAGAGCCCATATTATTTCTATATTCTTTTGAGATCATACACTGATATTAAGAAAAAGGCATTTTAAAAGTAAAGATTTATCTGTGGGAACCCACCACAACCTAATATATGCATTGCATTATTAATTCATTTTGCAAGATTTATATGATATGTCATGTCCTCCAACTCCTGTTTCCTCCAGGTATACACTAGCCACAAACCAGCCTGAATACAACTGCTCTTGTATGCAAATAATAGATTATGGGATCATTACAAAAATAAAAATAAACAGTTTCAATACATTATCAGGGCATAAAAGGGAAAGTGTTAGATCTGCAAAGCAATATATAAATAATCAAATATATACGTGACAACTGGGGAACTGCAAAAACAGTAGGAAAGGCACTAAAGGTAAAATATACAACCTTTTTGATTCTTATGTAAAACAGGTATAAAAGACATAAACACTACCTTCCAGGAATAAATATAAATGTATTTTTACAAATACATACCTGACTCCATGTTACCCCATGTTGCAAATTAGATACAAAAACTGATTCATACAAAAGGTAAGATGGGCCTGTACAATGTAAAAGGATTGAGGAATATAGATGTAGTATAAGTGTGACTTTGCAATGTCTGGCAGTTTGGTACACCATGGAACAAACACATACAAGCATAGACCCCCATCTTGATAAAGCATACACAGACGAATCAGTCAAGTAATAAAATCATTACACCATGTTATACCTACTCCATTATTATCAAAATAAATGTAGAATGCTGGTGACATGCAGTGCTTACACCAACATACATTCTCTGTAGTATAAAGTGAAGCAAGTTTATCCTGAATATATTTTTGTACACAGCCTAAAAGTTATATTATACTATTAATATAGCATTGCCTAGAGTAGAGTAAAAATTGGAAAGTGTCTCATAAAACTTCTGAGAATTCTGTGCTCAAAGGCTTTTCGGTGTCTACAGAATGTTGGCCTAGTTTTAATATGAATGTGCCACCAGGGACAAAAAATACAATGCCTTAGTAAAGCAGTTCCCTTTGTAAGGGAGACCATTGCACCCTGGAGTTTTGCTTTCTCTGCTTCGTCGTCATCAAAAAAAAAACCGTGCTTTTACAATACTAAAGAGAAAATATACCCCCCTTTTATGGCATGAGCTTTTTTTAGGCAGGCACCTGGCAGGTAACCCCCTCCCCCACCTTTTACTATTGTGAAGTGATAGATTCAGAGGTTTGAAGTCCTTTTGCTTGCTAGAGAATCTCTGAACCACCCACTATGGGAAGCAAAGCCTACAAGTCCCAGAACGCATCACTCTTCCAGTCTTGGACAATTGTTCCTACAAGTCAAATTCTGCACCAGTATAGCACTGCGCAATCCTTTTTTGTAACAGTAAGTTTTTCTTTGAATTGATTAGGGTGCATGTGGTACTGCAAAAAACTAGGCCCAAGCTCCATGATAAAGGGTAAAATAGGAGTTGTTCATTTCTATTATTATTATGTATTTACTTTTCTTTTTAACAGACAGTCAGTGGCGTTAAAATGTATATTCATCTGAAGCCAAAACACAATGTAAAGAATAGTATTATACAATTTCTACATTTTCATTATCTCTGAATCCCTCTCTATCTGCAATTATGATATTCATGACAGCATACATAGGAGAATCATGGCACAGTGCTGGAGGCAATGACAAAAAGGCAAATGCCTGCAGGCTGATACACATAACCCTGTATTGTCCTGCAGTGATTACAAAAATAAAAAGGATGGAATTGACTCCTGTGTCAGATGTCACACTACATGATGAACAAAAGAGAGAAGCAATGAAATCAATTACTTTCTCTTATCTCTGGCTGGAGTCGTGCAGTGTGATGTGAGGCCACATTTTTCTCTCTCTACTGACACCCGTTCAAAATTATTAAGTAGCAGCACGTTATCTATTCTTCATGGGTTTTAAAGCAGATCAAAGTATTTTCTTATGTTATAGCCACAGAGGGTGAAATTTTGGCAGGCATAGAATCCTTTTGCCTGTAACTTTTATTCTTTAGAAAATCCTACATTTGATCGGCTATTATTAATATGCTATTTCAGGAACCCTCAGGGCTTGGCAGCAGCTGTAAGCTGAGAGTTGTAATTCAGCTATTACAGGCTTCTGGAAGATGCAGTTCAGCAACAGCTGTATGGTGGAAGTTGTAGTTCACCAACAGCCAGGCCCTAATACAGAGCAGAAAACTGTATTGTAGTAGAGCCGGCACTTTAAAGACCAATCTTCCAGACAGAACTGCAAAAAGTTTATTAGTAATTTATTGGGTACATAAGGATACAGCCTTACACATTTCGTATCTTAAAGACACCTAATCACTGCCTATGATCAAGTGTTTTTAAGATACGAAACGCATATGTACCCAATAAATTACTACAGTACTAAAATTTTTTACAAGTCTGTCTGGAAGATTGGTCTTTGAAGCTCTACTACAATACTGTTATTTGCTCCTTCAGCTGAAGGTTCAGAGCAGTGCACCTGTATTTGGTGAGTTTTACATTTTTTTGAGACCAGAGAATTCTACTATATTTATTATCAGCTTGTGTTCATTATATTCCTAATACATAGCAGTATCAAGCTATAAGTAATCCACCGAGTCATTGACAATGCTGAGGTTTATTACCATAAATGCACAGAAACATTCTTTAACAAAACATGGAAAAAAAAGGATTGGATTGAAGGATTATTTGTCCTGAAGGAACTTTTTTTCATTCTATAGTTGCGGTCAACTATTTTGTCATCTGTAAACCAACAGAACTGTATTTAGAAATCAGTGGTAATCAAGAAAGGACAGTCTATGCCCCATTACAAAATAATATGCGCTGCAATTAATGTTGTAATCTGAAAATGTATCTGAAAATATGGAACTCTGAATGTTTACCATTGTGCTCCTCCTAATTTTTCTGTTTGTTTTATACAATATGCAGTGTCGGACCGGCCCACCGGGATACCAGGAAAACTCCCAGTGGGCCCATGTGTCAGTGGGCCCTCTTCCTTCTAACAGTGTAGCCTATTTAATGGTTATTCCCTATTTCTTTATAGGAAAGAAATACTTAATGGAAGAATACAGTAAGTAGATATAAAAGACTAGTTGAATAAAGAGGTTAAGTGAGGAAAGGAGGAATAATAGTTTGGAAAGTGGGCCCACGGTCTAAGGTTTTCTGGTGGGGCCCTGACATCCCAGTCCGACACTGACCATATGTGCCACCACTCACCATCATGGTGAACATGGTCTCTGTTCTCACACGGCCTTTACTCTGTTGGCGTATCCATGCCAGGGTAGACAAGGCTAATCTGCTCCCATACACCCTATCTTGTGCATGCATGGGATCATTCAGCGCAGATATGTGAACGTCAGCCCTGTGTGCACTGATAGGCTGATCTTTTGACTGTTGGTTCATACAAGGGTCAGACAAGGAGTGGATCAGCATTGTCTCCACTAGTTATTTACACCAGTTGAGAAAATGTGTGACACCTTCCTTAAGATTTGATTTGTGAGTGTGTGAGTGACCAGTAATGTAACTAATGTATTTCATTGATGTAAGGTTAACAAAGTAACAAAAATGCAAAACCAACTCTGAAAATACTTTTTTTTTTTGTTTTTTGCATCAGGCTATAGGGAATGTGTATCAAGTCCAGTTGACCACTGCCTTACACTACAACTTCCAGCCCCCCCGACAGTTGTTAAAGGAGAACTAAAGCCTAATTAAAGAAGTACTGTAGCTAGAAAATGTTGTACATTATGTTTTGGGCTTCTGTACCAGCCCAAGCCAACCACAACCCTTTAGCAGGGAAGATATGTGCCTCCAAAGATGCCCCAGTAGCTCCCTATCTTCTTTTCTGCTGATTCACTGCACATACTCTGTGCTGCTGTCACTGTATAGTGTGAGTTTAGGGACCGACTCACAATATACAGTACACATAGAATAGAAATGTCACACTATAAGACTTATAATTAATATAGATACTTACTACATGACAACACAGAAACCAGTGCAACAAGTATCAGAATTTAATAATCAGCCCTGTAGCATCAGCTTATATTACAGGCAAACCTCATTTTCTGCTTGATGATTTGTGTTGACCCCTAAGCTTAGCTTCCCAACAGCTGTTCAGGGCCCACTGAGCATGTGTGTGTTGCAGACACTTTCCAAGATAGTGACCCCATGTGACAAGTTTAAAGTCCGGGATCATTGCTGCTATTGAGATGCTGAACCTTTAGGCTGGTGCAATAAGTTCAGTGTATAAAATATTGCATTTTTAGCCATATTAATTTTTAGGGTTTAGTTCTCCTTTAATACCCTTCATCTGTTGGAGGGAAGATGACATTTTAACTTCAAAAGCCACTTGTTGCCTACAGGTTTACCATGTTTGTACTAGACATCAGGATGGAATACACAATTAAATAGAAGCATCACACTGTTCTTTATTTTACCAAATATGCCACTAAACCCCCTGACCAGTGGAATTTACCCACTCATAATACTGAGCCAGCAATGTGGAAAGAGGCTTCCCTAGGTCACATTGGGCTAAGGAGATATAATCTTTCCGTCGGCTAGCGTACAAACATAAACAGAACTTCAGTCTATAGCAGAACAGCACCAGCCCAATCTGACTGACAACCGGTCTTCAATGCTTGTGTAACTTAACCCTGGGTGGTGGCTTAGGGGAAAATTTGCTCCAAACAATGATTATGAAGCATGATTATGAATACTAACACAGATTTTTTTTTTTTAAAAGAAACACAAAAAAATCACATAAATTACCATTAAATACAAGTTTAATCTCATGGATATAATAAATGTTCTAAATATAATCACTTACAAATTCCGTACTATTTCTTAACTGGCAGATCAAATACATTGTTATGTGCCTCCTTTGTCCAGGTAATGTATCAGAGTTAACTGTCTTTCAAAATAACTGAAAATGACTGAAAAAATCCTTCATGTGGAGAGACAGATTGCTAAGAGGGGGTAGTGAAGATTATTTCAGGAATGGTACAGAAATTTTAATTGTTAATATTTAGAAAGTTTCTTATTTTAATGGGAAGATGCATATATTAAAAGAAAACATAAACGAATAAACGACTGATGCTGAAATAACATACATCATTTGAAAAGGACATATAGGGGCTCATTTATCAAAGGGTAAATAGACAGTTCACAGCAGAGAAGGGGAACATAACAGCTTTCTATTCGTGAAACAATATTTTTGAAAGTGGTATGCCCAGAAATCTTATACCTGACCGTTGGCAAGTTCTATTTCATCTTTTGATAAATATGCCATTATGGTTTGTACTTACTGGCCAATACTGTACCATTTATTTATACCTCGCTATACAGGGCCAGATTGGCCTGCTAGAGTGACAGATCTCCTGGTGCTCCCATGGCAATTCCTATCAGCCATTTCTTATATTCTCCATAGATCTACACAACACCCATGTAACTGTTTTAAGGATGATCTCTGAAACTTAAAGGAAAACTATACCCCCCAAACAATGTAGATCTCTATTAAAAGATACTGAGTAAAACAGCTCATGTGTAAAACCCTGCTTCATGTAAATGAACCATTATCATAATAATATACTTTTTTAGTAGTATGTGCCATTGGGTAAACATAAATAGAAAATTGCCATTTTAAAAAATAAGGGCCGCCCCCTGAGATCGTAAGATTCACTGTGCACACATACAAACCACATGTAAGGTCACATGAGCCAATTAACAGACAGAGTTCTGCCTTTTGCTTCCTCACTTCTTCCTGTTACAGTTAGTGTTGTAGTGTTTCTGGTCAGGTGATCTCTGAGGCAGCACAGATAGAGTCACGAAATGGTGGTTCAAGGCAAGAGATGTAAAAGGGCAATATTTATGTAAATATATATTCCAGTTTGGTAAGATTCTTTAATATGTCATTCAATTTGATATAAACTATCTGTTGCTTAAGTATTCATTTTTGGGGTATAGTTTTCCTTTAAACTTAGTTTCTTTGGTGTATCCTGGATGGCAGGTCATCTGGTATGTGCTAGGAACCCTGTAAAACATTGCCTGCCTCCCATTAAGCACTTTATTTATTATTGTAGTGGTGCATATAATATAAATGTCAAATGTCTTTGTAGGGGATGTGCATACAATTATGCCACGTAAGTGAAATGGAGATCTAAGGAGCTATGTAATTGCTATTACTGGAGCCAGGAAGCAGTATTTTTACCCTTATGAGACAATGGCAATTTTTCCCTCAGGTTTATGTCTGCCTTTCTGTAGATCAATACACCTATATATAGAAAGCTAATAAAATATACCACTGGTTTCACAGCAATATCTACTATCCCAGCTCACATGACAAAGAAACATCAATGCACATCTCATCACATCAGTTCTGCAAGCCAACTGCTAAATAACTGAAGTGTAAGTAGCTTCTATAATCTTCTCTAAGGGAAACAATGTTGGTCCCATGAGACCAGAGAATATGTGTTAGATAGACAGTGTGGACTTTAAAAACAACCTGGCAAATTTGAATGCAGTTAACTTAAGATCAAAAAGTATTTAAGAATGTGGGCTATGAATACACCAGATGAACCTTTTCAAACTCTAGGTGCTAGAATACAATTCACGTAAATATATTTTATTGCAAGCCTGCTAATTAAAAAAATTAAACTTAAAGCGGTTGTTCACCTTTAAATTAACTAACGATGTAGACACTGATATTCTTATACAATTTGCAATTGGTTTTCATGTTTTATTTTGATTAATTTAGCTTTTTATTCAGAAGCTCTACAGTTTGCAGTTTCAGAAATCTGTTTGATAGGGTCTGAATTACAATAGCAACCATGCTTTGATTTGAATAAGAGACTGGAATATGAACAGGAGAGGCTTAAATGGATAGCTGAGTAATAAAAAGTAGCAATATTAATGTGTAGTATTAAAGAGCTTTTTTAAGGGGTCAGTGACCTCAATTTTTGAGCTGGAAAGAGTCAGAAGAAGACAGCAAATAATTCAAAAACTTTAAAAAATAAAAAATGAAGGCCAATGGAAAGTTATCTTAGAATTAGCCATTCTATAACACACTAAGGGGCTGACTTACTAAAACTCAAATTAATTAAATTTTTTTATGAAAACAAAGCCGACCAAACTCCCTTTGACGAATTGAACTCATATTTATCAATAATCTAAAAATAATCGACAAAATCGAGCGTCAATTCGATCTTAATTAATTTTCTCTGCAAAAACTCTACATTTTTGGATTATTGGATGAAATCTCCAGCGCAGATCACCATGTCAAGAATTAACTTGAGGCACATCTGTCATTGACTTCTACATGACTTCAACAGGTTTGAGATGGCATATTTATGGATTCAGATTTTTAGCAGCTTTGGTGAATGATAAGTCACTAAATATTTTATTTTCCACGAAAAATTCGAGTTTCCCCCTAAAAACCTCAACCAGAAAAATCGAGGTTTAATAAGTGGGCCCCTAAAAGTTAACTTAAAAGTGAAGTTAAAGGGGTTGGTCACCTTTAAATTAACTTTAAGTATGATGTACAAAATGCCACTGGATTTCATTTTTTATTATTTGTGGTTTTTGAGTTTCTTAGCTTTTAATTCAGCAGCTCTCCTTTTAACAATAAATAGGTTCCAAATAAACCTAGCAACCATGCATTGATTTGAATGAGATACTGAAATATGAATGGGGGGTGGTCTGAATAGAAAGATGAGTAATAAAAGGTAAAAATAACAATACATTTGTAGTTTAACAGAACTTTTGTTTTTTAGATTGAGTCATTGAAAGAGTCAGAAAAAGAAGACAAACAATTTCAAAAATATAAAAAATAAAGAATGAAGACCAATTGAAAAGTTGCTTAGAACTGGCTATTCTTTAACATACTAAGAGTTAAAGGTGAACCACCCCTTTAACTTTGCCTTCATTGGTAATCGTAATCCAAGAGCAGTTAAATTGGTTTACACTCTCAGATAAAATAGTTTGGTATTATAATCTGTAGTGTACACATATGCTGGTACATATACATTAGTGGATAAAAGCTATTCTGCTGCCATGTGTTAGGTGAGTGTGCGTGCAATGAAATGCACAGGATCAGCCTGTCAGAGCACACATAGAGCAGATTTTGGCTCAAAAATGCATACTTTCGCTTTTCTCAGCCGAAATCCGTTCTGTGTGTGTACTGATGGGCTGATCTGGTGCACACGCAATGAGGAAGCAGAAGGCAGCAGGTGGGAAAAACCCACCTGTGTACCATTATAAATACAACTGTCACAGACATTTCAAATATTAATTCCAGTTCATTAATGATGACTAGTGTTAACCCATTCCAGATGAGACCATCTGGAATGGGTAATGCCAAGCTTCATTACTCCGTAACAAAAGTGTCTGCCATAATTCAGCATGAATAATGAAGCTTAGATGTTTTGGTGGCATGTCAATAATTAACTGTTAGGCCTTGCTTATTTGAAGATTCCAACTTTTCCATTCAGAATCTTTTTAGAAACAAAATCCTTCCCTTAGGAGAGCAGGTATTAGTAAACACTATTATTTCAGATGAATTCCTATGAGATTGCTGAGAGACAGCAAAGTGTAAACAATCAGTGCTTTGTTTGCTTTACAATATACCACATAGACATCAATATGCTTTAAGGCATTGTTTTCTAACTTTTTCCAGTAGACTCATACAAAGAAGTGTATGAAGCTCTTGGGCACACTGGGGGCCACATGGGGGGAATTGCATCTGACCCACAGGTTTTCAGTTTAGCGTATCAATAAAACTTAATCCAGGCAAAAAAAATCAGATTTTTTTAAATCCTGGCAGTAAAACAGACTGATGGTTTAAGGTGGCCATAGACTTGCAAGTTTACCTGCAATATCATATCGGCAATACATGCATAGATATTATCGGCAGCCGACAGAAATTTTATAAACTGTCCGAATGATTGATCACCATGGCACGAAAAATGTTGGGACATCCCATACATGGTTCAAAAATCGTACAAATGGAGGATTTGTACTATTATATTTGTACATCTATGGCCAGCTTTAGTCTCATTCTGAGAACGCAGTAAAGACAGATAAAAGTAACTCAAATGTTTGCTAAATATATATAGGCAGGACAAAATTTAACCTTTAAACTTCTGCTTCAGTGTCATCTAACTTATACATTTCGATTTAAATCTGGAAAAAGCCCAGAAGAAAAACATCACTTGTGATGTTGATTGGTTGCTATGGTTAACATCGCTGGTGATGTTTTTCTCCAATGTTTTACAGAGCATGATAAAAATGTTCATAAACACTGCCTTAAGATATAAAATTAATTTTTTTAAAGATTTCACAGATTGAAATGAAACCATACACATACACATCACAGTGTTATGCAACTTGTTCCAGTGGAACAATGATGGATTTTGGGACTTGAAGTCCTTTTGATTTCCACAGTGGGTGGTGATTAAATTCTCTGGAAAGCAGAAAGACCCAGAATCCATCACTTCACTTGAGCTCAACAGTGTAAGAGCCATGGTAGTGATATTAAAAAAAGTATACTGCATACCTGTAAAGAAAATAAATGTGGGCAAATTAGCAATAGTAATAAAACAAAACATGTACCCCGATATGTAATAAAAGGCACTATGTTTGCCCAGGGCAGTAACCCATAGCAACCAATAAGGTGCTTTTAAACTGATGACCAGTTAATCCTACATGCTGATTGGTTGCTATGGGTTACTGCTCCTGGGCAAACTTAGTGACTTATATTACATAACCCCCAAAGTGCTTAGTAAAGCACATAGCAGGATTTTCAATACAGACTGCACTGGTTTCTAAGCAGCTGTAAACTATGGGTCTACTCTAGATAAATATGCATAGAGGTCTGGTCAGTGAAAAATAAAAAGCTTGGAGAAACAACATTTCAATTTCACCTTTTGGGAGAACAAATCAAAGCACATTTCCTCATATATATCATTATAAAATTGCTTTCAATTTAAGTGTAACCTATACTTTGTACTTTCACTTAACTACATATTGCAGCTCACAAACGCTCTGGGTCCATTGCAAAAGAAATTAAAGGGTGACCAGTATCTGGAATGATTTGCTTGTACAGTCCCAACGTCTGAAGATCTGCTGTTTAAGCATTCTGGGCTTAGCTTCCCTGCCAAGTTGAATGTGGTGTTTACCTTTGGTGGATCAGCAAAATACAGCATAAGCATTCCTAAAGGCACATAAACTAATTGCCATCTGCATTCAGACCTTCTGTCACTAAACCCTGGGACAATAAACTGGATAACTCCTTTTCATCTTTCAATCTGTCATTAATATAACAGCCTTGTTGTTATGGCAAGTTGGAACCTAGCAACCAGTTTTAACAACCTGCGTATATTTTACCTTTAAGCATTTTGATGCAGCCTAGCACAACGGCGTGTTAGTTAAACAAGGAGATCAAATATCACTCTTCTAAAGCACAAATACTGTAAGTATGTATTACCACAGCTGTTAAGGAAACAATTCAGGACTTGAGGATGATATCAACAATGAACTTTAACATTTTAAATGCCAAAGGTATCAATGCCTGTGTATTTGTTTTTCACAAAATACAAACATATTTACACTATACGAAACATATACCACAGGCCTTTCAAAGAAATGTAATTGTTGTTAATCCTCTGTGTAAAATAGGATAACCAAAATCCTCTTCAGTAAAGAACTTAATACACACCAGAGCTATTGCAACATTTCCTAACTATAATAAACAAAATGGATATGGCAGTATAATTCATCTGTAGTACACTTATACTGATTATTGATGGAAATAAAGCAAGGAAAGATTTATCTAGCCTGATTATTGGGGAGATTCATGCTTAGAAAGCAATTCTGCAGACTTAGCAGAGCGTTTAAGCTTGTGTTAAGACTCGGATGACTGCATTGTACTTTAGAAAGAGCAGAAAGTACTCCTCTGTACAGAGGCAGTTTGTTTTCAAATACGCGATAGAGCTGAAATATATATATATATATATTTTAGTTCTAAAATGATGGAGAAATCAACTAAATATATATATTACATATAATATCATATAATGTATAATTGTATACATGGGGCATATGCAGAACTCTGTAATCCTTTTTAGAAATAACTATTCAGATAAGTGCAGAACATGGTGATCTACAACCATTTTTTTGCACTTTGTACCTGGGTAGTGGTACCCAATATAGAGGTACAAAGGCTAACAATGACATGAGTGTAAACTCTGGCTTAGAGATGGTGTAGGCATTAATTTCACCAACATATACAAGATACATATAAAGTTATATGTATTTTTCTTTATCACTACAGTACATTTTGATTTCGGGACCTTTTGTTTGGACCTCCCATACAGCCAACAGTGGCATAATTAGATGTTACTGGGCTCCACAGCAAATTAATTTTAGAGACCCCAACATATCCAGAGGTTGTCCTGTTTTACCAATATATGTTGAAATTGCTCATTAATTAAGGCTTCATGGGGCCCCGTATACCTCCTGGGTACCCCTGCAGCCGCAGGGTCTGCTTCCTCTGGAGTTATGCCCCTAAAAGCCAGTATATAAAGTATCACCCATTGTTTTCAGCATCCTTATATGTCAAACTGTTCCCTCACCCTTTAGAATGTAAGCTCTTGTGAGGAGGGCCCTCTGATCCAATTTTTATTCTGTAACCTTTGTTAAAGGAAAACTATACCCCCCAAACAATAAACCATTTTCATAATAATATACTTTTTAGTAGTATGTGCCATTGGATAATAATAAATAGAAAATTTTGCCATTTTAAAAAATAAGGGCCGTCCCCTGGGATCCTAGGATTCACAATGCACACAAACAAATCAAACAAACCATACATGTTGGATCACATGAGCAAATTAACAGACAAAGTTCTGTCTTTTGCTTCCACAATTCTTCCTGTTACAATTAGGGGCAGATTTACATAGGGTCGAATATCGAGGGTTAATTAACCCTCGATATTCGACTGCCGAATGTAAATCCTTCGATTCGAATATCGAAGTCGAAGGATTTACCGCAAATAGTTTAATCGAACGAAAAAATCGTTCGATCGAATGATTAAATCCTTCGAATCGAAGGTTTTTAATCCATCGATCGATTTTTCTTCGATCAAAAAATTGCCAGGAAGCCTATGGGGACCTTCCCCATAGGCTTACATTGCACTTCGGTAGGTTTTAGGTGGCGAAGTAGGGGAGCGAAGCTTTTTTTAAAGAGACAGTACTTCGACTATCGAATGGTCGAATAGTCGAACGATTTTTAGTTCGAATCGTTCGATTCGACGTCGAAGTCGTAGTCGAAGTAGCCAATTCGATGGTCGAAGTAGCCAAAAAAATCATTCGAAATTCGAAGTTTTTTTTATTCTATTCCTTCACTCGAGCTAAGTAAATGGGCCCCTTAAAGTTGTAGTATTTCTGGTCAGGTGATCTCTGAAGAAGCATAAAGACCATCATGAAATGGTGGTTCAAGGCAAGAGATGTAAAAGAGCAATATTTACTTAAATATATATACCAGTTTGGTAAGATTCTTTAATATGTCAATTAATATGATATAAACAATCTGTTGCCTAAGTATTCATTTTGCGGCTATAGTTTTCCTTTAAATTATTATAAGACCCATGTTTATTCTAAATTATTGTAAAGGCCTTATAGCAAACCTAAATCTTCCCCTTTATTGAAGTAAAATCATAACCCTCCTCAGAAATCGCTGGCTTGTTAACATGTCATAAAAAGAGAAAAAATATGCATCCAGTGCAATAAATATCCCCTGTACAATGAAGGTTACTTACAATGATCCAGTAAAAATGAAGATATGTTTGCAGGATCTCTATATGCTTTGTATGGTGCCCTCCAGGCTTGTTCAGGAGAAAGAGGATCTCCTGAGGAAGCATGTTGGCCATTGTACTTTGTCCTGTACTTGAGAGGAGGTTACAGTTCCCAGTTTTCTGAACATTCTGGCTTCTGACAGTCTACATAATGGGTGCCAGACCAGTTGCAACTAGTTGTGTTGAGGACTTGTTGCAACTAAAGGTCCACATAGACGCAACGATTTTTCTTGCCGAACGACCGATTTTAGCGAAGTCTGACCAATCCTTCGAAATTATTGTGCGGTTAGTGGGATTCGAACAATCGTACATCTTACGATTTTTCGGCCGACATCTGTCAGAAAATTGATCGGCCAGGTTAAAAAATCTTTATCGGTCCCAGTGCAATCTATCTATGTTTGCAGGGACAAGCAGGCAGCTCCCATTTGTTTTCCTGGCAAATGGTCTTTTTAGTTGATGAACAATTCGTATGATCGTTTCGAGATAATCGTTGTCTCACGATGACTATCGGATCTTTTAAAAATCTTTACATCTATGGCCAGCTTTAGCCATGCTTTTGTCTTATTTATGCAATGCATTGTAATGGTATTGGAGTACATAACATATTTCTGCTGATGTATACTGAACTGCAAACACATTTTTAATAAGATAAAGATTCATAGCTATATTTTAATTGAAATATAAAATTGGCAAGTTCAATTATAGAAGGAGGAGTTAAAATCTACTGAAGTAATAATGATTTAAAATATTAATAAGTTATTTTACGGCTGTTCCCTCAGGGATGGATTACAATAAAGGTCCTCTCTTGTACACAAATGTGTTGTCATGGTGACTAACTCAATATAGTGGGTATTCTATGTCACTTTATTTATTTTTTTCCTGTGTCCAAAGCTGATTCTCTTCTTTTCTGTCCCTTGACAATTATACCAAATAGAATAATGCATTTCCGATAGTGTTGTCAATGTCTGCTCTGTGTCAACAGAGGAGAACAGCAGCCAGACAACACAGACAATAATACATTTTTAATGTATAGTGGCTACAGTTTCGTGCAATTTATCCTATCATAACAGTATCACAAATAGTAAAGGCTATCAAATTATAATTGTACGTGGATATGCTTTGCAGAAAACTGATATTAAAAAGCAATTTTTTGTATCTGAAGATGCAAATCTGCCAGTAAGGAGGTAACTAAGTGGAAAGAAATGCTCTTTGCAGGATTTGTTTTTTGTTACAGGTTAGAAAGTCCATAGTTTTGCAAATATGCAACTTTCACATGAGGGGTATGTGCAAGCAATCAGATTTAGGTAAATGCTTAGTCATGGGAAATAATACTGACACCTACACAATAAACACACCAATCTGTAATTCCTGATCAGATCTGGCAGTGCATTGTGTCAGTTTTTAGGTAATTCCACTGACACAAACTATGCACTCTTCAAAGTTTGGACAGCAGCACATACTCCAAGTGAAGTAAAATAATAGTCTTTAATGGCTCCACTTTAAAAAGGGGCAAGAGGATCAAAACCTGGCACATTGCAGGCTCTTATGCCCCTAATAGGCACAGAGTTTGGGTGTTTAACTTCATAGTCTACACATGCATAAGTGAGGGGGTTGGGATCATTCTTGAATGCATAAGTAAATGTTCCTAACAGTGGTCTCTGATTACTAGAAGCAAACACATTGATTTCTTGAGCGATCCCTGTGCCAAATCTGCCATTGGCAGCACATTGGCTGCACAAATAAAACAGAAACAGCTGCTGGTTGACAACGGGGTATTACTATCACGGTCCTCCCTAACAAAACCTTGATGGTTACAAAACAATGCCACAGGTGAAACTGAGCAAGGTACATCAAGAAATGCTTAACAATATTCTATTTGCTATGTTCAGTTAGTTGAAGTAAAATGCTGTTTTCATTTTACTAATATTACTGCAAAGTAATGCAACCGAAAATAATTTCCTTAAAATAACCCAACAGAACTACAATAAATATGTTCTTATAATCACAAACATTCCTACAATGTTTGTAAGTAAAAGTAACTTTGTAACATTCCTTTAACTACTCCAGTAAATCCAACCACATATTCTTTTACAAATACACCTGTGTTTCTTTTAAGCAACTGTAATTGGATTACACGCAGGAGTAGAAGGAGAACAGGTTTAGCAAGAAGCATTTTACTCTATTACATAATGTTTATAAAAATCCAAATACCTTGTTAGTTGTTGATTTTGCTTCCTGTCAAGCTCTTAATAGTACAGATATGGGTTCTATAATACAGAATGCTGGGGACCTGGCATTTTCAGGATAAATTGTATTGCTGTAATTTGCATCAGATTTCAAAGTTTAATAAACTCAATAGAATTGTTTTTCTGTTATTTTTACAGAGAAAGGGGTCATCATTTAAAAATTATTTTCTAAAAATGAACTCTATGGGAGATAACATTTCAGTGATTTGGAGATTTCTGGATAATGGATTACTGTATAAGGTATCCCAAACCTGTATAAGCAATTAAGATGTCATGCTGTTTACATTTTTTAACTCTATACTTCCCTCTGATCCTGTTAAAGAACTTAAACCTTTATAAGAAAGGAACCTTATATCTATTGTTTTTAATACTGTATCAATATTAAAACTTAAAAACTTTAAAAACAATAAGTAATTAAATAAACTCATTGGGTATGAATAGGGTTGACACTTGCAATATTTTTATCTTTCTTCCTTATTAATAACATTGGCATTAAACATATTTTTTAATGGCCAGTCCAGTAAAATACTGGCCAGGTGGTAAGCATCTGTATGAATATCACAGAAATTGCTGCCCATATTCACAGGATATGGGCCCTGTTGTTTTATATACAGGTGAATGGGGTGTCTTCTCAACTACTTTCTAGGTTATAGTGCATGTCAATGACTATTTTGACATGCTTTCCATGCACCTTCCAACACCTTTAATTGCAGTATTTTAGGTGTGCCAGTGACCTGCAATACTCAATCACTGCCTGTTTTTCAGGTATATAATTGTTGTGTTTTAGGACTTTTCTCTGGTGAGGTTAATATTAATTCATGCAGCAAGAAAGCTATCACAATTTTAAGTAACCCAATATTTAATAACTATTTAATGCATTCTTAAATCTTTTCTCATATTTTTGATGCCAAGAGCTTTATATTATTATTACTATGGCTAATGTGAATGTATTTGGTGGGCCCTTGGCATATGTTTTTCCCCTGGCTATTCTGAAGTGTTGACAGAAGTACTGAAAGTATGGACAGCTTGAGTTACCAACAAGGTGTGTTTGTATGTGTATTACAAATATGCAGTTTTTTTTGCCAAAGTACTTTTGTTTCCAAGCATAGATTTTTTGTGCATATTAGCAAATGAAGGGGCTAGTATGTTTCTCCTCAAAGGCTTTAGGTCTTCATTTACCTACAGCCTATCAATGTAAAAAGACATTACTATATTTTAGAGTAAATGTTTACAATTTTGCATGTACTGTAGAAGCAGAAGTTAAAAAGAGGTAGGGTGATGCAGACAAGAAATATTGTCACCCACACTTAACCTTCTCCAGTGTGGGTGACAAAACCTCTGAAGTTACATGCAAATTGAGATTAATGTAACCGGTGGTAAAACATAAACATCCTGTAGTCGATGCATATATTTTACCACTGACAATTTACATTAATCCCAGTAGGGCAGCATGTAACAGCACATTGACTCGTCATTACCCTTCGACTATTAAGGATTCAACCAAGAAGATAATATCATGCTACTACACTGTACTGCAAGCAACCAAGCTATTCACTCATTAGTTTTTGCATACTGTCCCCCGTTCTGCTAATGTTACCCTCTGTCTCTTACTGTTATTCGGAATAGTATTCCTGTCTTTTTTGCTTATCCTGATGGACTCTATATACAGATTAACAGTTATTGCCTTACATGAAAAAATGTGAATGTTGTCAGCTATGTAAACAATTAAGAAAGTTAATGAATTAGACAATATTACAGGGGATACCCACCCAAACACTATTTTTGTATAATGAAATAAATTAGAATTCTTTCCAATATACATTAATTACACATTTTCAACGGTTTTAAACTTATTTGTAAATGTACATTTTCTGTTGAAAACACTGTCTAAGTCTGATTCAGTGGTTTTGAATTTTAAAACTGTAGCAGAAGCCAGTTGATTAACAGGCCTGAGAAAAAAACATGCAAGTTTAAGTATTGCTACATTGTTTCAAGAGACTAAACCAACATTTAAAAAAAAAAAATAGAAATTAAATGTACAAATCATACACTACAAAACCACTGAACATTTTGTTGCTTAAAATTACTTTTCTTTCATTAGTTACAGATGCCCTTTTACAACAGGAAAAGTAAAAAATTTTTACTCTTCGTCATTGCCCAGTAGACAGGGGAAATTTCTAGCTGTACCTACACTATGCAGGTTCGTGGGCAGGAAATATTTTAACAATAAATGTAAAATAGTTAATCCTTTGTATAAAGAACATTATTCTACAAGAATGTGCTCGTACAGTACTAGAAGGTGATTTGTATTTAATTGTATATGATGCTATTAAATCAAGCATCTTGGTTTTTGTGGTTAAATTCTCAATATCATACAGTCACATGTTGATGGAGAAATGTGGCTAAGGTTTCTTACACTACTGTGTGGCTTTTTTTGTTCCAAATATCTGTCTTATGTGCTTATTTTATTGTTCATTGATTAGAGTAATAATGCATTAGTAAGGACATAGGGGAGGTGGGCTTTGACACTCTTGCTGCCATAATTTGTGTAATATAGCTTTTTGTCTATCTCTCCCAATTTTGAGTGTGACTTTACAATGATCAGACCTTGGCCTATGCCCTTCTCTTTCTAGTCCTTCTTTCTAGTCAGTATAAACTTACTTGTAATCAATATTTGTACACATCTGCCAAACTGATATAATGAGCATCTCTGAGATTGATTTCTCAGATCATTGCTTTTAGCTTGTGATCGGGCCACCATCAATAAGTCTCTATGAGCTCGGTACACGAAAAGCACAGTGCAAGGAACATTTTCCAACTTTACCCATAAATTAGAATTCAGATTCGATATATGCCTAATATATAATATATATAATGCACTGTCTAGTTCCATTGTACATTTTTTTTACTTATTTGCTCCTGCTCATCAACCTAAATTAATATGACTTTCACTACACTACAGAATCAATAAGAAACCTATTTGCTGCCCTGGGGTTAAATTACTGACTCCCTGTCCCTGCAAGTAAATGCCTATTTATTTTGTACTAGCTCTTGTTAACATAGTTTAGGACAAAGTAACACCTAGATGATTTGGTTGTTGATACTTGGAGTGGCATACAAATGCAGCTACCCAAAATAACCAATCCGCAATTAGTTTGAATAGTTGGAAAACAATAGAAGCACTCTAATTGGCTGATATGTATCAATGCACTGGTGCTATTTGCACTTACTTCACATTTCTGGGCCCCAAAGAGTCCCAAGATTCACTTCTTCTATTTTAACAACCCTCCTGTGGTCCTCTACTCTCCTCAACCCTCCTGTGGTCCAACTACTAAACTGCTGCTGAATGTATGGTCCCTGGCGTAGACATGGGGCAGAGATTTTGTTGTTGTTGTTTGCTTTTAATGCATTATTTTATGCAGTCAAATAAAGCAGTACACTCTGTGAGCCAATCTGCACAGGTATGCAAGAGAATGTTTTTATTTGTCACTGCAAACTTCTATTTCTGAGTTAGGAATCAATGTAGATGCCCTTACATTATAGAAGAACACATACATATGCCAATCCTATTATACATGAAGTAGAATTACACTAATTCCAAAATATATTATAATATGTGATGCAAGAGAGCAGTATTTGTGAACACAGTTTAATCTCTAAGGGGACATATGCACAATATTGCTTTATACAGGGAAATTATGCAACTATCCAACTATTTATATTTCTGAATGCCACTGGTACATTATCAAAGTCATTCATATGAGTGAGCAATACTCAGAAAGTTCCAGGAGCAATTAATATAATGCATCAATGGTATATAATTGTATCTAATATAAATGTATCTAATATCCTGTTTAATTACAATATAAGCTTCCAGTTTAATTGTGCACTGTGAGTTAACCCTACTGTGCAGTTAATATAAAATAGCAGAATTATATTTACCAAGACTTATGTTATGTCTAACCAGCTGGCACTGGTATTGCGGAAATTTGCTTTCCCTTTTTAAACAACCAATGCTCAGTTATTTTAAAACAGCATTTTTACTGAATGAATGGAGTCACAAGCATAGGATTCTTGTAGTGGAACACCCAAATGCTCTGACATTAATACAAGTCATGAGATATAAAACCATGTGAGCGGCCACTCTCACGTAACTCCATGAGAGATTTTTTTTTTTATAATAGTCCATTGTTCAGGGGGAAATATCCTAAGATGTGACTGTTCTACTAAGATCGCATATACTGTGTGGAGCTCTGGGAAAGAAAGTTATATCATACAAGTGTTTAAAGTTCTTTAGTTTAAAACCAACAAAAGATCAATCAGCAAGGAGGAAACAATTTTCTGTCATGATGCTTAAATCAGATTTTATCTTAAAAATCCCTATTGTTATCTGTGGTGAAATGTGCCGCTAGGCATTAGAAAATAACAGCTTGCATGTTTTTGCTGATGGGAAGAGAAGATAACATACTTATGTCCCTGTCAGAGGGATTAAATGAACCGCTGAGTCCTAATCCAGGGACTATGTTCATAACACATAGGGCCAGCTTCACTAAACAGTGATAAAAAGTCACTGCTTGTTCAGTATTTTAATATTACGAGTTATTCTTTCTGGGCAAAGTGAACTGAACTTTTTGTATGCCAGGTCAGACTTGGTGTTATGTGACAAAATTGGTTTTATTACAAGTGGGCCAAACTAGCATTACACAGACACACACACACAGTTTTTTTTAATAAATCTTAATTTTTATATATATATATATATATATATATATATATATATATATATATATATATATATATATATATATATATAAACAAGGGAAAGTTGTGCTCACCACTAATTTTTAAAACTGTGCAATCAGGGTGTGACCACAAAATACATATAGACAAATACAAGAGTCCTCTGCACTCAACCCATTATCAATATATTTAAGACAGAGACATTTTGTACATACTGCTACTGAAAAATGCTGAAATATTGAAAATGGGTTGAGTGCAGAGGACCTCTTGTATTTGTCTATATATATATATATATATATATATATATATATATATATATATATATATATATATATATAGTCCAATTAGAGAAAGCACTCACAGCTTGTTCCATCAGTTTAAAGTAATAAAATTTTATTCCACGCTCACATCAACGCGTTTCAACCCTCACAGGGTCGTTATCAGGAGATATATATATATATATATATATATATATATATATATATATATATATATATATATATATATATATATATATATATATATATATATATAGTGAATAAAGTACCCCCTCTTGTAAAATATAAGGATATTATAAGTTACGGAGGAGTTTCATGACCATATAAAAACACGAGGCCAAAGGTCATGGAACTCCGAGGTAACTTCTAATATCCTCATATTTTGCAACTGGGGGTACTTTATTTATTATAATACACAAGTTTCAGTGAGTCATGTGACAGAAATTACATCAGAACTCACCGTTTATAACTGATGACATCAGAACTCACCGCTTATAAGGATATAATTTATTCATGGCTTTTGTGTATTATATATATATATATTTACGTGTTAAATGCTGTGTTATTTATTAGTTGCTTTTTAATAGAGATGGACACCTAAAATTCCTAAGGGGGATATTCCCAATTTGTTAGACATACCCCTGTGAGTTAGATTGTAAGCTCTACCAGGAAGGGGCCGCTTCACCTGTTGTTGTAGATTGCTGTAATTATTTCAGTATTCACACATTTTATAGAATAGCGCGGTGTTTGCAGTTTTGGTAAATATTGCTCTCCATGTGTTTTTTTTAACAGGCAGTTGCACACAACCTGGTATATGTTACACCTTTCTTTCACACAAGATTGCAGATAGAGGGAGAGATAAATAATTACATTTTAGAACTTCAGAGGAACATTATGAGTCAGCAACACATTGCCCAATCCATAGACCAAACAGTTTAATTGAAGTGAAATAAAATGTACAGTACAAAGCGCTAGTACTCAGAGTGAGTTTTATTTCTTCTCACAGACACACCTTGGGGCGTTTGCAGTCAAAACCTGTCACTCAAGGAATGTCAGTGCTGGAAAAGCAACTGGTTGCTAAGAAAGCAACATGTGTTTGGAAATGGGAATTGTTTTATTCTCCAGCCATAAGAATCAACAGTGAATTGGCTTATTCCCAAAACACAATCTGGGGCTTTGATCCATGTTGCATAGGAAAAGCATGCAAGGTGGCAGAGGGAGGTTAGACTGCTGAATACCCCTTTGCTCTTGTGCACAGCCAGTAGCAGATGCAGATAGCGATGCCCCTGCTGGGTGTCTGAGCTGTGTGCCTGACCCACAAACGAGCTGGCTGTGTCTGAGACATCCACAAAGTGATTCCAATAAGCACTTTTACATTAAGCGGCACTTACGTATCTGTTGATGAGTCTTCTCAGCCCACTGCAATCCATGTCTAGTGACAGCTGCCCTCTCACCTCTGCCTTCTCCGCTGCCTCTTTCCCCCCCACCTAATTCTTACTTTCCGTATCCATACTCTCCGTCAGACGCGTCTTCGCACAAAGCAGCCCCCGAGACAAAATCAAAGGGGTCCCCGACTCCTCTTGGGGGAAGGATCGGCTCTGTGTTTTTCTGTGGATCACAATGGATGAGAGGGCTACACATGGGTCTGGATGGTTAGTAAGTGCTACAAGAGGCGAGTTCTACGTTCTCCCCGGTCTATCCATGGAGCAGCCCTTCAGGTGTATCTGGGCATGGGCACGGTAGTGCTATTCGCCCCTTAAAGTGTCAATGTGTGAGTGTAAATACAGGTAGTTAGTGTGCCCCCTCCTGTAGCTCTCCAACTAGATGCTCGCTTGTTCTCTGATCATTCGTACCCTCCCAGCTTCTCTCTCCACTCACATCCCTCCCATTCTACATCACAAACAGAGCTGCCACCAACACTCCACCCCTTCTCTATTTCTGTCTGTGATACCTCCTCCTACTAATGTTTCACTCACTCGCTCCTCCCTCCCCAGTGTTAGATCCATTGCAGTCACTCATTCTTATCATGTTGCCCCGCCCACTTACTGAGCAAGACTCTCCTTTCTCTTCTCTTGACATCCCTCCCTCTCTTTTACTCAACATGCCCCCTCCTTCCCTTCATCAATCTGTTCTAGTGCTAGCATCCTCTGCTATTTATATCCTGTAGGGCTACTTTCTAATATAGCAGCTTACAAAAGATCAGACAGGGGCTGTTATTTCAGGGAAACACTGGCAATATTACCTCAGCCTTCTATGATTTTCCTCTGTGCGCCCTCTCCCCATGATAAATATAATCCCACTTTATCAGGGAAACACTGACAATATTACCTCAGCCTTCTATGGTTTTCTTCTGTGGTGCGCCCTCTCCCCATGATAAATGTAATCCCACTTAATATTAGCTCAGCCTTCTATGATTTTCCTCTGTGCGCCCTCTCCCCATGATAAATATAATCCCACTTTATCTAGACTTCTAGTTCTATAAAATTGTATTGGTGACCCAGTTTAAAATATCATTAAAATGTATTTTAACTTACACTTGACTGAATAAGATCTTGGTTTCATGGTGAGCATATATCATGCATAACTATTGGAACAAATGTGCTGCCCATTTACTGGAATAAATTATAAAAGACTAGACATTAAGCCCGTTAAATTAACGGGCGCTAGAACATACAGTATGTAGTCAAACATTTATAAAAACAGTATTGTTCTAGTCTAAAAAAAATTCGCCAGAGACGGTCCGCAGGGCACATGCGCAGTAGCGCAATCCCACGGACACAGGGACTGGACACTTCAACTTTATTATATAGGATACGCTATTATGCACTATTATGCACTATTATGCACTATTATGCACTACTATATGCTATTATGCACTATTATGCACTATTATGCACTACTATACGCTATTATACACTCCCTGCACTGTGTTAATAACTCCCTGCACTGTATTAATAACTCCCTGCACTGTATTAATAACTCCCTGCACTGTATTAATAACTCCCTGCACTGTGTTAATAACTCCCGCACTGCATTAATAACTCCCCGCACTGTATTAATAACTCCCCGCACGGTGGCGGCGCATGCGCGTTGGGAGGAACCAGGAGCTGCGGTGTTTGTTTGCGCCCGAGCTGACTGGAAGTGGGTGACAGGAATGATGAGTCTGGGGGAATCCATTCAGTGAGTCCTCGCCGGCGCTGCTTCCCGCTGACGGAATGGAGTTCGCCGAGCTGATTAAGACCCCCCGGGTGGATAATGTGGTTCTGCACCGGCCTTTCCACTCCCCTGTGTGGGGCACCCTCTGTCTGACCGGCCACCACCTCATCCTCAACTCCCGGCAGGACAACAGCGAGGAACTCTGGCTCCTACACTCCAACGTCGACTCCATAGACGGTCCGTGGGGCACATGCGCAGTAATATTATTAGTCATAACTGAAAATAAATTTTAAAAGTTGGAAACTATCTAGCCAAAGCATGACCCTTTTTGTATTAAGTGTCATATTCAGGTTATATAAATGTTTTATTTAATCTATATAACACAGATGTATTGTACAGCTTTGTTTATGAAAGGTTGAAAGTGCAAAATAAAGGTGCACATTTCCATGTTTGTTGTTCATAAGGCATCTATCTGCTTCACATTTTTCCTCTCCCTCTCAGGCACAAATGTAAGTACCTGATTCTGGAGATACAAATATTATAAATGGCTGGCAGGTGGGTGTACATGTACTGTATCATCCATGTAAGTGGCAACACATAGGTGGTCCATGCATACTCCTTACTTGAATGTCATTCCTGAGGCCATGGCTGTGGCACAACCAGCAAAGCCCAGATTTGTACCATTCTTGCGTCTAGAGTTCCTCTTGCTCAAGCTAAATGCGAGTGCTCTCAGTTCCCTCAGTACTGGTGACTTGGTGTGGGGGAGATTTATACAGCTGTCAGATCTCATCCCCTGTGCCAAGGTATGCAGGTAAGCAGAGGCAGCATGTTACCCCTAAAATTGTGCTCCCCTATGCCTGAGTCTTTCTGGTCTTCCCACAAAACATGCCTACTACAGCACACACCACACCAGGGAGGGAGAGATGTGTAAAATGATGGTGCCCTATTGTTCCCATCTACCCCAACATCATACTTGTACATTATATTTAACTAAGGAAGATCATACTGGAAAAGTTCAACCCTTTATTTTACCTTTACTAGGAAGTAATATCATAGTTTGCTTCCTCCTATTCATTTGGCTTTGCATAGATTCTGGGATTTTAAACAAACAGAAATATTTGACATTTCTTCTCAATTATGTTTTTTTAAAAGAATACCTTCTATCCTCATCTATGTCAAGACTAATCAACAAATCAGCATTTTGTATTACCCAACAGTAGCAAAAAGCTCTAATTGTATTATTTACCTGCCACTGCTATTAATAAATTAGTTAATTACTCACACAATAACATCAGATTTGCAGTCTTCCTGATAGTGGCAGCCTAATCTGACACTGCCTACTTTGTTAGGATTTTGAAACAGTGGTGGATAAGGGGGTAGTAACTGTGAATTTCAGCAATGTATTATTGAAGAGTACTTAAGGATTACAACACGAATATGCAAAATTTGTTAGGATATTAGAAACCCCGTGTGAGCTGTGGCCTGCTTTATATGAGTCACATGTGTACAATCTTGTCCTCAGACAGTTGTTTTCAACAGGCTATTGTCTAACTTTTTTGTCTGATTTTGGGAGGATGGAATTCCAACCTGCTCTAATGATGTTCTAATGATAACAGTCTAGAAACTGAAAGGAGGACTGCATCAACTAGATTTTGTTACATTCTGAATATGGGTTGCTACATTTCTGTTTAGGCAATAAAATGATTACATAGCGTGCTGTGATACTTGTCTCTTGGCCCGAAACATGTAATGTGCAATAAAGAGCACCTAGCAGCAAGTTCTGCCTCTTCGTTTGCTTTCTCTCAGTTCTCTTACTAATTGGTTCATTTCCTACACCTGGAGCGGGGGTGTCCTACTGAGATCGAGAGCACAGCTGCCAAATCCCCAGTCATCCCAATATATTGTCCAGGTATTGGAACCACTGTCCTGTTCTTACCAGAAAGGCAACTCTCTATTGTGTATACTGTATCAGATGTTGCCTGAATAACATAAATTATTTCTACAAGTTCATATTACTCATCAGAAGCTTTGGTATTAGGGTCTAATGGATAAGGGGTGTTTCAGAATTTGAAGAACCATGCCCTAAAACTGCTAAAAAAACTGCCCTAAAACTGCTAAAAACGTACTGGGGTTATGTACTATATGAATGTGCTTATTATAAGGGATATACTCATTATTGAGTTATGTACTATATGAATGTGCTTATCATAAGGGATATATTCATTACTGAGTATCATATCTTTTCACATTTTCTGGGGTTAATCTAGCCTCATTATCACTGTAGGCCTGGGACATATATTGCCCATTGCTTACACTAAAAGCAAGGGTACTTCTTTGTTTTGTATTTTCACAAATTCCCTTTTTACATAATTAGTCTTAGTATATCTGGTGCTCTTTGGGTTATTGCACACAAAGTACCAGAAGCTGCCACTACTGGATGCCATACACTTGAATGGCAAACACATGACAATACTTTTACTAGGGCTAGTCCTAAAAACTCCCTTGATGCAAAAAAACTGTATCACTAGCTCTGTCATCTCTCTTGGAAATACCTTAAATGCCATCGGGCTAAATTTCAGCTCCCATGGGAAGAGGCTTAACTGTTTGCTTCAGTGCACAGCTTCTGATGACTTTTCACAATTAGTATGGAGGTTAGAGTTACACTTTTGTCACCCAATAGAGCATTACAACATTATGCTTTTTACCTAATAGAACATTAAATATTAAACTTTGAGGTACATTGGAAGACTAGTATGAGACAGATGGCAAGCATACAACTGAATGCTACCTAAGTCATAATACTGAGTGTAGTGTGATCTAATTCAGTTAGTATGGTTTTAGAGTCAATTGCTCGGATAACACCAAACAAAATAAAGTTGCTGTGAACCGTCATCTGGCTCTCTCTTCATCTATTACAGTGATTAGTTTAATGTTTTACATCATCAATCAGTATGAATGCAACCTGGCTCAGATAAATCTTTTGGAGGTTTTGTTCATGTAAATAATATAGATTTTTTAATAAATCAATAGTTAGTCCACACCTTCTAAATAGATAAAAATATATTTCAACTTATAGCTGCACCCCAAGGCAACATGCTATTGCAACTATGTTACAGTCTTTTAGAAGGGCACCTCCCAGAATATAGAGTTTGGTTAAAAGCCAGGGTCTGAACATAAAGCCATGGGTATGACACACCTGCAGCCTTATATTTTGCATTTTGTATGGCTTTGAGGCAATCATTTCATGATAGGAAAGAGTGACTGACTGTAGTCTAACTAGTGCTCACATTTGTTAGAGAACACTCTTCCAGTAAAAATACTTACCTGCCATTACCCTAAAAGTGTCATGATCCCTTATAACCACCATTTCTATCTGTTTACCATAACTTGTCTACAGTTTGCATGTTTGGGCTTATTGAAAAGTTACTGCTGGTTTAGTGATAATTTGGAGCATTGGTGTAACTAGAGTTTTGGGAGCCCCAGCCCCCCCCTTGCAGATGGGGGGGGGCTGGGGCTCCCAAAACTCTAGTTACACCAATGCTCCAAATTATCACTAAACCAGCAGTAACTTTTCAATAAGCCCAAACATGCAAACTGTAGACAAGTTATGGTAAACAGATAGAAATGGTGGTTATAAGGGATCATGACACTTTTAGGGTAATGGCAGGTAAGTATTTTTACTGGAAGAGTGTTCTCTAACAAATGTGAGCACTAGTTAGACTACAGTCAGTCACTCTTTCCTATCATGAAATGATTGCCTCAAAGCCATATAATGAAAGATGTAGCTGTTTCACAGGTCTGTCACATTGTGATCCCTGTTTTCAGCGCAGTCCCCTTCTTTCATACTGCAGCATACAGAGCAATTCAGCAAACAAAGGGTCTGTTGGGGCCCTCGAGATCCAGGGCTCCCCTGACCTGCAGGGGCCTTATTTTATTTATGATACTGATTTACAAACATAGGTGACCTAAACCCAAAATATGAATTGATGTAAACTTACACATTACTTTTGTGTAAATTTTGCAATACAAATACATTTTCCATTGTCAAGCTGAAGCCTGCCTAGTGGTAAAAACAACTGTATAAAAAAACTGCTATTATCTCAGAAACACTTAAAATAGAAAATTATTGTAAATTGCAACAGTGCTCAGAAAACCACTCTGTTCTGTTGTAGTGTTGTTCAGTTGCTTATAAAAACTGTGCAATCCAAAATTTTCACCTACAACTAACTAAAAGATTCATGTAACCAACACTATTTAAGGGCCATTACACTGATCAATTCTACTTATAAAAACAATAGAAATATTCTCTAGCTTTTGTTTGCTGAGTGAAATAAGGATACTGCTATTTCTGGCGGTCAATGGGGCAAATTTACTAAAGGGCGAAGTGACTAACGCTGGCGAAAATTCGCCAGTGTGACGTCATTTCGGTACTTCGCTGATTTACTAACGGTCGCTGTCGTAACTTCGCTAGCAAAGGAGATAGACTCTTGTGCTCTGGCGAATGGACGTAACTACACAAATTCACTAAGATGCGGATTTTGCTGAACGTTACCTCTTGCGCTAGACTTTGCCACCTCAGACCAGGTGAAATGCAATAGAGTAGATAGGACTTCCTCAAAATTTAGTTGAAAAAGTCCCAAAAAATGCTGGCGTCTTTTCCTTTTGTCAGGGTGATAAACTGCAAAAGAGCTTAAATTTTTTTGGGGTAATCTGCTTTCCCCCCTACATTTCCTAACATATGGCACATAAACTATACACTGAGCTCATGTGTAAGGGCAAAATAACAACTCTATTTTCTTTTATTAAGGTTTCCCAGGGTTGTGTAGTGTAATGTATTTGTCCTGTCGAATCTATGGCTGGCAAAGTGTTGCGCTGTGAGCGAAGCCGTTGCTGGCGAATTGGGGTAAATTTGCCCCAATGTATGAAAGGTGTTGCTTTTAAAATCACTTGACAAGCATTATACCATTTCTCGTGACTACTTAATTACAAATACGTTTTACTGGTATATTATGATATCCAAACTGAGATTTAACTAGCAAATATTTGAAAGAACCTTTCTCTATTAGTTAAACAGCAATGGTCACATGGCTCAGAGATGTTTTGTTGCACTAAACCTAGTTCAAATGTTTTCTCAGCCATGCCAATCAAGCATTCAAAGAAATGTCAACTAACTGATGTCATGTGGGCGATAATGATCCAGTTATGAATTGTTTTAAACCTAGTGCCTCTTTACTTTGACCAGTAACATGAAACAAGTACTCATAAATACCCAGAGTAGATCATTATTATCCTCATGACATAGGTTTAGCTAATATCTACAATTCTACCCTATTTCCTGTTAATTTGGCGTTAGGGCAGTGCATTAGGGCAGTGCTTTATTAAAGAATTTATAGTAGATTAGGATTCCATAGCCAAGCATGTGGTAACTCTCACTTATATCAAGATAAATAAAGGTCTCTGACCAAAATAACCTTCGTAAATAAGCTACCTTATACAGAATTGAGGGGTGGGGTAAAGTTACTGAAATCCTATCATTCATACCATTCCAATGTCTTGAAATAAATTTTCGATAGTTGGGAAATTTTTGATTCTTCCCTAGAAGGTAATAGAATTTTATCATTACACAGTTTGGAGAACAAACTACCTTAAACATTATGATAAACTACTTTAAAAAATAAAGTACTTCTTGCAACAATGTTGCAAAAACAATGATAGTTCCCCTCTGTAAACTGTTTTTTTACGATAGGAAAAACCAGGATACACACTTGTCTCCCTCTTTAGTGTGTCTATGTTTACATCTATATACAGGTATGGGACCTGTTATCCAGAATGCTCAGGACCTGGGGTTTACCG
The DNA here is from genome assembly GCF_017654675.1 of Xenopus laevis. Lineage (NCBI taxonomy): Eukaryota > Metazoa > Chordata > Amphibia > Anura > Pipidae > Xenopus > Xenopus laevis. Next base: position 120,946,655 of record NC_054373.1, read on the forward strand.
GATAACGGATCTTTCCCTAAATTGGGTCTTCATGCCTTAGGTCTACTAGAAATTCATTTAAACATTAAATAAACCCAATAGGCTGGTTTTGCTTCCAATAAGGATTAATTATATCTTAGTTTGGATCAAGTACAAACTACTGTTTTATTACTACAGAGAAAAAGGAAATAATTTAAAAAAATTTGGATTATTTAGATAAAATGGAGTCTATGGGAGACATCCATTCTGTAATTCGGAGCTTTCTGGATATCGGGTTTCCAGATAAGGGATCCTATACCTGTACTGTTTTATTTAATGTGTAATGTTAACAGATTAACCCGCGTTTTGTATTGTAACTTCTTCATTGTTGACAGAAAAGATACTAAAAACTGCAAATAAGAGAGTATTAATATCACTCCCCACAACAACAAAAAAAAAACAATTGTATTGTAAAACCCTCTCAATACTAATTTACAGTTTTCATTTTTTTTCCTGGGGACATAGAGTCTTCCACTGTTATAGTTAAATCCAACACTGTCCTAAAGTGAGGGATAACTTCACATTTAATCCCATACATTGCTTTATACTGCTCTCTTGTGTTGGAAAAAATTAACAGTGTTTTAATACAATGCCTTAAAGGTTTTTAAGGTTGGTAAAGTCCTAGAATATACAGTAGATATATGATATCACTGAATACATTTTTGTACTTTTATCATTATACTTATTAGAAAAATGCTGTGTAGATCATGCTATTTAACTTTTTCATGTGAATCTTTCATGCAGCATTAAGGAAAAAGGACAGTATTTTGATAAGGACCACTATAAAAAATATGTAAATAAGCTATTATGCAGGATGTACTGTATTAGTTCAGGTACACATGCAAGTGTTCCAAACTACAAGTGTTATGTTAGCTACTATAGTGTGAGGGCCAAATGTATCTATCTATCTATCTATCTATCTATCTATCTATCTATCTATCTATCTATCTATCTATCTATCTATCATCTATCTATGTCATTGCTTGCTTCTTTTGTCATTCTAAGCATATAATTCAACTACATTGAAAATCACATGACTGTGATATCTCGCTAAAGGCATCTGTGGCTAGTTGTGACACAAAGAATCAGAATACTAGGAAGTTTATAGGGCAAGAGGACTGCAAAGCAGACAAGTATATCTAGGAAATTACACAGTCTGTCTTTTACTTCCCTGCTAGTTACAGGAGACACAGAAATGGTAGCCAGATGATCACCTTAGGCAAACAGACACATAAGAATTTCTGTTTAACATTCCGAGAAACGTTTCATATGCTACTGGATAATAATAATAATGTCTTAACTCTGTATGTAACAGGTAGGAAGGTGGTTGGGTTGCATTTTGTGCTGTACAGTTCTCCAAGGCACTTTTGGAAAGCTGTTTCATAAGTAGCATTTCTCTTGCAGCTTGAAGAGGAATGAGTGAAAGAACTGCAGTGTTGGGAATGCTGTGGAGTTTGGGAGTGAGAATGGAACAGGAGAAACTTCTGAGAAATACAACCCTACTGCTCTGACCTGTAAAACCACTGGAAATGCAGAGAGCTCATGTGACTGTTTAGGGGTACATCTAAATCAACAAGGAGATTGCATAGGGTAGTTTGAGATGAGCCAGATATTAAACTTGCAGTGACACACACAGGGTTTTTTGTCAAGATAATACCTCTTCTTTGGGCTAAACTTGTCCCTTCCAGTGTAATATTGTTATCACTCCAACATGCGGTAGTGAGCACACGGCTGCAACACAGAACATGTGGGGGGGTGCAGCATTGGAAGAGGACCTGATGACTGGGAAGGCTCCGGGGTTGGTGTGGGGACCCCTGATTGCCACTCCCAATAAAAACTGCAACACAGAACAGGTACGTATGGGGGAGGAGGTTGCAGTATTGGAGGATTGGTGTGGAAGGCCCTGAGGTGGCAGCCCTGGTGAGCCCTGGACCCCCCAGTCAGATGCTGAGTGAGCATTTCAAGCACTGGCAGGGGTACAAGCAGAAGATGTAGGACAACGAAGAATGAACCCAGGGAAGCAATGTATATCTACATTTTGGTGGAATTTTGGGTGATAAATGATCAGTTTTAAAAAATATTCTTGCAGTCATTCATTAAATGTGAGTAGTGAAGGACATAGCAGAATGAAGGATAATCTCAAGGTAGAGTCATGTGCGGGTGCAATTCTTGAAACTCCAGCCTGACCCAGACCTGTAACCTGTGACAAAAACCAACAACCTGACCTGCAACTTTCTTACACACAAGATGACCTATTATCCTCTGACCACCATTAAACAGGAAGTGCTGTTGTTGCAAACTGGAAGTGTTGTCATCAGAAGTGGATGGGGCAAAAATTCAGGAATAAAAGGTTTAAAGAAGTAAAACTTTTTATATATGAGACCCAAGACCTGACCAGTTACCTATAGACCCTCGCCTATATCTGCATCTGCAAGAGAGAGCGATCTATGAAAAACTACATAAAATGTGGCAAATGTGTAATAAATATAAAAACAATGACACATGGAACAGATTGTAAGGTTGTTTAGAACATATGAACAACCTTATATTACTTTATATGTTTTATTTAATCGCTGAAATAATTTGTATAGAATCAGTTTGTTGCTCAAAAAGCCCTTTGATGTTGCTCCCGATTTCTGATCGGAGGCAAGTTTTGGATAGATAAAAAGCATGTGTACTGCCAAACAGACCCACCTGTAACTAGGGTTGCCACCTGACCTGACCAGTAAAAATGATGATTAATAGGGAAAAAATCTATATATAGATTCCAAAAAAGGTGGCAACCCTACCTGTAGCTTACCAATCCACAGTGGTGATTCTAATCGATCTGCTGTCCTGAGGTGGCTTTCATGCTCCCCTGTACTCAACTTTCCAGAGGGGGTCCAGGGGGATCCACATTACTAATGGAGATAGCACAATTACAATTTCCTATCAAACCAAAATTGTGCTATTCTGGTTTGATAGCCAGAAATTTGTCTCTTAAAGTTACCAGGATTGGCTTTTTGCTGCCCCTGGTAACGTGTGGGCAGCTGCCGCCTGAGGTAAGTTTCACAACTTACTGATTGCCACTGCTTGGCACAGTGCCTGTGCCAGGTCACATATGGGCTACCAAATGGTGATTTACAGGGATTATTGGGCACCCCCTAACATACCTCCCAACCGTCCCGTTTTCAGAGGGACAGTACCTCTTTTGACAGCTCAACCCACAGGCCCTCGTTTGTACTAGAAAGTCCCGTTTTTCTCTGCACTGAAAACAGCCAGAAAAAGAAACAACGTTTCTAACTTAATTGGCTTTTGGCAGAGAGCCTAGAACAGCCACAGCTGCATATAAGATACTTTTATAACAATTTCAAGATAAGCAAATAAGTAATTGTAACAATATAAGATAACAGGTCCCTTTGGAGAATTTAGACTCAGAGCTTAAAGGGCAAGTCACCTCCATTAGCAAATCTGTAATCACTGGAAAAAAAAAACTACAGAAATATGTTCAAACTTTCATAACCTGCCAAATTCTGCAAAATGAACGTGGTAATTAGGGTGTGTGACCACACAAATGGGCGTGGTCAATTCTCACCGCTACTCATGCCAACTTTTTTTTGTCCCTCTTTTTATTTCCAAAATGTTAGGAGGTATGCCTTATTGGGCACTCCCTAACAACTTATTTTAATGCTAGTGTTGCTCACCAACTTTTTTAAATGTGGCTCATGGATAAAAAAGGTTGGGGTCCGGGACCCTTGACCTAGAAAATAACTTGTCTGACTGCGGATGCCTTGTTGGATCTGAATATTGTACAACAACCTGAGGATCAGTGTTTCGGAATAGCACAGCGTGTGTCTGCCAGTAGCGGGCGCTAAAGCGCTGCCGGAACCTTTGTCTCGGTTTGAAGTTGCCCGGGAGGGAGATATTCAGGTTGCAGCTCCGCTGTCACAACAACAGCATACAGGAGCATTGTGGGAGCTGTCAGCCGGTTTCGGCGGGTTTTGTTAAAATGGCGCCGTTGCCAATGGCTGCAGATGAATAGACTGTTAGCTGGGAGGGTCGGATCCGGGACGGCAAAAGCTGAATGACACACAGCCATGGCAGCTCCGGACCAAAAGTCTCCAAACGTACTACTGCAGAATCTGTGCTGTCGGATCCTTGGCAAGGGGGAAGGTAATGCTGGCCACTGTGTAGTCACTCTATGCCGGGCATGGCAAATAATGTATGTTATCCATCCAGGGACCTTCAAGCTGCCCCTCTCGTATGGCAATTATTGCATGTAATCTAGGGACCTTCAAACGATTCACTATAACATCAAGACTGGGGATGCTGGGAGATGTAGTCATTTAGCAAATCACAAACCCCATCATTTAGCTAACCAATAATTAAGTTGGAATCCTAATTCACTTGATTACCCCTGCAGTGTTGCAGACTTCACCAGCGAATGGATGGATGAATGAATAGTAGTTGCACATGGCTCCTGCTTATTCAATGAAACAGGCTGTGTCATAACACACCAGTATATACAATTAGTATAATGTTTATTTATGGTTTAGAAGTAATAGTAAAGTAACAATGCTGTCATATAAATACATCATCCTTTATTTATTCAGCATATTCCAGAAATGATCATTCACCTCATTCCCTACCGGTTTAGCTTGGAATTTCAGGTCCCTACCACTGCAGACACACATTCATTTGTCTGTATGTTTTTGTATTCCCCACTATAGGATATTGTCACAAACTGATGCCCTTTGGCAGAAGTGGAAGTTCAGCCAGTATGGCACACGGGCAGAATGATCACACAGACACACATCTGCACTGTTTTGAAAGATACAGTGCTAGTGCTACTCATGGTTTTCATACTATTCAGGAAATAGTGACTTTGCTTTAAACCCTGTACTGGAAAGTTTTACATTAAAAATAGAATTGTGCTTTGCTTTCCTGCATTGTGCTGCAGCATGGGTGAATGCATGCAGTTCAAAATCTTGAATTTTCCCATACTTCATACTTCTTCAAGGTGGTCTCTTGTCTCCACTGCTCTGAACTTGTGATGAGAATTACAAATCAAATCTCACAATTTGTTTCTCCCAAGACTCAAGCAGAAACAAAACGATTGCCTTACATTTACATGAACCTCTCTACTGCAGCTTCTACTGCAGCTATCTTCACTTACCAACACCAGTTCCCCATATATCTTGTGTTTAACTCTTGACACTTACAAAACCATCTTCAAAAATGCATCACAAACCATATTTTCAGATGCATTCCAAAGTTTCCTTCTCTCACACATACACACACACAAACACCTACAGGACTTCACTAGAGCAGCATCCTTCTTGCATGTTTTCCTACCTTAGAGAGATCCTGTTACTTTTTTCCAGCTCCCTTATAATTGCGGATGTCAGGGTGGTATCGGTTAAGAGGGATTCATTTAACCGCCATGCATGTCTGGTTGGAACTGCTTGTAAGATGGAGCATCTTACCATTACTGGGGCATGGTCTGACCATGTTATTGGGAGTATATCCGCTAGGGTAATTTGTTGCAACGTATGCTGTGTCACTAGTATATGGTCAATTCTGGAATAAGAATCATGCACTGGAGAGTAAAATGTGAATTCTGTTATAGCTGGGTTCAGTGAACGCCAGGAGTCTATCAGCGCACAGTCTTGAAGTAGTTTCTTGAGGTACTTAGGTGCCGCTAGTGAGCTACTACTAGGTCCTGAAGAGCGGTCTAAATTGGGATTCATCACTAAGTTACAAATCACCCAGGACCAATACTAAACCTTTCATATGTGTTTGCAATAACTGAAAAACCTCAGTGTAAAACTGTTCGACTCCTACTGAGGGTGCATACAAATTCAGAATCGTGATCTGAGTACCACTAACAGTACCATTAAGAAGTATATAGCGGCTTTCGGGGTATAGATATATATATATATATATATATATATATATATATATATATATATATATATATATATATATATGTATATCACCATAGCGCTGGCTTCAGTTACAATGATAGCACTTCAAATCTTAAAGGAGAACTAAACCCTAAAAATTAATATGACTAAAAATGCCATATTTTATATACTGAACTTCTGGCACCAGCCTGAAGTTTCAGCATCTCAATAGCAGCAATGATGCAGGACTTCAAACCTGTCACAGGGGGTCACCATATTGTAAAGTGTCTGTGACACTCAAATGCTCAGTGGGCTCGGAGCAGCTGTTGAGAAGCTGAGCTTCTCTCTAAGCTAAAGATTTGTCCGAATACTGAACCAAATCCTAATTTGCATACGCAAATTAAGGTTGGGAAGAGAACCTTCCTTGTTTTGTGACAAAAAGTCAACCGATTTCCCTCTCCACTTTGCATCGGCTGAATCCAAATCCTGCTGAAAAAGGCAGAATCCCGAACTGAATCCTGAACCGGTGCTTCCCTATTACTAAGCTCTATATTGTGACAGTATTCTATGTGTACTGTATATTGTGAGTTGGTCCCTAAGCTCAGAAAGTGACAGTAGCACTGAGCATGTGCAGTGAATAAGCAGAAAAGAAGTGTGGAGCTACTGGGGCATCTTCACTGGCACAGATCTTCCCTGCTAAAGGACTGTGGTTGCCTTGAGCTGTTACAGAAGCCCAACATGTACATTTCTGGGTTACTTCTTTGGTTAAGCTTTAGTTCTCCTGCTGAATTTCTCTTGTCCCATGTAATTTGGGCTTCTTTATCTCTCTATATACTGATGTATATACTGCTACAATATTTTCGTTGTCAGGCAGAAAGAACTTTTCTAACTGTTATTGATGGTATACAATTAACATGTACACCTGGTTGCTGGAATGCTGAGTGATTTGAAGTGTTTATCAAGCCAGGGTAGTGTATATATAAATGTGTATTATAGTGAGAAGGTTTGTGTTCGTATCTGTTTGTTCACCTATCTAGGCTTAGAGAGAGGAAGACCTAATTTACTAAATCTGGCTGTACAAATACAGATATTGTTATTAGATACAAGGCTTTGAACATTTTGTCAATGGGAAGCTTGGAACAGAGATCCTCATTCAATTGTGCTAAGAAAGACCATGACAAAGGATGATGTTCCTGCCTGGTTCAGAACTTTCGTCTTTACATGCATGGGTGGTCACCTGACTTGTTTTTTTTTATTTATTTTTTATTTAACAAAGGCAATGTATCGCCAAAATGTTTCTATTTAAGTTGAAAGGGTTGTTTACCTTCCTAACATTTATTTCTCTTTGGTTGATTTTAGATAGTACTCCATAAATAAAATACTTTTTTCAATTGTTATCTATTTTAATTCTTGGGTTTTTTATTTTTAAACTGAAGCTTAAAGTTTTTTTCTCTGATGATTCAGTCTGGCAGCTCAATAATCCAGGTGTTGTTTCTGAATCGGAACAATTTGCTATGTTAGTTGATGCATTTTTCTAGCAGCATCTGTAAAGTTAGCAACTATTGTATCAATTATAACACCTGACTTTTTTCAGCAGGGCCAAATTTAAGAAATGTATCAACTAATGTTGCAAATTTGAATACTGAGTTACTGAGTCTGTGCCCTCAGCTGCTATACGTAGACATGAGACAGTAAGGAATGAAACTTCAATATTACAAAAGCAATGAAAAAAAAAATAGAAACAATTGGAAAGTTTACAATCTAAATAATATATTGCACTTGTATCAATAAATAATGGCTCCAGTGTATATTTTAGTTCAGGCAAATTTACAACTGCTGTATGACATGTGCTTTATTTGTTGCATTTTCCATTGCCTTATGTATCTGGTATGTTTTATTTCAAAATGGGGAAAGTTTTGTATAGAATGAATGTCGCCAAAAAGGCAGTTTGACAGCACCTCTAAGTTCAAGCTAATAATTTACCCCAAGAAGTACACGCATAAGAGCACAAATTAAAGTACAGGTGTGGGATCTGTTACCCGGAAACTCGGTATCCAGAAAGCTCCAAATTACGGAATGCCCGTCTCCCATAGACTCCATTTAATCCAAATAATCCAAATTTTTAATTAAAGACTTCCTTTTTCTCTGTAATAATAAAACAGTACCTAGTACTTGAGCCAAACTAAGATATAGTTAATCCTTTTTGGAAGAAAAACCAGCCTATTTGGTTTATTTGGTTCTGAGCATTCTGGATAACCGGTCCCATACCTGTACCACCTATATTTATTCTGTATCCTTGCGGGATGTCCTGTAGCTGTGTGGAAGAACAGGGAAGGGGATAGCAAGCAAGTATAATTTTTGATTTGTGGACATTATTGATCTGCATAGGCATTTTTATTATTTATCTTTTATGTCCGAGTACGACCTTGTGCATCAGTACTTCTTTGGTCTAGCTAGTTTGTTTTCAAATCAGAGGTGTTCAGTCTTTTTCACTTAAAGCAGTTAATAAACTCCCAAAAAATGTATCTGCAACTGTCAACCACTTGAATTAAAAACACGTTCATCAATGTTTGTGCTGAATCACAAATGCTAATGTCAACTTCTGCCAAGAATACAAAAGGTATCATTGCTTATGTTTGGCTCATAGGTATGTATATTACATTAATATTGCACGGTTTTACATCTCTGTTGTCTGCTTTGTCCGAAAGCTTAACCAAAATGCTGCAAGGGTGCCTGGGTGGTTCCTAAGATGCCAGTCAAAAGTCAGATATTGACAAGGAGGCAGATATTTGCTTAAAACTACTGAGCAATCCAGTTCCAGGGCATGTATGACATTCAGTTTCTTATAGAGAGAGTTCTGTTTGAAAGTAGGCTCTGCTATGTGTTACTGGATGTTTGGATTATATATCTGATAGATCCGGGACAAGGGTTCCTTTTAACAGGATTTTTTAAATTCATTCTGCTCCTTTGGCATAATCCAAAGTTTGAATAATAATTAATATCTGCCAGAATTGTCCACACAGAAAAAGTAGCAAAGTGATACAGAAATACTTTATTTTTGCATAAATATAAATTGATATGTAAATTCAGAGCACACAAAAACAGGCAAGCACCAGTTATGTTTTATTGATGCCCCCAAATTTCTTCCTGAGCAGGAGAAGCTAAAATATTATGAACAGCTCCTTGTTCAAAGTGGATGGAAATTGCTGTTATCTGCTGGGTCCTGTCAATGATGGATGTTTATCAGTTAAAAATAGCAGGACCTCCGGTTTGTAGTGATATATGCAACCAGTCCATAGTGGCGATTCAAAGAAGACCCGTTTGAAAATTTTACTAAATGTGCTGGTTGCTACAGAAATTTACTATACATATTTTTTTTTTTACTTACAGCTTTACTGATTTATATGTTTTCTAATGGTGGTGGGATCTTATGAAAAATGTAATGGCTATAAATGGAAATGTATTATGCTTTGTTTAACTGACTCTATTGCTGTCCCCTAAACCTTTGTGTATATTGTTTTTGTAATCCTTCATATACATAATGGATTTTAGATTCAGTTCATGTACTATCCGTTTATCTGTGAGCACAAAACACTATACACATCATGGTGTATGTCTTGTGGACTTGAAAGCATCTATTGTAAGAGAATTACAACTGTTATCCTTCCTGCAATCTTCCACAGATGCTATAAATACATCAGAAAAATTGATCATTTAAAGGTCACCACAAAGCTCTACTTGACACACTAGGCACTTTATATATGAACAAGGCTACGATGTTGTTTTATGTTTTTTGTTAATGTACTCTATAGATTTAAGATGTTTATTTTCAAGTGTCTCGGGCCTGGAATAACATTAGTGTATAGTTTGTGTTGTTTGTGTTTTAAAGTGCACCATCATTGAGCTCATACATTTCATTTGGCTTCCTTGCCTAAATCACAATGAACTGCTGGGTAATGGAAATTTTAATATTGCATTAGCAATAATTTGTCTTGATCTTGAAGGCATGCATCCAGTTTTAAATCAAAATCATTTGCTCGTGTTACATGTGATCCTGAATTAGTTTTAAATATGTTTAAAGCAATACTGACACCCCAAGTTAAAACTCTGACTGAAGCTGAAGTGTAACTCCAGGATCTCGTGTTCTGTGATGTTGATTTGTTTACCGAAATTACTGTATTTTTGAAGTTAAAGCATCCTGAAAATACAGCCAAATGCTTCATATACAGATAGTTCTTCCCATTCCAAATTTCTAGACACAAAGGTGAGTTTATGGGATCCTTCCCATTTTATAATCTCCAAAACATTGACATTCTGTAGTCTTACCACCTGCAACCAATTTCTGTCCTTTACTGAAAAATGGTTACTAAAGCTGACCATGCACATTTTTTGCTAAACTGCATGATGGGCCAAATCAGACTGATTGATCGTTTGGCCCCAGGGCCAGCAGTCTGAACGCAATGGAGTTGTATGCATGGCTTTTGGGAAAGGACCAGATATTTGACCAGCTGTAGATTGCTTAAAAGTGTATCTGATTGTATAATGAAGCATTCAAGGGTAATTTTCGTATGTATAAATGTTAAAGCAGAGATAAGGGTGTAACATATTTGTTTATTTTTTCAGCTGATGTGGCCCAGCAGTTTCAGTACGCAGTCAGAGTAATAGGCAGCAACTTTGCTCCCACCGTTGAAAGAGATGAATTTCTTGTGGCCGAAAAAATCAAGAAAGAATGTATGTAATCTAATTTTCAGACACATGTTACAGACACTGAAAGCTTTCTTACATTTTGCCAGAATGGGATCTATTATGTAGAATGCTTGGCAATTGTGGTTTTTCGGATAAGGGGTATATACGTAATTTGTATCACCATGCCTGCTGGTCTGCTAAAAACCATTTAAAAAATAAGTAAATCCAATAGGATTGTTTTGTCACCAATATGGATCCATAAAAGTTTTTAAGAAAATGTCATTTAAGTTTCAAATGTACGCACAAATGTTTTTTTTGTGCACGTTCAAGAATTAATTAGAGGAAACATTGCAGCAGACCAACATCTGTAGATTTTACATTCAGCCCTATAGTATTGTTCTTGATCTATTTGGACAGTTTTGATTAGGTTTGTAAAGTGTAGATTAAACAACCGTAAACCAATATGTTCAGTCCCCAATAAAATTTTACCATTTTCTGATTGTGGTATATAAAAAGTTGCTATACAGATACATTTAGGCAAATTAGAGCGCAAATCTAACCTTACTAGTAAAACAGATAAATCCTCTAACCAATTTTAATACAAATTTTTTATTTTAGAACATAAATTTCGTCGCCTGCAAAGTTTAAGTACCTTTTCCTTCCTTTTGACAGTTGTGAGACAGAGGAGGGAAGCAGATGGTGCTCTCTTTTCTGAACTTCACAGAAAGCTTCAGTCACAGGTATATTACTTTCTGTATTTTGCTTGCCAGTGTGTTCTTGAATCACCACCTATCATGTAATGTAGTTGTTGGCTTTAAGTTGATTGCTTCAGACTGAATATGGCTTTATCCAATGCCTTTCATTCAGTTTGTTGGAGACCATATGTTGCTGATCAGATTGCATGTATAATTGAATCAGGCCAGGAAAGTTCTCTGGTAGTACTCTTTAAGTACTACTGGTAGGTGGTAAGTTTAGTGCAGGGCTGTTTTAGTACTACTGTCAGGCGGTAAGTTTAGTACAGGGCTGTTTTGATACTACTGGCAGGTGGTGAGTTTAATACAGGGCTGTTTTATTACTACTGGCAGGTGGTGAGTTTAGTACAGGGCTGTTTTAATACTACTGGCAGACGGTAAGTTCCTTGTACCACCCAGCACTGCCCTCTGCACCTTGTGCTGGATTTTTAATTTGGCATGAGGCTCAGGGTACAGACCTGCCCCAGATGCAAGTGCTTGTTGAATGAACGCTATGGCATAGTTTTGCACCATTTAGTGCTCTTGGAGGCATCTGTAAATTGTCAGTTACTATTCCTGAAAGGATAATAAATTTTTTCATATTATTTATGTATGTATTATTCTATATGTTCTCTCACCTAAATACTTTTTTAAAAATTTGTGTTTTTACCTGAATAGGTAAAAATGCCATCAGTACAATGTATTATTTTAGTGGCCAACTGTTCACATTAACCAATGTCAACGGGGGCTCCTTAGTCTATTTTATTATTATCCTCTTATGCTATAACGTATTATAAAGTTGTGTATTATTTTAACATTGTAGCTTTCTCAATTTGGCCTTCTTGTTTTTATAGAACATAGTAGGGATGCACCGAATTCAGGATTTGGTTTGGTATTCGGCCTTTTTCATCAGGATTCGGATTTGCCCGAATCCTTCTGCCTGGCCGAACCAAATCTTAATTTGCATATGCAAATTAGGGGTGGGGAGGGATATTGTGTGACTTTTTGTCAGAAAAAGGAAGTAAAAAATGATTTCCCCTTCCCACCCCTAATTTGCATATGCAAATTGGGGTTCGGATTCGGTTCGGTATTCGGCCGAATCTTTCGCGAAGGATTCGTGGGTTTGGCCAAATCCAAAGCAGTGGATTCGGTGCATCCCTAGAACATAGAAACACTATGCACAGGTATATAGGTTGGTGACATCTACTTTACCTGAACCGCATCATTTGTACTGCATATACCCCCTCTCCAGTGCCATCACATTTTCCTAAGCCATATAACTGCTTTCACCTGGTGGCCATTTTCTCTTTGACACATCATCGGTCACATTTATATTTGCAAACAGCACGTGTGTGCTGTATGTAAAGCTCATGCAATCAAGAATCCAGGCTTCATAAAAAGTTCTGCTTGGAATAAGCACTGTAATGGATAAGCTGAGCTCAGGAGAGGAAGTTAGGAGAAAAAATTGAGTTTCTCTGGGAACCAGAAATGCCAATCCAAAGGGATATCTGTGAAAAATTCTTTTGTTTTCCTCTATGGTCTTAAGTTGCTGACGACCATTGAGGAAACAAGGGCAACTTTGTAGATTCATGACCACTTCCTTGATATGCTGGAGCCATCTTGAGGGTCTTAGAAGAGGCTTGATGATCTTAAAACAGTTTTAGAAAACAAAACACAAAAAATCGAAGACTGATCCTTCCTGGCTTGCTGAGTATTAACATTTTCAAAGTTCCTATCAACGATATTTAAGTTCTGATTTTGGAGCTCCTCTAGGAAGTACACTTATCAAGAGCCTGTATTCATGGTGATGGCTTTTAATTGAGCAACATGGCAAAGGATAAATGTAACCCCTTTAACCAGTCACTGTAGAATTGATGGTGCCAGCATAAAAGGACCCTTGTCAGTGCCCTAGATTCTATGGTTGTGGGTTTCTCTTTGATCTGTGCCATGTTATGTGTTTACTGCTAACACATTGCAGCAAGATAAAAGAAAAGCAATACAAAATGGGGTAGCTACTTTCTGCCTGTTAACTCTCACCCATAATTCATAACAATTGCTTACTGACTGCTTACTGACCGCAGTATAGATTTAATCAGTCACAAGTTAGTGCACTCACTAAAACTATACTATTGTCAGTAGACAGTTGTAATGAATGGCTGCTGTGCTAGGAGGCACATCTACCTGTCTCCGCATACCATACAAAGCTTACGGCCAAAACCCTGGAAGGTCATTTTGACCATTATAAGTGGTGAGGTTTTTGCTGTTTTAATCCCCACAAAAACCTTTTATCTTCATTAATGGGAAAACCTCCCGCATTTAATATCTTTTTTTAAATTATTTTTAACATGAAGGAACAAACCCAATAGTGTAGGTTTATTTATAGTGGTATTTGCTTGATCTAAGTTAGCGATTTTGATTTATCTTCTGGTCTTTTAACCTTTCCAGTCTATCAGTGTTTTCCAGTTGAAGGACAAATGCACCATTGATTAGAAGAAACTAAAAAAACTAAGTAGTTTGATGTATTTGTAAATAGAAAAGCCATTAAGTGCACAGTTTGCCTAAATAAGATTTTCCTGTTTGATTCTTACAGCTAAGCACCTATGAACTATAATTCTGATGACATTTAAAATTTGTTGTGTTCATTGTAATCCTACAGCAGCATTTGTGCCTGCTTTGTGAATCATTTAGGATAGGTACCCATGGGCATTTATATCTGGATTCAGGCACCTATAGAAAATCATTAGGGTTCATGTGCTGTGCAGTTCTATATGTTGAAGCCATACTGTGATTGTATGTACAGGATTGTAGCCTCCACATGAATGCAGTCCATTTTTTTTGATAAGTCTGATATCTCTTGCAAACTCTGAAAGTATTCAGTGCTGCTTTTTTCTCCATGCTGTGACTACATTTTCACCAACGAAAATAAGTTGGTGGAGGGCACTCCCAATATTCACAATAGAAAAAATACTTTTTTAAGGTATATGAGGTGCAAATAACCCCAGGTAATCCCACAGTCAGTTACCCAAAACAGTATATAGAAATGGAGAGAAATAACACTTAGGGGCCGATTCATCAAGCTCGAGTGAAGGATTCAAAGTAAAAAAACTTCGAATTTCGAAGTGTTTTTTGGGCTACTTCGACCATCGAATGGGCTAGTTCGACCTTCGACTACGACTTCGAATTGAAGGATTCGAAGTATAAATCGTTCGACTATTCGACCATTCGATAGTCGAAGTACTGTCTCTTTAAAAAAAACTTCGACCCCCTAGTTCGGCAGATAAAAGCTACCGAAGTCAATGTTAGCCTATGGGGAAGGTCCCCCATCGTTCGATTCGAAGGATTTTATCGTTCGATCGAAGGAATAATCCTTCGATCGTTCGATCGCAGAATTTGCGCTAAATCCTTCGACTTCGATATTCGAAGTCGAAGGATTTCAATTCCTAGTCGAATATCGAGGGTTAATTAACCCTCGATATTCGACCCTTGATGAATCGGCCCCTTAGTAGACAAAGGTGGTAAAAAAAAAATATTTTATAGTAGATAGCAAAAAATGTTTTTACATCAGACAAACTGGTATATCAAATACAACTGTATTAGCAGAAATATATACATACCACCAAGTAACAAGATCAAGGCAAAAAGAGACAAACCACAGGGAGCAGATACACTTGCCAAAAATGAGAACACCCCAAAAAAATGCTGCCCCTGGAGACATGATATTATCCAGCACTCACTATTAGGAGAGAGATGTTATAACTAAATGCCTTTTTGGTACAGAGATTTGATGACCAAAACCCTTATAATGTGCTGCTTGTGGTTGCTATGGTACAATGTACACTGATACTGGTTTCATCGCCTGCGTAGGTAGGGAGCTGCGTAATTATGCTGGGCATTTACCCAGCGTAATAGCGCTGGTGTACGTGACGTCACAAATGCGGAAGTGCGGGAAGCGACCGAAAACTGAGATTTTTTGAGTCTAATTGAATGGGGTATTTATACTTCGATAGCTTGGTGACACATCCGAATTCCCCTTGACAAAAACTATAGTGCCAAAACGTTGGGGTGTTCTCATTTTTGGCAAGTGTCCGAAAATCTTCTCCCTGTGGTTTGTCTCTTTTTGCCTTGATCTTGTTACTTGGTGGTATGTATATATTTCTGCTAATACTGTTGTATTTGGTATACCAGTTTGTCTGCTACCAGTTTGCTATCTACTATAATTTTTTTAATACCACCTTTTTCTACTAAGTGTTATTTCTCTCATTGAGTGTGCAAACCCTCTCCTTTCTCCTTTCTATTTCTATATACTACATTTTCACCAAACCTGTCCTCTTGTACAGAATGCCAGTTGATATGCAACAACTTATGGAAGTGACAATATGGCCTTTTCTTCACTACCAAATTAATGTACACCCAGAAGAAATACGATAAGGTATTCCATTGCTACATATGTAAATTCAAAAATGTTCTTTCCTTTCAGGGTGTTTTGAAAAACAGATGGTCTGTACTCTACCTCTTGCTTAGCCTTAGTGAAGATCCTCGGAAGCAGCCAAATAAGGTGTGTAGCCAAATACTGACATTCTTCTGTTTTAGTAAAAAAAGATTTAATATATATTTAATATTAAATGCTGGTTGACTGTTTGAAATGCAACATCTAAATACTGGTGCAAGATAGATCACAAATCTGAAAGGGAAACATAGAATTCATGGCACTACCAGTATGGTCGTATTATGCCAAGTAGGTCCTTTGATCAACAGCACTAGAAGGGTTAAGGGGGTAATATAATAATACCTGTTTAACATAAGCCTAATCACTAGGGCTAGTACTCCACAACAGACAGGTTTTTGTAGACGTTTATTTATTTATTTATTTATTTTGTGCCTTTTTCACACAAAACTCGAATTTTTTCATATTTTTGTCCGAAATAGTTGGATTTTCTGGCTAATTCCAGGGCATACCACAGAATCTTCCAAATAAGACAGGGACCTTTTCCATTGACTTAAATACAACCTAGGTAGTTCGGAGATGCTGGATTTTTAGATTCTGACTTTTTCC
The DNA here is from genome assembly GCF_017654675.1 of Xenopus laevis. Classification (NCBI taxonomy): domain Eukaryota; kingdom Metazoa; phylum Chordata; class Amphibia; order Anura; family Pipidae; genus Xenopus; species Xenopus laevis. The sequence continues at coordinate 120,963,028 of NC_054373.1, forward strand.
ATCTTCTGGGTATAATAAATCTCGAAAAATTTTAGTTTTTTTTTTCCCACTAAAAATTAAAATTTTAAAGTTAAAAAAAAGATTTTCGCTTTTTTTCTGTTGTTTTGTAATAAAAAACCCCCTTAATGTAAATGAGTTCACCTAGAGGGACTCAAGTATTAACCAGAAATACCTTCATTAGAATGTCTGTTTATTAGCCTACTACACTGGCATGAAATACATACAATTGTTTATTTTTCCCTCCTTTACAATAGACATACAATTGTTAATTTGCCCTCCTTTACAACAGACCTTTAAGGAGGGCATACACTGACCTCAATTGTACATTAACTGGCAAATAATGTCCTACAGGCCATACCCATGCAAGGCCATGTTTGCATTGTTTATTTCTTTCGGGTCAACTACCCGAATGATCAGAACAGCAGGAAATGAAGAGGAGCTCCAGAGATGCAGCTCCTTTTGCCGACCTTTCATAAAACTAATGGAACATTACGGATAAAATCTGCCCAAATCTGGGCATGCATTAAAAGCTTAATATACAAAACAGACAGGCTACAAATGCAGCATGCTGCTTATAATTGTATTAAAGGGTGTGGAATCCCAAAGCAATAATTAATTAAACGGTATATTCAAACCTTTTCCTTGTGCTTTTATTGCAGACCTCTAGTTATGCTGCATTGTTTGCCCAGGCCTTGCCTCGTGATGCCCATTCCACACCATACTACTATGCCAGGCCACAGAGTCTCCAGCTCAGTTACCAGGATCGGAATGTGCAGTGTGCACAGAATGCAGCAAGCATGGGCAGCAGTGGGATTGGTAGTATTGGCATGTATGCTTTAAATGGGCCAACACCGCAATCCATTATTCAAGGGTGAGTTTGTAGGCTGCTGTAATTGTACTGCAAATACTAGCATGCTCATGTAGTAAAAAGCTGATAATGCCGAATATTTTAAAGGCAACAATGGGGAACAAAGTTTTTTTTTTTTTTTTTGCTCTGTACTATAAGGTTTAATGTTGATTAAATTATAATCTTTAAATTGGATAACAAAAGACTTCTCAGGTCCACCCATGATTGTGAGGTTTAATACCTACAGTCACAAAGAAATGAGCCATTATAAGAAACGGCTATTTTAAGCTGTTTTGATTTCATTATAAATATACTTTAGAAACCACTGTTCTGTGGGGGGAAAAGAAATTCACAGAAAAACTTTAACAGGCGTAAAATAAGCCATTTTGCATGTCTCGCGTTAATGGAAATGTTGTTACTAGTTGCAGTTTAATGTGGAAATTGGCAATATGCCTTAAGTGTTCAATATTTGGAAAAGTAAAGTGAGGTGAGGACTAGCCATCTACATAAGTGTTGCTTTCTTTTCTAGAGAATCTCATTTGGAATCCTGTCATTTTGGTTAATTGTTAATGTTATTGACCTGTGCACTTTAAAGTGGCAGTGTCGGGCTACTGCTTCACTGCAAATTATCCCACATTCTGACATGCTAGAATAAAGCCTCACTGTCAAAACTCCTTCAAGAGAAAAGAGTGCATGCTTCATTGCAGGTCCAAACAGCTGATCATGTTCCAACTGTATATGCTGTTGTTTGAACAGTGGCAGATTAAACAGTGTGCTAGCTGTTTAGCTGAGAATGGCTTACCCAAAGTTGCAACACATTTTCTTGGATTTGCTTGCTACACCTGCAGAATTTGTAGAAAAAGAGGCTGTGTGTGGCATTCGCAGTGAGGCAAAAGGACAGTCTATAATTGTACACTAGCAGGAGCCTTACTTGTTCTGCTTAGGGCACTGACAAAGAAATGTATAGGATTATGTAGTCTGAGAGTTGAGTGGTTTCCAGATTTTTGGGGGCATGAGACAAAACATTTGGAATTACTCCCCACCCAAAAAAGTGTCCTGTATGTGTGCACAGGAAGGGAATCTGCAAAAAAAAAAAATTCACACCAAAATCCACCCAGTGACAGACAGATAAATCTCCTGTACAAATGTATGGTGTTGTATTTGGCATATACAAACCACAGCCCTTAGACTGTGTTTTTTGCATTCTCATAACCTCTTGAATCCTGCACACTGCAAGCAGCCCTTATCACTACGCACAACTTAAATCAGCCACAGACAAATGCAGCAACAAAACTTGGCTTTGATTTCCTTGTGAAAGTACATCTGAGGTAAACTCCCAGGACATAGCTGCCCTGTCTGTAACTTCCTCTATACATTGATTGCTGCAGTTTTTTGAGGATGAAGAGTTGTCATTAAAACAAGATGGTTGCCCGGCAGGACAGTCCTGAATAAACCATTGGATCTACTCTACTGCAAAAGGAGGACAGAAAATATACTAGTGCCTTACTCTACATATTTTCTGAAACCAGTAAAACTTGTATATTAAATTTATTTCCTAACATATAGATAAAAAATGTAAGATCATGGAAATCCAATACACAGAACTGTTGTGCAATATTTTGTGGTGATTAAATAGCATATTGAAAAGTGATCTTTTATTGCAGAATCATGTAATGCAGTAATAAGTGTGATGTGGTGTTTTCTTTCAGACAGTCCAATCAAACTCCGAACATGGGAGATGCACTTCGTCAGCAGTTAGGGTCTCGCCTTGCTTGGACTTTAGCAGCTGGTCAGCAGCCATTACAACAAAGCACTACCACCAAAGGCCTTCCCAATACAGTATCACGAAATGTGCCAAGGACTAGAAGAGAAGGAGACTCAAGTGGTGAGAAAAGATTAGCAGCTCTGTTTTTTGCCTGTTTCGCTAGTGGTTTAGGCTTGGAAAATGTAGGGAATAATTATCTTCCACTGATGACCAGGTTGGGGTTCCATTTGCAGAACTGAATAAATAAATAAATTCACAACATACATTTGCATCATTTTGCAGTTGATAAAATCCAATGGCTAAATCCATATAGGAGGCCATCATTGTCGAATGGCAGTTTTCACCAGTACCACGTTTCAGTATTGCTGGGGATAGAGAAGTGAAAACTTAAATAAATAGGAACACATAGAGGCCCATTTATCAAAGGTCAAATTTCGAATTCATGTGAATTTTTTTTACATGAATATACTCACAATTCGACAGGGAGGTTATTTAAGAAAAGATCTGAATGTCTTATATTCTGTCGAATAGTTCGGACCCGAAAATTCAAATCGTATTCTATTTCGTATTTGTACAAATCAAGTTTTTCTCAAAAAAAACTTGAATGTCAGGAGGGCTATTAACATGTCCAAATGGCTCAACTGACCGTTGCCATTGACTTGTATGTGAATTCAGCAGGTTTTAGGTTGGCAATATTTGAATTAGGACTGTTTCAATGTTTGGGGTGTGATAAATCTCACATTCAAATTTACATTTGAATAGGGGGATTAAAATTTGAATGTGTGAATTTTGACACTCGAAAATTCGAATTTACTATTCGACCCTTGCTAAATCTGCCCCACGGTAATCATTTTTCTCTGGTTAACCATGCAACCATCTTTTTGCACATTGAATACATCAAGTATGTTCTAGTATTTCAGAGTCAGATTAAGTTAATTCAATCCAAAAATCTATTGATTGAGATTCTTTTTTTCATATTTTCCATTATTTTTAGAGCAAATGTACTGTTCCTGCAATAAGCCCAAATTTATGCAGGTTCATTTTTCCTTTTGTCCTAGGGTCTGTCGAAATAACAGAAACATCTTTAGTGAGAGACCTTTTGTACGTGTTCCAGGGAATTGATGGGAAATTCGTTAAAATGTGCAATTCTGAAAACTGCTACAAAGTAGATGACAAGGTAAAAGAAATGAGCTGTGCACTAGTGTTACTGTAAATATATGCTAATGTTATTTATTCACTAAAATCCTGGCTACACCTGGGTTTTAGAGATAAGGAAATGCTAGAACCATTACCCAGAATTAAATAAATATTTCAATATCAAGTCAAAAAGTGTCCTTATGGGAAGTAATTTAAACCATAAGTTATTTTAACCTCCCAAAAACACTTTTCTTCTAATCTTTGACTTAACATTACATTGAAATAGTTGAAATTTTTACTCTGAATGGTTAATGGTTGTTTCTGCTTAATAGAAAGTGCAATGCATTAAGTATTTTGCCTTCATCACTGATAAATATCACCATTGAACAGATATCAGTTTCCAGAAAATTTATCATAAAATGTATAAACTGTGGAATTGTACTGCCATCCAGTGTACACACGGCAGCATTACGCTGATATGCACTGTGATTTTAAGGTTTTTAGATCATATGGCAAAGACAAACATTTTAATTAAGAAAAACCTATGAGTTGTGTCAATGATTATTCGATTTAGGCCAAACTCTTTGACGCTTCCCAAATGCTCAATGACTTTATGACACTTCCCTAATACTTATGATATATTTGTAACCTACTGTAAATAAAATGTTCCCTTTTGTTGAGATGCATAACTAATTTTATTTGCTTTTGATTTGCATTCAGGAATAATGGCGAAATGTTGAGTGTTCAGTGATTTAATATACATATCCTGGGATTTTGTGTACAGTAAAAGAAATTACTTCTTGTAGTAAGAGGGGCTTTGAATCACCAGGCTACATTCTGTAGAATGTGAATGCCCAGTGCTTATGGCAGTCTATCATTGGGAAATAACTGGCAGCGATCCCTAGCTTTTAAATCATTGCTGCACATTATTGTCGACCATTATCATCGACCGACATGACCTTGAAATGCCTTCTGAGCTGTAGCACTGGGGAGAAATTTGCTTCTGATGCTGCTGTGCTTTCTCAACATAAACCCACAGATCTGTATAGGGGAAGGTGACCTGATTAACTGCTAAATAAATCTAGGCAAAAAGCAAGTGTGGGATCTCTGTCTTCAACAGAATATTTGTGCAAGAATTTTAGTCATGCTGTTCAATAAAGCAGTGAGATGACACACCATTCAGTTGTGGGGCGTTGAGGAGTCCAAAGGCAAAATAGTTGCTTTATCCATAGTATTTTGTGTAAATAAGGTTATAATGTATATAGATGCAGGAAAATATCCTGTTTTGTATTTGTAGTCGTTTTAGCATTTATTTGTTTATTCAAATTTCTAATGAGAGCCTGACATTTTTCTCTTTGAAAACCCCCACCCTATGGTTAACTACTGTATGAATCTATACTAATGGTAACGGTGACGATGTTTTCTGGCTGACTGTTTAGGATTGTTTAATATTTAATTAACACACAGCCCATGAATAAAACAAATTATATAGTATTTTGTTGGTTTTCATATGTGACCGATGTTTAGTTAAATAGTCTACAGTAATATAGTAAAATAATTTTTCAATACTATAGTTATAAATCATGTACCACAGAAGTATATTTATGATTTTTAGGTAGCTCTATCAAAATCCTTGAGAGATATTACAAGCAAACTTGCAGAACTTGGATGGCTTCACAATAAAATTAGAAAATACACAGACCAGAGGAGCCTGGATCGTGCATTTGGACTTGTTGGGCAGGTATGTAGATCACTGTAGCTCAATGCCACTACATGAGACTAAAGGTCATATCTATTTTTTAAAATTATTTTTGTACATTTATGCACATGGGGGGGGGGATGTTGCTTACACTCACAGAGGCGTTTTGTATATACAACAAAAGCTTAGTAAATTCATGACCAACTATTATGGGGTGCTGCTGAATTTAGAGAATGCATTTGTCCATGGAAATTATGGGTCAAATCACCCTTGTATCTATAAATTCAAATGTGATATTAGTTATGCCTTAAAATGTTGGTGTTTATTTAACATAGAATTGGCCCATTAGATTTTTTTTATCCCTTCTGCATTACTTTAAAGGAGAACTAAAGCTTAACTCAAGTAGGCTAGAAATATTGTATATTATATTTTGAGCTTCTGTACCAGCCCAAGGCAACCACAACCGTTTAACAGTAAAGATCTGTGTCTCCAAATATGCTGCACGTGCTCTGTGCTGCTGTCAGTTACTTAGCTTAGGTACCCACTCACAATATACAGTACACATATAATATAAATGTCACAGTATAAGGCTGATTAGTATATATAATACAGATACTGACTACATGGTAGCACATAAACCAGATAATTTGCGACGACCCCTAAGCTTCGCTTTTCAACAGCTGCTCAGAGCTCACTGAGCATGTGAGTGTCACAAACACTTTTCAAGATGGTGACCCCCTGTGACAAGTTTGAAGTCCTGGATCATTGCTGCTATTGAGAAGCTGAAACTTTAGGCTGGAGCAATAAGCTCAGTATATACTGTAAAATATGGCATTTTTAGCCATATTAATTTTTAGGGTTTAGTTCTCATTTAAACATACCAAAATCTGTGTATAATTGGTCAATAAGTCTTCTATCCTTGCAGTGCATTTGGCTTATTGTTGTTTAGTAATTGCAAATGTCTCAAAAAATAAATGTCATGAACATATTAGTAAATCATTTTGGTGAATTTTGTCCCTGCAGAGTTTCTGTGCTGCATTACATCAGGAGCTCAAAGAATACTACCGTCTTCTTTCAGTTTTGCATTCTCAGGTAAAGTATAACCAGCCATTTTTGATTTGTAAATTATCTCTGACTGAAAGTGATGAAAACAAAAATATCGATGAATGGGAACTTCGATCCAAACATACTAAGTTTTACATTCATTTTACCGATTTAAGAAAAAACTTGAATCAGGGAATTCGAGGTGAACAACCTGAAAACCCAATTGCTCGAATTATTGTAGCAAAACACACCGAAAACAACCCAAACATCATGAATGCTACAAACCTCTTCACATGGTTCAAAGGACCTCTGCCATTTACGTCTACATGACCTCGACAGGTTTTTGCTAAATTCGAGTTTCGGGGTATAATAAATCTTAAAAAATTCGAACTTTTTTTTAAATTTATTTACAAAATCTGAAAAATTTCAGTTTTTTTTAACTCCCCAAAAAATGTTTGTTTATTTCGTTTTAACCTGAAAATTCGAGTTTGACTGTAAAATACCCTTGAAAAACTTACATTTTTCTGGTTAAATACAAAACTATACAATACAATACTAATAGGTGTATATACAGTATCTTCAGTTTTTTTATGTCCATTATAGCTTCTTTATTTTACTAATTCATTTTTTAAATGAAAATATTTTCTCAAGCTTCTATAAAAGATTTTTTTGACTGAGAATACAGGTTTTGCATTGTTTAAAGGATTGTTTATTGTTTAGGATAGCAGCTGCCATATTAGCTTGTTGTGACATCACTTGCCGAAGTCTGCCAGCTCACTCATAGCTCTGAGCTCAGATTACAGCAGGGAGGGGAGGAGTGGAAAAAGGAGGGGGAGAGGAGCAAACTGAGCATGCTCAAGCCCTATCCCTGGAGGTAAAATGAAAATAGGAAGTCTGATCTAGAAGCCCATGTGTACACAATAGAAGGAAAGAAATATGTGGTGTTTCTTTTGACAGCAGACTCTGAGAAGCATTACTTTGAGGATTTACTGGTGTATTTATACAGACCTTTCTGATAAAGCTTATTTAGTTTTAACCCTTCCTTCTCCGTTAAGCAGCCATTGTCTCTCGCTGGTTGGCTGGCCACAAGGAAGGGATGTAGCCAATCAATCCAGATGTTTCTGGGGTAATGGCCAGTTAAACAGGCCAATAAAATTCTATTCATTGCAGAGACAATGCGTTAATTTCATGGACAGTGAAAATCAATAGATATATCCTTTTTTATCTGCTTTCAAGTTTAAAATATAGGTAGCACACATGTAAAATGTTAATGTTCTCTTTACGAAACTGCTTAAAGGAGAAACAAATCCTTATTTAAAAAAAAAACCCCCACCTCTACCTCACATAGACCCCCTACCTCCTCACCCCCAGTCTAGCTACTACGCCAGGAAAATGCCCATACCTTTTTACTTACCCCTCGGTGCAGATTCAGGGATCAGAGTTCATGGCAGCTATCTTCCGGGTCTTCGTGTCTCCTTCCAGCGCTTCTGCAATTTCTGTCCATTTTGGCGCATGCACAGTTGTTGCAAACCGGGAACTCGCTCCAACTGCGCATGCGCCACCCCGCCAGTCTCATTGTCAGATTACCAAAGACCCGGAAGATGGCTGTCGTGCATTTGCCTGGGGTAACTGCTAGGCTGGGGGGGGAGGGAGGGGGGTCTATGAGGGGTGGGGGGGGTAGGGTTTTTTTTAATAAGGGGTTTGTTTCTCCTTTAAGGGGAGTATATCCACTATTGGTTGAAAGGATAAATGCTGATAATACACTGCTGCAACTGAGAGAACCTTCTTAAATTAGCTACAGGTTGAAGATGATCAAGGTGTAAATTTGGGACTGGAAAGCAGTTTAACTCTTCGGCGCCTGTTGGTCTGGACATATGACCCAAAAATTAGACTGAAGACACTTGCAGCACTAGTGGACCACTGCCAAGGTGAGGGAAAGCTAAATATGTTAAAAAAAAATTACCTCTTCCATCTCACCCTTTAAACCCTCAAATTGTATTGAACACGTAATTGTCCTTTATACAAACAGGTTTTATTTTTGCCTATGTTGTTTGAGATGCAAATAGTTTAGCAGTCTACTTTATTTTCCCTACTGCAAATACTATCAAGCAGCTTGTCTAGTTGATTACAGGTGAAATCAGCCCATGACTTTTAGCATGTGTTTGCACATGATTCAATAACTATATATAGAGAAATGTATATTTACCTGTGCTACAGCCCTACGCTCTACACTGAGCATCTAGTCTGTTTATGACAATTAAGAAGGTTGGATTGTTATTGGTAAAGAATACACAGGTTATAGCATTTCTTTCCTTATTTCCAGACTTCAGTTCTCCTTTGAATATAAGTGCTCTCAAAAATGTTCTGTGTAGTAAGATAACAAGAATACTTTAAATCCATAATAATACTTAAGTGATCTAGAGCTGCAAAGGTTTCTTAGTTGCATATGGCCTTTACTGGCCATATTTTAAAATGCTACTTGAGGCACATGAAAGAAAACAAAATTGTTTTGATGGCAGCTGTCCAATATTTTGTAAATAAAATGATTGTGAAGTGGAATTGTCTAGGAGCAACAACTATGTTGCAAAGTAGTAAGCAAACTTTTATGAAGGAAGTGTGTAAGCATGAATGCTTACGAATCGCAAGTCCAGAGTTTGAGTGCTCACTATTACTGAAAGAAAAATCACACCTACAACGATTTTTCTTCATCTTAAAAAAGGGTTGCATGGATTCCTCTATTTTAGGATTTGGCCAAATCCTTTGTGAATATTCAGATGAATACCGAATCCGAACCCTAATTTGCCTATGTAAATCAGGTAAAAAGTGGAAAGAGAACTATGTGCTGAGTACGTGGTTAAAAATGTTTTGACTTGTTTATGTGACAAAAAAAAGTCACGTGATTTTTTGTATTTGGTTTAGCCAGGCATTTGGATTTGGCTGAATCCGAATCGTGCTGAAAAAGGCCGAATCTTGGCTGAATCCTGCATCTCTAACTTAAAATATGGGTTTCCATTATAAGCACAGGCCTAGTATTACCATGCACAATGATAAGGGTCAGTTGAAGTAGTGGCAAGATTGGATTGTAGAGCTGTAGAAATGTATGCTCTGGAGTGATGAATAGTACTTCACAGCCGCACAGAGATGGAATGATGATTGATAGCCAGTCCTCATTGCCCAACCCCATTAATGTTCTTCTAGTGGAAAGCCTTACACGAATAGTAGATTCACCTCAGAACCTTCATACTATACCTAAGCCAGTGTAAAAAGTGGTCATATGCAGGGCTGGAACTAGGGGTAGGCAGAGAAGGCATGTGCCTAGGGCCCAAAGTTAGGGAGCACCAAGCACATACCTTCTCTGCCTCCTACCCCTAGTCTGGTCCCTTCTCTCCACTCCCATGCCTGACTGTTCCCTCTATTCATGTGCCTATCTGCGTGTGTCGGGGATAGGAGGCAATGCGGCCGGCCAGGTTTCCTAGGGCACCTGGCCAGCCTGGCCGAACACTGGTCATATGTGCCTAGGGGGCCCATCCACTTCCATTATATGGTGCACACAGCCTGTGGACATTTTGAGCTGTATTTAATGTGCAGTTGTGTTGCTGGAGGGGCCTAATACTATAGAAGCAGTATACAATGGGCATAATAGTCATGACCAGATGCTTAACCATTTTTTTCTTGCTATATAGGGAAGATGCTTTCATACCTACTGCAATGATTTCACAACCATCCTTCATCTCTTCAAGAATATTCTCATTTCCTTTTTAAACACATACTACTGTATATCTGTGTTGACCTATTGCTCAATCTGTGTACTTCTTATGCCTTTGAACTTTATTTGATGGCTTGTATTCATTTTGTATTCAATGTGAATCACTTACTGTGATCGCTCATTCCAAATACCTGCTCCTGTATTATTACAGAAATATATAAAATACGACAATTACACTGTTTACTTCAAATGGGTTACATGATTACAGTTTCATTAGTATTTCTTGAGGAAAAAAACACATTCTGCGAACCAAATTTAATACATATAATCATGAGCTCCTTACATTGCAAAAAAACCTATGGTAAACTGATAAAGAAAAACCCTGGCCCAATATGCCTTAAAGGAATTGTTCAGTAAAAAAATAAAAAATGGGGCAAAGGCACATTTCCATCACTAAAGTGGCAGAGATTTATCTGCCGAGCAGGAGCAGTATACAATGCATCTTCATAGCAGGTAAAAAAGGTGTACGTTACACTATTTTATAACTTTTATTTTCTCAAGTGTTTATTATATTTGGATACATTTAATGCTGCTGCTTAATGTTTCCAAATCCTGATCTGCTGTGCAAGCATACATCTCACCTTTGTCTCTGTTAATTTTTTTTCTTCTGGAAATATGTTGTTACAGATGCCATAAAAAAAATGAAATGTTTTATTTTTCAGGAAGGAAAGGAGGTGAATTGGCATCAGCTGTACATGCCTATACGAAAACAGGTGATCCATACATGCGCTCTTTGGTGCAGCACATCCTTGGCTTAGTGTCCCATCCCATCGTTAACTTCCTTTACCGATGGATATACGATGGAGAATTGGAGGACACTTATCATGAGGTATACATTAATACTTTTTTTTTGCTAAACCCCTTTGTAAGGTGCCCTGACAATTTTATTACATTTTTATTATTATTTATGCCAAATCACGCTTATTTTTATTCTCTCATTAGTCAATACTTTGTTTAGTTGTAAAACTAAGCAGACTTGGAGGATCTCTAGATCAACTGATGGTAACCCCTTACATAAAGTAAAATCCATAGTCTGTCATGATCACAATACAGCAAAGTTCCATTGGTCTGATTGCTGAGCGTTGGCTCTCTGTATGGATTAAACATCATAGAGATCCCTTCATAATAGTTTGGGTCCCCCTTTCCTCATTTAAAAAAATACAAGACTTTTTAGAAGGTTGTCTAAAACACTATCCTACAGTTCAGGAACAGTTCAGTGTGAAAATAAAACGGGGTAAATAGATAGTCTGTGCAAAATAAAAAATTTTTTTAATATGTTTGTTAATTTGTTTGTTTTGTTAGCCAAAAATGTAATAAAGGCGGGATTGACTGGATGTCTAACATAATAGCCAGAACACTACTTCCTGCTTTGCAGCTCTCTTTGTTTCAACTGACTGCTTAACAGGCAGTAATCAATCAGTGACTTAAGGGAGGGACAAAGGGGTCATAACCGTGTGCTTTTGAATCTGAGCTGCATGCTGAAGATCAATTGCAAACTCAGATGTCCCATGTGGCCCCCTTCAAGTCGCTGACTAAATCAGAGTTAAGGTCACCATAGACGCAACGATTATTCTTACCGAACGACAGATTTTAAGGAAGCCCGACCAATCCTTCGAAATTATCGTGCGGTTAGTGGGATTCGAACGATCGTACATCTTACGATTTTTCGGCCGACATCTGTCAGGAAATTGATCGGCCAGGTCAAAAAATCTTTGTCGGTCCCAGTGCAATCTATCTATGTTTGCAGGGCCAAGCAGGCAGCTCCCCTTTGTTTTCCTGGCAAATTGGTCTTTTTAGTTGATGGTAAATTCGTACGATCGTTCTGAAAATATCGTGGTCTCACGATCAGGATCTTTTAAAAATCTCAACATTTATGGCCAGCTTAAGAGAGCTGAAAAGCAGGACGTAGTGTTCTGGCTATTCGGTTACACATCCAAACTCTGATTTAGTCTGCGACTTGAAGGGGGGCCACATAGCACATAACTGTTCAGTGAGTTTGCAATTGATCTTTAGGATGCAGCTCAGATTCAAAAGCAACAGATATGACCCCTTTGTCACTTAAGGCAACCTAGGATAGCAAATAATATCCTATGGATTTTCTAATTATTAGAACTGGCTATTAAAGCCAAAGCCATAAATGCTGACACTGCATCATACAGGTATGCAACCTATTATCCAGAATGCTCGGGACCTGGGGTTTTCCAGATAACGGATCTTTCCCTAATTTGGATCTTCATGTCTAAGTCTACTAGGAATCATGTAAACATTAAATAAACCCAATAGGATTGTTTTGCTTCCAATAAGGATTAATTATATCTTAGTTTGGATCAAGTACAAGCTACTGTTTTATTATTAAAGGGAAATCACTTTTAAAAATTTGGACTATTTGGATAAAATGAAATCTATGGGATATGACCTTTCCGCAATTTGGAACTTTCTGGATAACAGGTTTCTGGATAATGGATCCCATACCTGTAAATGCATACGGCCCTTTCCCGTTTCTGCCCAGCAATGCCTCCTACACCCACTGTGCCCATGGGGTCAGTGCAGAATTGGTTTTCAGAGATTTGAGTAGAAGAACTTTACTGGCCTATTGACATCCCTAATCTTAACCCAATTGAACTCCTGTGGAAATTTACCTATGGCTTATGTTTTTTAATGTAATGGTAAAGAACTGGGTAAACTTTGAACATTACTACATATCGGATCCACAGTGTTAGAACATTTAGTAAACAGAAATAACAGTATATGCAGAAAAAAAACCAATGCTCAATCATTAGAGAGAAAAAAAAAATAAAGAAGAAACAAAGGTCATTATTTGCTGATGTACCAATGCATTTCCTGTTCAAGGCTTTGTGATTTTCCTCATACTATGCCAGAAAAGCGAGAAGCAGCATAGCTAATTGTACTGTGATTTCTCATTAAGTATTGGATAAATGCCAAGGCCAAACAAGTGGAAAATATACAGCAGACGTTTTATATTTGTAACAAAGTATTACCTACAACAAAATGGCCTTACTTCTCAACATGTAAATCAGGGATAATCTATGCCCAAAGAGGAATTTATCATTCGTTCACCTTTATTTAAACATTCTTTGATGACGTCTGCCTAGGGAGCAGCCATCAGAATACTTTATCATTTATGAGAATACATTAATATGTTCAACTACAATCTATATAATATATACTTTTTGATCACAGTATCAATGTAACATTGTTAAAGAAGATTTTCCCAAGAAATGTATTTAGAACTATATACAGTCTCTTTGTACATGTATTTTATATGTAGAAATGCATATGGGGCTCTAGGTCACAAATCACAAATGTGTATAATTGACATGGCGAACAAAAAGTACTGGGATGGAAGGATGGTATAAACAACACATTGGATTTTAAAAATGCAGTGTTAACAGTAAGCAACCAACCATTTTACTCAAAGATTATATAGAAATTATTTCTCACCTAACACCTTCTGTTTCTGTTACAACATCAATACCACAAATCTTGGGTTCTTTGACATAACGTGAATTAAGGTTCTTTAATATAGCAACAAACATATAGAATGATATAGCCTACCTTTACTTGAAAAAGTAGGATGAGTAAACTGGTATGCAGGTAACAGAAAACTTCAATACCTCTGAACAATGTGTTTGAGGGCCAGTAACACGTCAAAAAAGCTTTATCTGAATTTAATAGTTAGATTTTTTTGTTTAGTAGCTGCACATAAAATATTTCTTTGTTGCAACAGGTTTATTCTCTATAAAAAAAATGTTTTCTTATAGGTGAAAGCCTTGAATCTGCCCCATACACATAGTTCTTAAAACTATTTTGTTTTAACCAGCTTAGCAGGTATCTGCAACTAAATATGAGCACTACAGCCCTACTGGAACTTGGATGGCAGCCCCTATGACCATGAAGAAGTTTATTTACAAAAAACACAACCTTGTTCCTTTATGCATTTGACTGGATGTCTTGGCTTCATATGTCATATATGTAATATAAAACTCCTATGTAAGGCTAGGCAGCCATGCAAAGATCATGATATGAGGGAGTTCCATGACCTGTATAAAAACACTCTGCCTTTGGCCTCGTGTTTTTATATGGACATGGAACTCCTTGGTAACTTATAATATTGTTATATTTTACAATAGGGGGTACTTTATTTACTATATAATGCAAATGACTTTTAGTAATACTAAATAATACTATACTATATTGGTTTTTGTCACTCACCTCTCCTTTTTTTTTTTTTTCAAGTTCTGTTTATTTATTTCCAACAAACAAGAAAATAAAGTTTAATTACATACATAAAAGGAAAATACATAAACAAAATTGCCATATTTACGCTTCCACTGATTACCTAGGTAGGATTACTCATGGTCGATGTCCGTCAGTAATATAGAGGAGGTAGGAGAAACAAGTGCAATGTGACATTGCTATCAGCCCTTTAGAACCCACGCCAGAACCTCAAACATCACAGTTAGACTATCAGTCCAGCCTCGGACCTACTAATCACCATTATCTAGCTCAAGTATGTACCAAATTATCTAACGCCATCCATGTGCCCCAAATCAGATCAAATTTAGTCGGGCAATTTCTAGAGATATATACTGCCTTTATATGCGGCAAATTAGAATTGACAAGCTGCTTCCACTCCCCGATCCGGGGGGCCTGAGTGTCCTTCCAGTGGAGGAGAATGAGTTTCTTGGCAAAGAATAAGAGTTGGAGGAGTAAAAGTCTGTTCCTGGTGTTTAAGGGTAGGTCCTCTGTAAGACCCAAAAGACTTAGGGGCAGATTCACTAAGGGTCGAATTTCGAAGTTAAAAATACTTCGAAATTCGACCCTCGAATTGAAATCCTTCGACTTCGAATATCGAAGTCGAAGGATTTAGCGCTAAACGTTCGTTCGATCGATCGAAGGATTTGAATCCAACGATCGAAGGAAAATCCTTTGATCAAAAAAAGGTTAGCAAACCTATGGGGACCTTCCCCATAGGCTAACATTGACTTCGGTAGGTTTTATCTGCCGAAGTAGGGGGTCGAAGTTTTTTTTAAAGGGAAAGTACTTCGACTATCGAATGGTCGAATAGTCGAACGATCTTTCGTTCGAATCGAAGTCGAAGGTCGTAGTCGAAGGTCGAAGTAGCCCATTCGATGGTCGAAGTACCCAAAAAATACTTCGAAATTCGAAGTATTTTTCATTCTAATCCTTCACTCGAGCTTAGTGAATCGGCCCCTTAGTGTCGGCGTGGCAATATGTGGAAGGCCCAAGTGGATATGCAAAAAGTCCCAAACATCTTTCCAGTACTTCTGTATATGAGAGCATTGCCAAAACATGTGATAGTAAGTGCCCTCCACTGAACAGCCTCTGAAGCAGGTGTCTGTTGAATTTGGAAAGATTCTCGCCAATCTCACAGGCGTGTAGTAAATGCGGTTAAGAAACTTTATTTAAATAAGCCGGTCCCTGGCAGGTATTGAAATGTCTCTCACTTGACTGAGAATATCCGACCAAGCATCTTGTGGAAATTCTCCCAGGTCCTGAGCCCATTGAGATTTAGCTCTAGCCAGTGGATCCGGCATTAAGTCCATCAGACCTCCATAGAGATTAGAGGTCAGGTGACGGAGCCCTTCCAGTTTAAGAAGTTTCTCTATTCGAGGCTCTCTAAGGTGCACCGTGTTGCCAGGGAATTGTGCCGAAAAGGCGTGCTTAAGCTGCAGATATCTAAATAAGTA
Organism: Xenopus laevis; assembly: GCF_017654675.1. NCBI lineage: Eukaryota > Metazoa > Chordata > Amphibia > Anura > Pipidae > Xenopus > Xenopus laevis. The sequence continues at coordinate 120,979,018 of NC_054373.1, forward strand.
GTGATTCGGCAAGTCAAAGTCACTTTTGAGCTGGTCAAATGTTTTAAGTGCATTCCCAATAAGAATATGGCGAAGTTCTGTAACTCTTTTATTCGCCCAAATGCTCGGATCAGGGATCTGGAGAAATTGACCCAGTAGTTTGTTGTGCCACAGTGGCATTGCTGGGGACCATTGATTGGTGTTTAGATATGCCTTCTTTGACACAATCACTCACCTCTCCTTTAAGCTTAAGTATCACATGTATAAAAGGCATATTACCTTGGCTTGTGTGTAAATTCAACATACGTTGGGCTAATTTCTAAACCCTAAGAAAATGTGAACCTAAGCAGTATCTTATGACATCCAATCAGATTTTTGCTTTTGTTGTTCAACATGCAGATTTGTTTCTATAATTTACTGCCCAGTGTATTTATTTCTAAAGTACTGCCCTTTTCTTTCTAACAAGAAAAAATATCAGGAACAGCCACAGTGCTCCTCCAACTCTTGTCATTTGAGTGTTTCTTCATGCAGATCTGTGTAAATCACAAAAAAAGACTTGCCAGCTTAGTTATAGAACACAGTATCAATGCAAATTAATCATACTGCATATTTAATCGGTGGTTAATTTAGATTGATTCTGCAGACTGCATTTGATTGTATGCATCTAAACTAATTGGTAACAGGTACGCGATAGTTCCCCTTTAAATAAACCCAATAGTATTATTTTGCCACCAATATGGATTCATGTAGCTTACCATCAAGTACAAACTACTGTTTTATTATTACAGAAAAAAGGGAAATGTAAAACAATTAGAATTAAGTTCTTATAATGGATTCTATGGGAAATGCCCTTACTGTAATTTAGAGCTTTCTGGTTATGTTATATATCGATAATACATTCCATTCCTGGAATTTTCCGAAAAGCATAAGCATTTCATTTTCTCTGAGGTCTCTTGTGTGACAACCATTACATACTGTTGCATGTATCTAGGCTGATAGAAAAACAATGCAGCGCATATATTTCTTCTATCTCTGTGTCTGAATGAAATATACTTGAATGTGTGGGACATTCAAATGTCTGATCTATTTCTCTTTAGTTTTTTGTTGCTTCTGATCCGATGGTGAAAACAGACCGGCTGTGGCACGACAAGTATTCTTTAAGAAAGTCTATGATTCCATCGTTTATGACCATGGATCAGTCTAGAAAGGTAAGGTTATAACTTCATAAAATCTTTGTAACCGGTTTACTTTTAAGAAAGTTCTTTTTACCCTCTAAGTAATGTCCCTAATTGTAATGTCTTTTCCCTGCAATCACGGATATCCATTTCAAGGGGTATTGCATTTACAGCATTGCGGAGACCTTTTAATGGACTATCCAACTATACCTTGCAACATTGTGCCATCTTGCAATGGATCTTGGTATAGGTTAGTTTACAATATGCAATAAACTGCGCTATGTCTGTTTATACCGGAGTTCTCTTATTCTTCTTATGTCACAAGTTAATGTATAAATACATTTGTGTTGCAATTTTTTAACATGAAATCTATTCCTTATCTTTATTCACAAATGAATATATTTACTCATTTGTCCATAGATTGTTATAGTATATCTGTTCAAGCATCCCATTCATATGGCTCTCCTCCTTAAACCCTGCACATGCAAATGATGTGCCCTGTATCAGTGTATTGCCCGGGTACATGTATGTTTACATGGCTCATGCTTTACTAGTGTAGTCCTGTATATAGTCCCTAGGAATTTGCCAACTTAGTACAGTATAAAGCAGAGTCTATTAGACATATTTTTGGGAAGGCCTTGAAATAATTATAACAATAGTCTTTAAAGGGATGGTTCACCTTTAAGTTAACTTTTATTATGTTATAGAACGGCCAATTCTAAGCAACTTTTCAATTGGCTTTCATTATTTTATTTTTTTTATAGTTCTTTGCAGCTTTCAAATGGGTGTCGTTGACTCCCTTCTAAAAAACAAATGCTCTGTGAGGCTACAAATGTATTGTTATTCTTACTTTTTATTACTGATCCTTCTATTCAGGCCTCTCCTATTCATATTCCAGTCTTATTCAAATCAATGAATGGTTGCTGGGGTAATTTGTACCCTAGTTGCCAGATTGGTTAAGATGCAAACTGGAGAGCTGCTGAATAAAAAGCTAAATAACTCAAAAACCACAAATAATAAAAAATGAAAAACAATTGCAAATTGTCTCAGAATATTATTCTCTACATCATACGAAAAGTTCATTTAAAGGTGATCAGCCCATTTAAAAGTGATGAAATATAAATGTAATTTTTCCATCCTTTTTTGTTCTCTTCAGGTTCTCCTGATTGGAAAGTCCATCAACTTTTTACACCAGGTGTGCCATGATCAAACTCCAGCCACCAAGACGATGGGCAAAAGTGCAGAGTCTCCAAAAGATGGTAAAGTCAATGTTCCACAGCTGATTTATTATTATTATCATCATCATCATCATCATTTATTTACAAGTCACACAGTGCTTTACATTCGATAACAAATGGTGAACAAACAGTAAATAACAAAAACGGGTTTACAGCGTACAGAATGATTAGTTTAGACTTAGTTTAACTAAGTGCTACCAGGAAGTAGAAAAACAAATAGATCTCTATAGAACAGATATTTTGCACTTATTAAACTAAACAAAAGTTGGACCTCTTTAAGGCATGTTGTCATATTGTGTTAGTTCTCTTAGGGAAAACCATGGCAAATGAAACCAAATTATTTCCTTAAAGGACCAGTACCATTAAATAGTCTGTGTCCCATGAGCCTAGACTTTTTGAAGCCCCATTAACAACACTAAATATTATATACATTTACACACCCATTTAGTATGCACTAATGACACATTTATTTCACAATACTTTGTATTTCGATTTTGCAGTTTTTTAATGTTATTTTAAAGTTGGTCATGCATATATATATTCGAACTATAGCACCTGGGATTTTTTCTAATGTGCCTTAAATGAGTAATGCTTAAAAGCACCTGAAAAGCTGACTGAAGGGCACCAAAACCAATTCTTTTATACAGTCTGGGCTGGCAGTGGGAATTTCAGAAGATGCACTCCATGCCATCAGCTTTTGGCTTCGCTGCAAACCATACACAGTATGTGTCTCTGTTTAGGCAAAGATTCAAAGATTGAGAGATGCCTGACAGCAGACATAGGAAACAGACTGCTATAATAACAGGATTTTAGCTTCAAAGATTTTTTTTCTCCAAAACAATGTAGTTTGAGCAGCTACCAGAACACCATTTCCTATAAGACCACAATTATTGTGTGTGTTTTACTTTTTTTTTTATTTTTTTTGCTTTCTCCTATAGCTGCAGACCTTTTCACTGATTTAGAAAATGCCTTTCAAACTAAAATTGATGCTGCATATTTTGACACTAGCAAATACTTGTTAGATGTCCTGAACAAGAACTACAATCTTCTTGAACACATGCAGGCCATGAGGCGCTATCTTCTTCTGGGACAGGGAGACTTCATACGCCATCTGATGGATTTATTAAAGTAAGGCTTTCTTGGACTGATTTACTAACAGGTGCTAAATGGAACCAATCCATTGTTGCTTTAACTCATATTGATCAAAGCTGGTGCAGTTTATGAGCTATTCTTTAAAACATACCTCGCAACTTTCTTGTTTTTCGCTGGACATTCCCAATTTTGAAGGCTTAGCTACAGTCCTGGATTGTTACTGAAATGTCCTAACTTTCACTTTGATCCTCAGCACTGAACAGCCAGTAAAATATACAAAGTTTCTAACTTAATTGGCTTTTGGCAAAGAACCCAGAATACGTGGCAGCTGCACTTAGATACTTTTGAAATGATTTAAGATAAGCAAAGAAACAATTGTAACTATTTAAGCTAAGCAGGTCTCTTGGAGAAACTGACCTGCAGCTTAAAGGAGAATTCAACTTCATTAGTAAAACTATATTAAAGATGTTGCTCCCCTTTGAGTTAACTTTTAGTATGATGTAGAGAGTGATATTCTGAGACAATTCACAATTAGTTTTCATTTTTTATTATTTGTGGTTTTTGAGTTATTTAGCTTTTAATTCAGCAGCTCTCCAGTTTGCAATTTCAGCAATCTGGTTACTAGGGCCTGAATTACCGTAGCAACCATGCATTGATTTGAATAAGAAAAGGGAATATGAATAGGAGAGGCCTGAATAGAAAGATAATTAATAAAAAAAAAATAGCAATAACAATACATTTGTAGCTTTACAAAGTATGTGTTTTTTCAGATGGGGTCAGTGACCTCCATTTGAAAGCTGGAAAGAGTCAAAAGAAGAAGGAAAAAATGCAAAAACTATAAAAGATAAATAATGAAGACCAATTGCAAAGTTTTTTAGAACTGGCAATTCTATAGCATACTCAAAGTGAACTTAAAGGTGAACCATCCCGTTAACACATAAAAACCACAGAAATGTGTTCAAACTTTCATAAACTGCCAAATTTCATAAAAGGAACATGGTAATCAGGGGGTGTGGCCACAAAAGTGGGCACCTAACTCTGCACGGCAAATCTTTTATGTCCCTCTTTCTATTTCCAAAATGTTATGAGATATGCTTGAAAATTATCCCCGTCTAGAATTGCACAAGGTTAATCAGATGTTGCCTCTTTCTTTAGACTGTTATATTGAAGATTGTGTATTTTAACCTGGCTTCATGTTTAATTGAAACATTTGTACTTACTTTATTGTTTAGTTTTCTTTGAGACTTCATCCCTAAAAGACTTTAAGTGAATTCCCTAACACAATCTTTTGTTAGAAATTGACCAGACTCTGTACTGTATACTTTGAAATACTTGTATTGTTTTTCACTCTAGACCAGAACTTGTTCGTCCAGCCACTACTCTGTACCAACACAATCTTACTGGGATCCTTGAAACTGCTGTCAGAGCAACTAATGCACAGTTCGACAATCCTGAGATCCTCAAACGACTGGACGTCAGGCTTTTGGAGGTATCCATTTTTTTCCACGTACAGTCAGTTACATTTTTCAAAATCAGCTATACATAGTTACATAGTTAAATTGGGTTGAAAAAAGACAAAGTCCATCAAGTTCAACCCCTCCAAATGAAAACCCAGCAAACATACACACACCCCTCCCTAGTTTTAATTAAATTCTATATACCCATACCTATACTAACTATAGAGCTTAGTATCACAATAGCCTTTGATATTATGTCTGTCCAAAAAATCATCCAAGCTATATCCATCGAAAGTAAAAAATGTGTTCAGATCCACTCTTCCTACGACTTATCAATTTAAAAAATGCTTTATTACAAGGGCTTATATTTGCACGAGGTGAGAGAGGCAGGTAGTTCAACCGACATGTTGGTCCTTTCACTTTAAAACATGTTTTTCCAAGTCTTGTGAAGTGTGGATCAATCATCTTTTTGGATACTTTTTGACTGCACTCAGACAAAGTGATCCAATTATACAGGAATGCCTGCATTTATATGTATATCCTCAGGTATCCCCCTTAAGCAGATTCCAACAGCAGTCACATACATTAATGGAGTTGGCATTGCTGATTTGGGAATTTCAGAATATTCATGGCATGCTTGCATCTTTTAGACAAACTTACAGATATGGCTGTGTAAATTGTTTTTAAAAAAACAAATTGCAATACAACCCCATTTAACAGAACAGAAAATGGTGAAAATCAGGGAAATGTAAGCTTTAATTGCTCAAAGGGATGGGAATGTGTTTCTTTTTTGTATTAAAGGAAGGAGGATGGGTTGTTTAATGCAATAACCCTGAAATAAATGTGCATGTTTTCTGCCACTATAAATTGCAGGATCGTTACAGGGTGCACGAGAAAGCATTTCGTTTTAGGCATATAACTAAAAATGCTCAATATATTTTGTGTATGTGTAATGAGGAGTAATGCCGAATAATTTGCATGCTGAATTGTGTTGCTTCTATAGTTCATTTCTTCATCTCATAACAACAGCAGTCATGCCCCAGTGACATACTTAATATACGGTATTTGCTTTTTTTGTTTACAATATCAGTGGTTCTGGTTTTTCACAAAGACCTCACTAGAAACATAATTTAAAGTAACTACAGCTGCCTGCACAGAACTTCATGACTGAACTAGAGTAACGCATATAAACATTATCCAATATCCCTAATACATCATGAAGAAGTTCTTCATGTAGATTGGCTTCTGCATACACCAGATACCTGCACAGGCACACTCCAGATCAATGACTTGATGACTGATTTAGAAAAAGGGTATGTTTGCATTCAGTATAGAGGCAGTATGATTTTGAATATATATCAGGCAGTTATACTGCGCCCAATTACCCCTCACCACATTTGCTAGGGCACCTCACTTGGTGCAGGCTGTAACAATTTGTAAAACACTTGTATGTATGTAAAATGCACATGTGTTTAAATTTATTTATTAAGGGGCAGATTTATCAAAATGTGAGTTTAGAGCTTGATAAATAAAAACTCATCCATGTTCTATTCATTCCTATGGGATTTTTAGAATTCTATTTATCAATGGATGAAAGTTAGAACTCACCATTTGATGAATACGGTTCTAGAAATCCCCTAAGAATGAATAGAACGTGGAAGAGTTTTTATTTATTAAGCTTTGTGTTACGCAGCTCTGTACAATTCTACAAAATAGAGGGCAAGTATTAGAACAATAATCAATAAGTTTAAATATACAGTGTTTAAGTGCCATGCGATAAGAGACACAGCAGGAAGTCCCTTCCCTGAAGAGCTTATCTAAGTCGCAGGAACAATTGCAAGATCAGTTATACTGGCTGGAACACTCTTATCGGGTTATGTAATAAAATGCACAACTTTTGCCCAGGAGCAGTAACCCATAGCAACCAATCAGCAGTTAGCTTTTTACTGGTCCCCTTTTTAAAGCAAACATCTTAACTGCTCCTGGGCAAATTTGGTGACTTTTATTACATATGGGGGTTAGAAGCTTACAACTCTACTGAGGGAACCATTCATCACTTTGGAAGTGCTCAAGTTTTCCCTGAAATGTAGAAGTTGTGCCCTGATTTCACAGCTTCTTCGTACCTTATTCAGCCTGACAAAACAATGAAATACTATGGTATTTGGGCAGTGAGGCTACACACAATTTATAGGGAATTTAAGCTGAAGATCTGTTGGTGAGTGAGACTAGCCATATATATAGTTTCTGTTTTAGTTTCTGTTGTTTTAGGATTAGATATTCTGTATATTTTTTTACTTATTTATTATGGAAAAGATGCAGTTTTCCTTTAGTTTCTGTATAAAAATGCTGTAGACTAATGCTGTAGAAATTTTGAAAATGCTTGTATCCTAAAACATTTATAGTGTTTAATTCGGATGTACCTTCCTTACCAGTATAAAGTAATAAACAAACATCCTTAGAATTGGCACCTAAAGTGGCGCTAGACGGAGAACATAATAACCTCAATTTTCTTTTGATGATTCAAATGGGGCCATTTACTAGAAATAAGAAGACATTATTTATAGCATTCATCTGGGCTGTAAAAATAAAAATCAAGGCTGCATCTTTAAAATAATAGTCTCTTGTTAGTGAGAGTGCCTTCAAGCTAATAACTTAGGCAGGCCTTCAACAACAACAAAAAAGAGATTGAAATGTGCCGCTGATCCAATCATCTACCCCCACCCCTTCTAACTGAGCTCTAGTGCATATTGGTTATGCAGAGTCTTTGTGAGACATTTTATTTCCCTTTTGTGTATATATAGATTTTGAAATTTCATTGCTACTGTCTAATTGGTCACTCCACTTGAAAGTGTTTGTGTCTGCCTTTTAAAAATTGTAGAGTGGAGAAATTCAGCAGAAAATATATTTTAGTACCCAGAAAAAAATTAACTCCTAAAATTTTTTGCCATTTTGAATAATGGTCAGCGTTTGTTGTTTAAATCATTTCATTGGCTAGCTACAAAGGTGTGCCTGAAGTAAATGTATTGTTTGCACTATGACAACTGCAGGCTGTTCATTTGCATTTTTACTGTAGCTGACATATATGTTGTACTCATCACAACTTTTATTATTACATGTTTTCAGTACATAATGGCATGCAACTCAATGTAAACACAATGGTTATTATCCTTATGAACTGTGCTGTAGATTGGCTCCCGACAGGATATATTCTCTCGTTCAGCTTTCTCTTAACACAACAAATTAATTTAACATAATCCTAGTAGGAAACTGGAATTCTTGTTATTGTAGCATTTAAAGGAGAATTCAACCCATTTGTAAAAAAACAGAGTACCCCCCACTCCAGGTAGACCTCCCTCCTCCCCCTCCAGGGAAATGCCCCATACTTTATAACTTTGTACCTTTATACCTTTGATTAATAACCCCCTTAATATCTTGGTTTACCCAAAATTGTTGTGGCCTTAGTTACACAACAGCAAAAATGGTGTATGCAGCGGGTACAAAATGTACGGAAGTATGCAAATAATCCAATCTGCCCATTCATCACAGACTCTTTGCACTACTGTAGTTGACTGTTATAGTATTTTTTTTTTCTTCACAATGTGGGTTATATAATAAAAGACACTATGTTTGCATAGGTGCAGTAACGTATAGCAACTAATCAGAAGGTTGTATGTACTGGTCTCCTGTTTAAAAATCGTATTGGTTGCTATCAGTTACTGCTCCTGGGCGGATTCTGCACCCAGGCACACAAGAGTGCTGGCTTCCTGTGGTATTGTTTTTATATTTATATATATATATATATATATATATATATATATATATATATATATATATATATATATATATATATATATATATATATATATATATATATATATATATATATATATATATACACACACATATTAAGTATCTATTCTTCACTTCTAGGTTTCACCAGGTGACACTGGATGGGACGTGTTCAGTTTAGATTATCATGTTGATGGACCTATTGCCACAGTATGTTGATTGTACCTCTTTTTGATATAAATCTTGTGCTTCTTTTGAATCCTGTAATGCAAACAGTTAAATATGTTCTGAAATCATCCCAGTTTTCAGTATGACAATTTAGAGATTGTTCATCATCACGATGCACATGCACATTTTCAGTCTTTTCAGCGGTCCATTAACCTGTCCAATAACTGGTATGCTCACTCATTCATACACAGGGAGTGCACTTGCAATTGTGCTCAACAGAACAAACTGTGAGCCAATGCTGTGTCACTAGCTGTGGACCAGCCATAGACAAGCCCTGAATGCAGCTTCTGGCTTCTATCAAATGTTTCTCTAATGTGCTGCTTGGTAGCTAACTCACTAGGGATGATAAAATGCTATACAAAAGTTGTACAACACATGTTACAGGGACTGTTTGCTTTGTATAATAAAAGAAATTATAATTGTTCTGTCTGTCCTTGTCTATTGCAAGACTACAGACACACTTTTTCAAAAATCAGCCACCTTCAGTTAAGACTAAAGATGCAAATGAGGAGGATAACAAGCAACTGTAGTACTAGTTGGAGGAGAGCTGACCACCAATACAGTGTTGCAATATTATGAGTAGTCTAGAAAAGGAGAAGACGAACACTCCTCACCCCTTCAGTTTTCCAGATATCAGATCAGTAAAACATGAAATAAACCCAATAGGATTGTTTTTGCTACAGTATGGATGTATGCATCTTAGTTACTATCATATACAAGGTACTGTTTTATTATTACAAAGAGAGAAAATAATTGTTAAAAAATTTGAATTATTTGGTTAAAATGAACTATATGAGATTTGGCCTTAATGTAATTCAGATTTAATTTGTATAACTGATCCTATGTGTATGTATCAGGGGAAAAAAAAAAATCTCTCTCTCTCTCTCTCTCTCTCTCTCTCTCTATTTGTTTGCAAGGATCCGCACACCAATGTTTTCATCAAAATAAGTGTTTTATTTAGTACATAGATCTATGTACTAAATAAAACACTTATTTTGATGAAAACATTGGTGTGCGGATCCTTGCAAACAAACCTCTATATGAATTTTTGGACCCTGCACCCACAAAGATTAAACAAAGTATATATATATATATATATATATATATATATATATATATATATATATATATATATATATATATATATATATATATATATATATATATATATCCTTATAATATTAAAAAAAAAATCTTTGTGTCAGAAAGTGTCTTCCTAATATGATGTTGCTTGTGAAATAGATACAATATATGCAGTGTAGGGAAGACTCCTTCCTTAATGCTTTAAAATGGAAGTGCTTTGTATTCAGAAGAACTAGAGAATCTTTGATTAAGAAGATCATTTTGTCTGCAAATCTCTTATTATGTCAGCACTTAAGCCCAAATCTAAGTCTCTTTAAATTCTTAATAAGCTCAAAAATCCCCTTTTATTTCAACCCTTTCTTATATATTTTTTTTTAATAATTCATTTGTTCCTTTTGAGATTTAAGCATATCCTTGATAAAATGGCTCATTCATTGTGCTCCATTATTCACAGACTATCAACTAATTTGCAATAATTTCCCTGGAACAGTAGAATATATTTAAGTACAATCATATTTTTTTATATTTAAAATAAAACACGATGATGGATTCTTTAGGACTGATGAGAAAATAGATGGTTTATTGTTCAAAAGAGCTTTCTCGTATAAAATCAGTGAATTTTTTTTTTTTCTTAAATGAAGCCAAAACTTGCTTTCAGATTGCAAACGGCATTTTAGAAATGCTTGAAAATGTTTGTAATGAAGTGTTATCTAATTTGTATGCACTTTTAGGATACATCTATATACTGAAGGAGTTTGGAGAAGTGGGAAAGTGCAAGTGTGTGTTAGTAAGAAGATTATGTTGGTTAAAGTCAAGGTCTGCATTTAAAGTACCACTGACTCTAAAATGTATCTTGTATGAAAAAGCATGCAATATCAGTTGTAGCATTAAATATCTATTTCCATGAATAAATATTCCCATAAAATAATAGGCAAAATATTTACATTTTTATTGGTGGTTCAGGTATGGGATCACTTATCCAGAAAGCTCTGAATTATGGGAAGGCCAGTTCCCACAAATTCTGTTTTAAGATAGTCCATTGATGTCTTTATTCTTTGTAATAATAAAACAGTACCTTGTACTTGATAGTAACTACGCTTTGAGTCCATATTGGTGGCAAAACAATCCTATTGGGTATATTTAATATTTAAATGATTTTTACCACTTAACTTAATGTATGGTGATTCCAATTAGAGGAAAGGCACCATATCTGGACAACCCCAGTCTCCAAGCAGATAATTAATATTATGTCTGTATATCTTTGCATTAAGAAGAATGTTAAATTGCAATGTTAGTCTCCTTGCAGGAATTGCAAATTCATTCTGGTCCTATACACAAAATATCTTAATGTTTATCCCAAATTCTTATAAATTAAGGTCTTCTTAATCCGAGTAGTGCCCTTAAATATGATAATGTTACCAGCAAAGCTCTTGGAAGGAGGAAGGGTAATCATATGTCATCTCTAGAAGATATATTTTTGTAAATAACATAAGCCATTAACATGGAATGTTAAATATGGACCTTACGCAATAGTCTAAACTGTTAGTAAATGATGTAAAGCGATGTTTATGTTCCATGTTTGCTTTGTATATGGCAGGTATTCACTAGAGAGTGTTTGAGTCATTACCTCAGGGTGTTTAACTTCCTCTGGCGAGCAAAGAGGATGGAGTATATACTTACAGACATATGGAAAGGACAAATGTGCAATGCAAAACTACTCAAAAGCATGCCAGGTAAGAACAAGAGGCTGAAGATCACATGTGTGTTTTTACTCTTATTTGAGACCTACCATAACAAAAAGCTTGGGAACTGTGATGTGGCTATTTCTTCTTAGTACATTACATTTATACCCTCATGTTGTTCAGTGATCTAAATAAAGATTTGGGCATGGGCCCTTTTCTTTATATGCTAACTGCCAAATCCCCTTTATCTACTTAATACTTTGCCATGTTTGAGCCCCTTAATTTCCACCCCTGATCTAAGATCTAAATCTTTTGATACCCCACATCACAAGCCCAGAAGGGGCTGCAACTCTGGTGGTGACACACTTCAATTTAGAGAAATGTTTTATTAAAATTTCAAGTAAGGATGCATTGAATCGCCCGAATTCTTGTTGAAAGATTCAGGCGAATACCAATCCGAATCCTAATTTGCATATGCAAATTGGGTCAGGAAAGGAAAAAGTGGAAAAAAACTTCTTTTGTGATGAAAAGTCACGTTATTTTGCATATGTAAATGTGGATTTGGTTTGGCCAGGCACAAGGATTCGACCGAATCTGAATCCTACTGATAAAGGCTGAATCCTGGCTGAATCCCGAACCGAATCCTGGATTCGGTGCATCCCTAATTTCAAGTGCCATCTCGGATATAGACCATGGAGAAAGCCAGTGGCAACCATCCATCCATCAGCCTATGAGGGCTGAACATGGTGACCATAGTATATAGACATATATAATTCAACTAAGTAAATGAAGTGCACCAAAATAAGAAAATTTGAATTAAATAGTTTTCATAAAATCCCCTGTTTAGTTTCCAGTTTCTATTACATGGCAAAAGTATGTACCACAACCAAAACACATGGTTCAATATGACAATCCGTGTTTTTTTAATATTTAATGTGTTTTATTGGCTTTTATTTTGTTAATATTGCAGAGCTGTCTGGGGTCCTCCATCAGTGTCACATACTGGCATCAGAAATGGTCCATTTCATTCATCAGATGCAGTATTACATCACGTTTGAGGTATGCTTAGATATTTTTTCTTTACAGCCCTTGATGTAGCAGATGATCTTGGTTTTTCATTGTTAATGCCCCTGATGTGTGTACAAGGTTTATTTTGATTCTGCTCATGAGGTGAATGTTTCCTTAGGTCCTGGAATGCTCCTGGGATGAGCTTTGGAAGAAAGTGCTGCAAGCACAAGACTTGGATCATATTATTGCAGCACATGACGTTTTCTTGGACACTATAATTTCTCGCTGTCTTCTTGATAGTGAATCCAGAGTAAGTGCTTTTTCCTTAATATTAATTATATAATGTGCCTTTGTGCCTCTGCTGTAATATAGCTTATTGTATAACATGTTGACTAGATATCACTTAGTACCTTTTGTTGCAGTTAAATCCATAGGCAATAATGAAAAATGTCTGTTAAAATTCCCATACAAGAGCCAATGAATAAGTTTTAAAATAAAACCTTCTTGATAATTTGCCTGTATTTTATGATTGATTGTATATTCTTTCCTAGATCTTTTAAGGTAGATGACATCTCATAGGGATATAACCTGCTACAGTTCTTGGCTCTGTTTCTTAGAGACTAGTAGTGTAACAAGCAGTCTTGTTAAAAACTCATCTTAGTGTAATGGAGAGGTGCACAAACTTTGTCTTGTATTGGTATACAATCCCCTCCCTTCCTGCTTTGTTGTTGTTGCTTTTGCAGGGGTCAATTATGCAGGAAGATTATCTATGTATCTCCCTCACAAGAACCTGACACAGAATAGCTTCATTTTCCCTGTTTGCCTAGTTTAGCTCAAGAAATAACAAAGCATAGATTTTTTTTTCATAAAATGAATTGGCAAAAAATGAATGAATTGGCACAAGTCCTATTCATTAAACTGATGTTGAATAAAGTTGTATATTACCCCTTAAAGGAGAACTAACCCCTATTCCCCCTCCAACCACCTCCACTGCCCCCTTCAAGCTCCTTCCCGCAGGATATATTCTTCTGAGAAGTCAACCTGTATCCTGACCTTCTGTAAATCTGCAGGGTTGTGCAGCATAGTTCAAAGGCGCCATCTTCTGTCTGTGTCTGATACTCTTCTGTTAGAGCTGCGACACCGATCTTGGAGGAGCATGCACAGTAGAACCGGTCTAACAGAAGAGGATCAGACACAGACAGAAGATCTCACCTTTGAATTCTGCAGATTTATAGTAGGATACAGGTCGACCTTTTTAAAAGAATAGATGCTGTGGGGAGTTAGCTTGCAAGCAGAGGCAATGGAGGGGGGTTAGAGTTTGGTTCTCCTTTAAAGGCCAACAGATCCCAGCCAGTCCAATATACTCTGCATTGTTTGCATCATTCTTTGCAACCAGTTCTTATTTTCTACATGACTTAATGCAGTTCTTTAGTTCTCGGTTTCACTGTGAGAAGAGTTGTAAATGACTGGGATCTTAGAATCAGGAATCCAGAACTTAAAGGGATCCTGTAATCGGAAAACATGAGTTAATAGTGCTACTCCAGCAGAATTCTGCACTGAAATCCATTTCTCAAAAGAGCAAACAGATTTTTTTATATTCACTTTTGAAATCTGACATGGGGCTAGACATTTTGTCAATTTCCCAGCAACCCCCAGTCATGTGACTTGTGCATGCACTTTAGGAGAGAAATGCTTTCTGGCAGGCTGCTGTTTTTCCTTCTCAATGTAACTGAATGTGTCTGTGAGACATGGGTTTTTACTATTGAGTGTTGTTCTTAGATCTACCAGGCAGCTGTTATCTTGTGTTAGGGAGCTGTTATCTGTTTACCTTCCCATTGTTCTTTTGTTTGGCTGCTGTGGGGGAAAAGGGAGGGGGGGTGATATCACTCCAACTTGCAGTACAGCAGTAAAGAGTGACTGAAGTTTATCAGAGCACAGGTCACATGACTTGGGGCAGCTGGGAAATTGACAATATGTCTAGCCCCATGTCAGATTTCAAAATTGAATATAAAAAAATCTGTTTGCTCTTTTGAGAAATGGATTTCAGTGCAGAATTCTGCTGGAGCAGCACTATTAACCCTTTAAGTGCCACAGAACGTAGAATCTACGTTCTGTGGATCAAAGGACCAAAGTGCCACAGATCGTAGATTCTACGTTCTGCAGCACTTCCGGGTTTGCGAGCGGAGGAGCGGCTGTTAGAGCCGCTCGCTCCGCTCCTTCACGATCCCCTGCCCCTAGACAACGAGCAGAGCAGGGGATCGAGTGGCCCCTGGGGCGCGTTCGCCCAGGGGCCCAAAAAACAGCAGCAGGCACGTGTTACTTACGTGTCCTGCTGCTGCAGCCTACACCGCGCCGTAGATCTCCGCCCCCACAGCACAGGGACACAGATGACGTCGCAGATCTCTTCCAGGGGCTCTTCCTGATCGTCTGCAACAGTCTCCAGCGACTTTTTCAGGTTAGTGCAACAATTACACACACAAACACACCAACACACACTTATTACAGTAATACACACTTAGATTCACACTTACACACACTTACACATACATTTTTGGGGATTGGGGGGGTCACTTACACTCACTGCACTTACACACACGTGCACACGCACACACGCGCACATAACATGTAATTTACCATTTGTGCACACGCACATACATGGCATTGTGGCTTTTTTTTTTTTTTCTTATCGCATCGTCTCTTTTTTTGGCTGAAAAAAATGTTTTATTGCCATTACGAATAGCGTATTCGCTAACCGTACTGTGCAATATCTTTTGTATGTTATTTCGGCGATTATATTGCAATTTTGGGTATTTTGGTGCATTTTTAGCCATTTTATTGAATTTTTAGCCATTTTATTGCATTTTCAGCTCTGCGTATGTTGTGTTCACTTGTTTCTAGCCGTATAACCTGTTTGGCCCAGCTAAAATATTCAAACTGTGATTCTGACGGCCGATAACACTAGTCTGGAAAAAAAACATTGATTTTTGTGGTTTTATTGGATTTTTTTGCATTTCACTCTTTACTGCCTTATTTTGTTTTGCCTTGTAAATTTTATCTACTATATATCCATTTGGGGGTCTCTGTGCGCCACATAGTTTGGTATATCTATGCATATTGGGCATCAAAGTGTTCAGTAGACCCCTGGCGTTCATATTTAGGATGTTTTATGCTGATACGTTACGAAATGTGGGGCATATAATGGGGTAAAATTCAAGCTTTGTGACGATTTTCAGAAATTTGATAAAAACCGTTATGTTCAGCATTGCTTTGCAGTTTGGCAGTTTGCAGTAGAAACACTTATTTACCCATATTGGATTCGTCAGAATGTGTACTTTCTGAAAATATATGGTTTTCTGGGGTCTCTGTACTGTTAGGGGGGTCTAATGTCGCATAATACAAACACCAGGTGCTCATATTGCAGCAGCCAGCGCGTCAGCCGTGAAAATGTATATACACTATTGTCATTTGGGGGTCTCTGTGCGCCACATAGTTTGGTATATCTATGCATATTGGGCATCAAAGTGTTCAGTAAACCCCTGGCGTTCATATTTAGGATGTTTTATGCTGATAC
Source organism: Xenopus laevis (assembly GCF_017654675.1). Taxonomy (NCBI): domain Eukaryota; kingdom Metazoa; phylum Chordata; class Amphibia; order Anura; family Pipidae; genus Xenopus; species Xenopus laevis. The sequence continues at coordinate 120,995,320 of NC_054373.1, forward strand.
GTTACGAAATGTGTGGCATATAATGGGGTAAAATTCAAGCTTTGTGACGATTTTCAGAAATTTGATAAAAACCGTTATGTTCAGCATTGCTTTGCAGTTTGGCAGTTTGAAGTAGAAACACTTATTAACCCATATTGGATTCGTCAGAATGTGTACTTTCTGAAAATATATGGTTTTCTGGGGTCTCTGTACTGTTAGGGGGGTCTAATGTCGCATAATACACACACCAGGTGCTCATATTGCAGCAGCCAGCGCATCAGCCGTGAAAATGTATATACACTATTGTCATTTGGGGGTCTCTGTGCGCCACATAGTTTGGTATATCTATGCATATTGGGCATCAAAGTGTTCAGTAGACCCCTGGCGTTCATATTTATTATGTTTTATGCTGATACGTTACGAAATGTGTGGCATATAATGGGGTAAAATTCAAGCTTTGTGACGATTTTCAGAAATTTGATAAAAACCGTTATGTTCAGCATTGCTTTGCAGTTTGCAGTAGAAACACTTATTTACCCATATTGGATTCGTCAGAATGTGTACTTTCTGAAAATATATGGTTTTCTGGGGTCTCTGTACTGTTAGGGGGGTCTAATGTTGCATAATACACACACCAGGTGCTTATATTGCAGCAGCCAGCGCGTCAGCCGTGAAAAATGTATATACACTATTGTCATTTGGGGGTCTCTGTGCGCCACATAGTTTGGTATATCTATGCATATTGGGCATCAAAGTGTTCAGTAGACCCCTGGCGTTCATATTTAGGATGTTTTATGCTGATAAGTTACGAAATGTGTGGCATATAATGGGGTAGAATTCAAGCTTTGTGACGATTTTCAGAAATTTGATAAAAACCGTTAGGTTCAGCATTGCTTTGCAGTTTGGCAGTTTGCAGTAGAAACACTTATTTACCCATATTGGATTCGTCAGAATGTGTACTTTCTGAAAATATATGGTTTTCTGGGGTCTCTGTACTGTTAGGGGGGTCTAATGTCGCATAATACAAACACCAGGTGCTCATATTGCAGCAGCCAGCGCGTCAGCCGTGAAAATGTATATACACTATTGTCATTTGGGGGTCTCTGTGCGCCACATAGTTTGGTATATCTATGCATATCGGGCATCAAAGTGTTCAGTAAACCCCTGGCGTTCATATTTAGGATGTTTTATGCTGATACGTTACGAAATGTGTGGCATATAATGGGGTAAAATTCAAGCTTTGTGACGATTTTCAGAAATTTGATAAAAACCGTTATGTTCAGCATTGCTTTGCAGTTTGGCAGTTTGAAGTAGAAACACTTATTAACCCATATTGGATTCGTCAGAATGTGTACTTTCTGAAAATATATGGTTTTCTGGGGTCTCTGTACTGTTAGGGGGGTCTAATGTCGCATAATACACACACCAGGTGCTCATATTGCAGCAGCCAGCGCATCAGCCGTGAAAATGTATATACAGTACACTATTGTCATTTGGGGGTCTCTGTGCGCCACATAGTTTGGTATATCTATGCATATTGGGCATCAAAGTGTTCAGTAGACCCCTGGCGTTCATATTTATTATGTTTTATGCTGATACGTTACGAAATGTGTGGCATATAATGGGGTAAAATTCAAGCTTTGTGACGATTTTCAGAAATTTGATAAAAACCGTTATGTTCAGCATTGCTTTGCAGTTTGCAGTAGAAACACTTATTTACCCATATTGGATTCGTCAGAATGTGTACTTTCTGAAAATATATGGTTTTCTGGGGTCTCTGTACTGTTAGGGGGGTCTAATGTTGCATAATACACACACCAGGTGCTTATATTGCAGCAGCCAGCGCGTCAGCCGTGAAAATGTATATACACTATTGTCATTTGGGGGTCTCTGTGCGCCACATAGTTTGGTATATCTATGCATACTGGGCATCAAAGTGTTCAGTAGACCCCTGGCGTTCATATTTAGGATGTTTTATGCTGATAAGTTACGAAATGTGTGGCATATAATGGGGTAGAATTCAAGCTTTGTGACGATTTTCCGAAATTTGATAAAAACCGTTATGTTCAGCATTGCTTTGCAGTTTGGCAGTTTGCAGTAGAAACACTTATTTACCCATATTGGATTCGTCAGAATGTGTACTTTCTGAAAATATATGGTTTTCTGGGGTCTCTGTACTGTTAGGGGGTCTAATGTCGCATAATACACACACCAGGTGCTCATATTGCAGCAGCCAGCGCGTCAGCCGTGAAAATGTATATACACTATTGTCATTTGGGGGTCTCTGTGCGCCACATAGTTTGGTATATCTATGCATATCGGGCATCAAAGTGTTCAGTAGACCCCTGGCGTTCATATTTAGGATGTTTTATGCTGATACGTTACGAAATGTGTGGCATATATAATGGGATAAAATTCAAGCTTTGTGACGATTTTCAGAAATTTGATAAAAACCGTTATGTTCAGCATTGCTTTGCAGTTTGGCAGTTTGCAGTAGAAACACTTATTTACCCATATTGGATTCGTCAGAATGTGTACTTTCTGAAAATATATGGTTTTCTGGGGTCTCTGTACTGTTAGGGGGGGTCTAATGTCGCATATTACACACACCAGGTGCTTATATTGCAGCGGCCAGCGCGCGTCAGCCGTGAAAATGTATATACACTATTGTCATTTGGGGGTCTCTGTGCGCCACATAGTTTGGTATATCTATGCATATTGGGCATCAAAGTGTTTAGTAGACCCCTGGCGTTCATATTTAGGATGTTTTATACTGATAAGTTACGAAATGTGGGGCATATAATGGGGTAAAATTCAAGCTTTGTGACGATTTTCAGAAATTTGATAAAAACCGTTATGTTCAGCATTGCTTTGCAGTTTGGCAGTTTGCAGTAGAAACACTTATTTACCCATATTGGATTCGTCAGAATGTGTACTTTCTGAAAATATATGGTTTTCTGGGGTCTCTGTACTGTTAGGTGGTCTAATGTCGCATAATACACACACCAGGTGGTTATATTGAAGCAGCCAGCGCGTCAGCCGTGAAAATGTCTATACATATTGTCATTTGGGGGTCTCTGTGCGCCACAAAGTTTGGTATATCTATGCACATTGGGCATCAAACTGTTTAGTAGACCCATATGTTTATATTTAGGATGCTTTATGCTGGTAATGATACATGGACAATACGATGCTGGAAAGTTGAAGCTTTGAGGCAATTTCCAGATATTTCACCAAAACCGCCAAATTTGGCAAAGCCTTGCGACTCAGTAGTTTGGAGCAGAAAGGCATGGGTACCCATTTTAGATTCTGTAGAATGTGTACTTTCCAAAAATATATGGGGTTGGGGGTAAACATATATTTCTGTGTTTTTACCCCACAAAAATGCAGTCAATGTGTTGATTTTTCATTAGATGAAGTTACCCACAGGACAATTTGTATGTGCTAACTTCATTTTGGGGCCTCTAAATGCCATATACTTTGGTAAACTTATGAACAATGGCCACCAAAATGTTCAGAGGAACCCTGGCAATCATATTTAGGGTGCTTTTTCTTAGTACGTAATGACACATGGGTAATATGGTGCTGGGAAGTTGAAGCTTTGAGGCAATTTTCAGATATTTCACCAAAACCGACAACTTTGGGAAAGCCTTGCGACTCAGTAGTTTGGAGCAATAAGGCATGGGTACCCATTTTAGATTCTGTAGAATGTGTACTTTCCAAAAATGTATGGGTTTGGGGGGTCAACATATATTTCTGTGTTTTTACCCCACAAAAATGCAGTCAATGTGTTGATTTTTCATTAGCTGAAGTTACCCACGGGACTGTTTGTATGCGCTAACTTCATTTTGGGGCCTCTAAATGCCAGATACTTTGGTAAACCTATGAACAATGGCCACCAAACTGTTCGGAAGAACCCTGGCAATCATATTTAGGGTGCTTTTTCTTGGTGCATAACGATACATGGGTGATATGGTGCTGAGAAGTTGAAGCTTTGAGGCAATTTTCAGATATTTCACCAAAACCGACAATTGTGGGAAAGCCTTGCGACTCAGTAGTTTGGAGCAGAAAGGCATGGGTACCCATTTTAGATTCTGTAGAATGTGTACTTTCCAAAAATATATGGGTTTTGGGGGGTAAACATATATTTCTGTGTTTTTACCCCAAAAAAATGCAGTCAATGTGTTGATTTTTCATTAGCTGAAGTTACCCACGGGACTGTTTGTATGCGCTAACTTCATTTTGGGGCCTCTAAATGCCAGATACTTTGGTAAACTTATGAACAATGGCCACCAAAATGTTCAGAGGAACCCTGGCAATCATATTTAGGGTGCTTTTTCTTAGTACGTAATGACACATGGGTGATATGGTGCTGGGAAGTTGAAGCTTTGAGGCAATTTTCAGATATTTCACCAAAACCGACAACTTTGGGAAAGCCTTGCGACTCAGTAGTTTGGAGCAATAAGGCATGGGTAACCATTTTAGATTCAGTAGAATGTGTACTTTCCAAAAATGTATGGGTTTGGGGGGTAAACATATATTTCTGTGTTTTTACCCCACAAAAATGCAGTCAATGTGTTGATCTTTCATTAGCTGAAGTTACCCACAGGACTATTTGTATGCACTAACTTCATTTTGGGGCCTCTAAATGCCAGATACTTTGGTAAACCTATGAACAATGGCCACCAAACTGTTCGGAGGAACCCTGGCAATCATATTTAGGGTGCTTTTTCTTGGTGCATAACGATACATGGGTGATATGGTGCTGGGAAGTTGAAGCTTTGAGGCAATTTTCAGATATTTCACCAAAACCGACAATTGTGGGAAAGCCTTGCGACTCAGTAGTTTGGAGCAGAAAGGCATGGGTACCCATTTTAGATTCGGTAGAATGTGTACTTTCCAAAAATATATGGGTTTTGGGGGGTAAACATATATTTCTGTGTTTTTACCCCACAAAACTGCAGTCAATGTGTTGATCTTTCATTAGCTGAAGTTACCCACGGGACTGTTTGTATGCGCTAACTTCATTTTGGGGCCTCTAAATGCCAGATACTTTGGTAAACTTATGAACAATGACCAGCAAAATGTTCAGAGGAACCCTGGCAATCATATTTAGGGTGCTTTTTCTTAGTACGTAATGATAAATGGGCGATATGGTGCTGGGAAGTTGAAGGTTTGAGGAAATTTTCAGATATTTCACCAAAACCGACAATTTTGGGAAAGCCTTGCGACTCAGTAGTTTGGAGCAGAAAGGCATGGGTACCCATTTTAGATTCAGTAGAATGTGTACTTTCCAAAAATATATGGGTTTGGGAGGTAAACATATATTTCTGTGTTTTTACCCCACAAAAAATGCAGCCAATGTGTTGATTTCTCAGTAGCTGAAGTAAAGTCCTGAACAATTTGGATGTGCTAACTACATATTGGTGTCTCTAAATGCCAGATACTTTGGTAAACCTATGCATAATGGGTATCAAACTGTTCAGTGGACCCCTGGCAATCATATTTCAGGTGCTTTTTCTTGGTACCTAATATAGTTTGGGATATGCGGAGCAGCAAAATAAAACCTTTGAAATGATTTTTCAGAATTTTGAATTTTTTGTTGAAAAACCGCTATGTTCAGACAAGCTTTTATGTTTGGTAGTTGGGAGTAGAGAGACATAGTTACCCATTTTGTAATCGGCAGAATGTGTACTTTTCAAAAATTTATGGTTTTCTGGGGTAAACCTACGGTTTCAGGATTTTTTGCCTTGGAATCTAAAGCATGCCGTTTTCTGCCTTAGTGCTTTCAAAATTCGGTAATATACTGCCGGGAGTTTTTGCTGTACAGAAATCCTAAATCTCCCTAAAACTATACATATCTGGTATTGGCACGTTCGAGAGACATAAGGCTTTCCAAATCAGTTGGATTTTCATCCGTAAAATGAAATATTTTTCTGGTATAAATTGATATACGATGAAAAATGGTAATTTTTCATTTTTTTTTGGTATTTAGCACTATAAATTTTTTTGCACAGGTGGAAATACATGAAAACTCAGGCAGATTTAGAAAGCTCAGTTTCTACCGAAAAAAACAATGTATAGTTTTCCTAGGTAAACTATAGGTTTCCCCTCAGAAAATGCCCCTAAAGTGAGAGAGCACAAAATGTTTCAAAAACGGCTGGCATTTCGCGTAACCAAAATGTGAAATTCTGCTGGCACTTAAAGGGTTAACTGATTAATTTTGAAAAAAACATTTTTTCCCATGACAGTATCCCTTTAAAGGAAATAGGTTGGGTACTTGGAGGTAACACCACGTGTCCACTTGTGTCTCTTTGAATGTTTCAGTTACAATCTGTAAGATTATTGTGGTTTGCAAATGAAATGGTTTTGTGTAAGAAGAAACTTTTATGTTGTGTAATATAAAAGTCTTCAAAGGACTCTACACTTCATTTTAAGGCGTGGGCTAGTAATTATCAAAAGTTGCATTCCTGCATATGAGTATAGCTGAACATTGGATTTCCCTTTTCTATAGGCTCTGCTAAATCAACTTCGGGCTGTATTCGATCAGATAATACAGTTTCAGAATGCACAAGATGCTCTGTATAGGGCTGCGTTGGAAGAGTTACAGCAGAGACTACAGTTCGAAGAACGTAAAAAAGAGAGAGAATCAGAGGTACAGCTTTTTCCATTATCAAATATGGTATTTTAGAGCCATGTTTAATTATTAGAATTATTGTTTTTAATTCAGCATTGTAATACTTTTTAATGTAACATTGTAAGTACAAAGTGTGCCCGGGTGTTTATAGCAGCTCCTTAAAATAGTGACCAATAAAACCAGAATTCAGATGCATGAAAAAAATTTTTTTAAACATGGAATAAACCAAAATAGGATTTTTTTGCCACCAATATGGATTCATGCAGCTTAGTCAAAATCAAGCGCACAGTGCTGTTTTATTATTACAGAGAAAAAGGAAATCATTTTCATTAACTAGAATTATTTACTTCTCATAAACTTCTCGTAATTTGGAGCTGTCTGTATAACAGGTTTTCTCATACCTATACTGATATTGCGAAGCGTAAAAATTAAATACATTGTATTTTTGTTGTCAATCAACTTTAATAAATATTACCCTGATAACTTTAGACTCAGCTGTGCAGTGCGGACTTTGGGGCTTATTTACTAGAAGTGGCCAATTTGCCTCGTTACTGTAAGACAGTGGGGCTCATTTATCAACACTAGGCAAATTTGCCCATGGGCAGTTACCTATAGCAACCAATTCATGATAAGGTTTTTGAAACCAGCTGCAAGTAGAACAATGATTGCGGCAATCTGATTGGTTGCCATGGGTTACTGCCCATGGGCAAATTTGCCCAGTGTTGATAAATGAGCCCCATTGACTCTACCTGCAGCAGACTGAGTGCAAATTAGCTCAGAGTTGCTAATTGAATCCCCATTGTTTCTTTAAAATACGGGAAGATCACTTGATCTGAACAGGTGAAACATGTCAAAGCATTAAAGAATGTTTTATTTGAGAAATTCCATAGAATTAATTTTTGATAAAGGGCAAGAGAAGGCTGTACAAGAAAACACAATCAGATGATGTCCCAGGGGGTTATGTAAATTCAGTGTGGTTCATTTCAGCATTTCTTTACTTTAGGGACAGTGGGGAGTTACTGCAGCTGAAGAAGAAGAAGAGAACAAAAGGATTCAGGAATTTCAAGAATCAATACCGAAGATGCGCTCTCAGCTGAGAATTCTCACTCATTTCTATCAGGTACTCGCTTTTATTAGGAACATGGATACCATGTGTAATTCACTGATAAAACAGCATGCTTTATTTGGAATGTTTTGCTTCTGTTAAATAGCTTCATTAGTGCAGTAGTCTCAATTGTTTTTTGAAAGTGAAAGAAAAAATGTAAGATCAGTGTGACTTCATACTGTATTTCTATTTACATAAGGTTTTAGAATGGTTTGGAGATGGGTATGCCTGAGTATACTGAGGTGTGGAAAATAGAGTGCATGCTGTTGTCTCTGTCATGAAATAGAGATGAACTCATACCAGTAACTGCATAAAGCATACCCCTAAACTGTAAGACTTATTCCAGCAAATAATTACTCTTCCCCATAAAATGGCAGAAAAAAAGCAAATTCTATGTTTTACAGCAGGGACACAGTAGAACAGGATTACTTTTGGAAGAATCTGGAAAAAAATAATTTGGGGTTAATATCTTGTTGATTTTTTTGTTTTTGTTTCCAGCTTCCTGGTTTATGTGAGGTAGATAATTAGAGAGCTAGTCTGTAGATAAATCCCTTGCACCATGGACTTGTGCTTAATGCGGAAACTAAAACAATGACAAAATAGGCATGGGGGCTGGGCTTGTTTATTTGTGTTTTTTCTGAGAAAAACTATTCTCCTATTTCTTCTTTATAATAATTAGAAAAATGTATTGTATGTATTTAATGATAATTGGCCACACACAAAAGCATTTGCCTACTTATGCCATTCTCAGTATTCCCTCATTCTCATTATTGGCAACCAAAAAGGCAATACTCAGTTTATTTTTAAAAAAAAAGAAGCCAAGGGAGTGCACACTCCAAAAATAAAAATACAAAAATCTATATTAAATAATCACATCATAAAAAGCCTTTTTTTATGATCTGAATATTTTATAAAGATGTTTGTATTTTTATTTTTGGAGTGTGCACTCCCTTGGATTCTTTTGTTTAATGGATTGGGATTGTTTGTGGGCTGGCACCTTTATTTTTTTAGGGTGTGCCTTCCCCATGCTTGTTACTAAACATTTATATTAGGAGGCTCCAAGGCAGGTATGTCAAACTTAAAGGAGAACTCAGGCTTCCAAACCAAAATTTGATAAAGGCCCACATAACACAGAAACCCCTAATATACCCATCACAGTTACTGGTTTCTTCAAAAAGTATGAATAAATGCCATTGTCTATGATGAAATCCAGATGGTTAACAGATCTTCTCTTTCTGCATCATTTGAAATCCTGGCAGGGAAGGAGGGACTAAACACTGATGTTACATATTGTAACAACTTCTCCACAGCTTACAGACAATATGCAGAGCTACATAACCCACAATGCATTGCACTGTGACATTCTGTTCCTTATTGAAATCACATGTACAGGGGTTTGAAGGATGCAGGCTAAGGACAGATTACAGTTGATACAAAGTAACAGCAGCTCAGCAAAGTAGTCAAAACCATTCAAAATCATGAAAAGTCTGCATATTTTTAAATTGATGTATATTGCAAAATTGAAATTATGTTTACTTTTCAAAAAGCTTAAGTTATGTTTTTGTGGCGTTCCCATTTTAAGCAAGGGTGCCATGCACAACAGAGGAATGCTAGAGCGTACAAGGGGGCATGCAAACCAGTTTACTTGCTTGAATTTCAATATTGAATCCTTTTATAGCGATTTCATAAACGTAAAGCAATATATCCCAGATAAATGTAACATTTTGGAGGTCACATTCTAAAGAAAGCATGAGAAGAGTCTGGTGGCTGCAAAGTAGGAGAGTAGGCTGCATGCGGTTCCCTTAACAATCCAGCTCTAAAGCCTCCTGGGCATACAGACATTTATATTTTGTAGAGTTAACAAACAGGTTTGTCTCCCAGCCTTCATAAGAGCACCATATTTCTGTATTTATAGTTAAATTACAAAACATAGGCTGACACATTGTTATCCATTGTTATCCAGAATGCCCAGGACCTAGGGTTTTATTGATAAGTGATCTTTCCATAATTTGGATATCAATACCATACCATTTAAATGTGAATGAAGCCCAACAGGATTGTTTTGCCTCCAATAAGCATTAATAACATCTTAATTTAGATCAAGTACAAGGCACTTTGTTATTATTACAGGGAAAAGAGAAATAACTGTTTAAAATCTGAATCATTTTATTAAAATGAGTCTATGGCAGATGACCGTCCCGTAATTTGAAGCTTCTGGAGAACGGGTTTCCAGATAATGGTTCCTCTACCAGTACTGACAAATATGCACAACTGTTATTTTTTTGTGTGAGGGTCTGGATTAGGCATTTCAAAGGAGAAGGAAAGGCTAAAAGGAAGTACGTTTTATTTGAGAGGTCTATATAAATACACCAGTTAACCCTCAAAGTAATGCTGCTCTGAGTCCTGTCAAAATAAACACAGCATTTCTTTCCTTCTATTGTGTACACATGGGCTTCTGTATCAGACTTCCTGATTTCAGCATAAACTTCCAGGTCTAGGGCTTGAGCATGCTCAGTTTGCTCCTCTCCCCCTCGCTCCTCCCCTCCCTGTTGTAATCTGAGCCCAGAGCTATGAGTGAGCAGGGAGAGCCTCAGGCAGGAGTGAAATCACACCAAGCTTATATGGCAGCTGCTATCCTAAACAAATGAGAGAGCTTCTAGAGCTGTTTACTCATGTATAGTAAAGAATTCTGCAGAATAAATAAAGTGTTATAGCTTGCACTTATTAGCCATTATTGTGGCTAATAAGCTGCTTTGGTAGCTTTCCTTCTCCTTTAACTAATCAGCACAGATAATCCTAAAAACAGGAGACCAAGCACACGGGGCCTTTGGTTGACTCTGTCATAGTTAGCACCCCCAGTTAAGAGCCAGTTTGAACAATATCCAACAGATGGGCCTCTGGGTTTGAAATGTAAATGTTATTATAATACAAACTTATTGCAATCTTTGTTTTTGCTCAACAGGGTATTGTTGAACAGTTTTTGGTGTTGTTGACAACAAGTACAGATGAAAGCCTGAGATTTTTGAGCTTTAGGTTGGACTTCAATGAACATTATAAAGCAAGGGAACCAAGACTACGTGTGTCACTGGGAACCAGGGGGAGGCGCAGCTTACATGTATGATGCTCTGTAAATAAATATTCCCACCATACCAAATAGTGTGCAGTGCTTTGCTTATGTTATTTATTCAGGCAGCAAACATTTCCGTGTGTAATAGCGTAATATGCACTTGAGGACGAGGAGAAGGAAAATGGGTCTTTTTATACATTGTATTTTAGGTAGGAAGAGACTATATGAATCTGTTTACACTGTAAATTTCAGTAATGTATATTTTTATGACACATTTCTGTTGTGATTTTTAAGCCTGTGTTATATATAAAGTATCTGAAATATTATTCTTTCATAACACAGTTTAATTTTAAATCATTGTAAATCGTTCATTTCAGTCTTTGTTTTATCAGCCTAATTTGCTCATTGCACCAAACATGACTTCTCACACAACCGAACCTCATGTAAAACAGGCACAATTTGATTTTCAGTGTGGATTTCCATTTGACAATGACAACCAATGAAATTTGATTTTGCACTTCTGTTCTTGTTTGAATCAATGCATCTTGTTCCAGGTTACATATTTCAGCATGATGTTCGGGTTATTCTCTGAGCACATTTACAGGCATTAGAGGTCTAAGAGAGATGAGTAATACTAAAGCTGTCTGTCACCTATTTTTCATTGTAAATATTTATGTAACTTTGCCCTGAAATCAGGGTAACTGTGTTTTTAATTATATTTGTAAGGTATTTATACCAACTAATTCAAAATCTCATTTATTATATTTACTACGTCACAGAGTTAAACCTAGGCAAATAAAAAAAAAAAAAACATTATTTGAAGCTTGTGTTTATTGTGTGTTACTAGTGGTGCTTATATAGTAGGTTGGAGAAATCTGTGCTAGCTCCAGCAAAGGATAAGCTGAGGCTTTCTATAAAATGGAAGTGCACTACATACTGTATAAGCGTTGGTGTAAGAGAGCATTCAGCTGCGTAAAAGACAGCATGGACTCTTCTTTTTTTTCTTTCTATTTTGTACAGGTATAAGAACTTTTATTCAGAAACCCATATCTAGAAAGCTCAGAATTACAGAAAGACCATCTCCCATAGACATTTTATCCAAATAATCCCAATTTTTTTAAAATGATTTCCTTTTTCTCTGTAATAATAAAACAGTACCTTGTACTTGATCCCAACGAAGATATAATTAATCCTTATTGGAGGCAAAACCATTGGATTGGATTTATTTAAATTTTACATGATTTTCTAGTAGACTTAAAGTATGAAGATCCAAATTACGGAAATATCCGTAATCCGGAAAACCCCAGGTTCCGAGTATTCTGAATAACCGGACGCGCGTGTGTGTGTGTGTGGTGTTTGTTGCTTCGCCCTATTACCTCTTTTAATCACAATGCTTTTAGACACTAGTAGTGTGACTCATTATGTTAATTTGAATTCAAAACCCATTTAACATCTTTCAACAAACACTTGCCTTAACTTTTCTATTAATAATGGGAAAATATTCAAAAGGCTTAATGGTTTGAAAAATCATTCATTTCCTCTCTGTTCAGCCTTCTGACTTTTTTAATTTTAACAATCTGTAGAACTTCCAGAGGCAGATCAATGGTTTTTGCAGCCACTGATAATTTATGCTTTGCGTCCCTGCCCCTCGTTAATAAAAAGAGGGAGGGAACCAGTGGCACTTGGGGTACAGAACAATAGCTGACACAGAGAAACCATGTCTGTTGTTACAATTGCTTCCTGAACCCCCCCCCCCCCTTGTCTTGAGTCAATGGCAACCGTCTTGCTATCTGTGGCGTTCCTGCATCCAGTTAAGTGACATGCACCCTTTTTCTTTTTAGTAGGAGGGCTTTTGTTAAGTGACTTTACACAGAAGTATTTTTTTTACTATAGCAAGTGCATAAAGGAAACCATTAACCAATTAGGGTGACAACTCAGATATAAGGAAATTATTACTAATTAAAAAGCAAGTATTTAAAGGGGTGGTTCACCTTTAAGTTAACTTTTAGTATGATATAAAATGGCCAATCTTTTAAATTGGTCTTCATATTTTATTTTTTGTAGTTTTTAAAATGTTTGCCTTCTCCTTCTGACTCTTTCCAGCTTTCAAATGGGGGTCACTGACCCCATCTAAATAACAAATGCTCTTTAAGGCTACAAATCTATTGTTATTGTTACTTTTTATTAATTCTCTTTCTATTCAGGCCCTCTCCTATTCATGTTCCAGTCTGTTGTTCAAATCAGTGCTTGGTTACTAGGACAATTTGGACCTTAGCAACCAGATTGTCAAAATCACAAACTGGAGAGCTGCTGAATAAAATACAAAAATTGCCAAATAATAAAAAATTAAAACCAATTGCAAATTGAAATGATCACTCACCATACTAAAAGTTAACTCAAAGGTGAACAACCCCTTTAATAACTAAAAGTCAGAGAGGATAGATGCTTCTTTTAGAGCATGTAATTACATGAGCAATTATTAAAAAGCAACAATTAAAGTGGTAAAAATAGAATGTACAGTAGTAAAGATTTTTTTTTTAAGAGTATGGCTTTCTTAACAAATTTGGATACATTTGGTTGCAATGTTGTATATAAAATGCAATTGTGTCAAATCAGTTCTTGTAAAGAACAGTGGAGTTACACAGCCCACTCTGTAGTAGTAGAGATTGCACAGCTCAATAAAGCTGTCAGGGACTGACAAAGTATATGGTATGGAACTGTTTAATCAAAGTTAATATGAGCAAGGCAAAGTGCCTGATGGAAAAATCATATAGAACCAGCCACTTTTTCTAATTTTCTCAGTCTTTCTTTTGTCTGGCGTGGTGCCAGCAGATTTAAGGGAAAACACATTCAAGATAATGTTCTGGAGAAAGTGAAAATGTAAGTGCTTTTTATGATGAAACAAATAGGAACTTGGACAGTGGGTGCATTAGATGTGATCTGTTTAAATTTAGCCAAAAGTTTTCATAAAGCGCCACACAAACATTTGCTTCCTTAACTAAGTTCAGTTGGCTTTGGTAATGCAGTTTGTACATGGATAGCTCATGGATTATGTAAAAAGGGTGGTTTTTATTGGTATATACTTTAATTTGAGTACACTCCTTAGTGGGGTTAAACAAGGTTCTTCAGTAGATCCACATCTATTTAATTTGTTCATTATCAACTTGGGGAAGGGCATTGAAAGTTATGTGTTGGTGTTTGCAGGTAACGCAAAACTATGCAGAACAAATCAATTCAGGAATTATCATCCCTTTAGGGTGGATCTAGATTTAATGGAAATATGTGTGGCTTAGTGGCAGATGAGCTGATCAATAATTCTCAATCAGTGCTCAAACAGATGTTACTGAAATAAAGTCCAAAGAAGGGCAACGAAGTATATAAATGGTATGGAATGTTGATTTGGGGTTGTTTACACTGCAGCAGTGATTAAGGGTGTGGCATAATGAACTCTCTAATGGTTTATTCACCAGTAGAGCCTTCCAGCAGAAATAAGGGTGCACCCACTCCTTTTTTTAGAGCCTGCACTTGCATGCTGGGGTATTGTAAATGATCCCTATAATGTGTTCATTTTGTACTTTTGAAAATAGTAGTGAACTTTTTTGGACCTACAGTATAGAAACCACATATTTTTGGGACCCTATCCATTTGTGATGTAGTTTTATTTAGAATTCAGGAGGAGTCTTGTGTTTTTGTCTCAAGTGCTAGCGTATGGTGTCAATTTTAGAACATCTTTAAGGCTAGAGCCACACTACATGGATCTTATCCTGTGAAGAAACGCAGGCCGAGAATACTCTGCCCGCTGTTCTTCATATGCTGCACTGCCTGCACCCGGAATAATTACCTCTGCTCGGGTGCAGGTAAGGTACAGCATGAAATGCAAAATCTCACGTTTCAACACAGTTAAGTGATTCTGTCATGATTTTTATGGTGTAGTTTTTATTTCTAAGTTACACTATTTACACTGCAAATAATTCACTCTGCTATCGATAATGTTATTCTTGAACCAACAAATGCATATTTAGTAGAAATATTAGTATTTAGGCAGCCATCTCAGGTCATTTTGCCTGATCCTGTGCTTTGAGAAAGAGCCCACACTTCATTATGGAACAGCTTTCAGATAATCTATAGTTTCTCCAAATCTGTGTAATTGAAGGAGTCACAGTGGGACTTGGATTTTTACTACTAAATCCTATTCTCATATCTACTAGGTAACTGTTAGCTTGTTACATTGTTGTACTGATGGGCCGCTGAGGGGTAGGGGGTGACACAATTTCAATTTGCAGTGCAACAGTAAAGAGACTCCGGATTATCAGAGCACAAGTCACATGTCTTAGAGCATCAGAGAAACCAACAACATGTCTAGCATCATGTCGGATTTCAGAAAAAAATACATTTAAAAAATGTTTTTTGAAAATGGATTTCAGTACAGAAGTCTGCTAGAGCACCACTATTAATTGATGCATTTTGGAAAAAAAAAACATTTATTCCTGTTACAGGATCCCTTTAAAGTGGTAAACCTTTCTGAGGATGAGCCCTCAGCTATATATACTTGAAACCTGAACCTTTGGTATGGTAGAAAATAGACCATATTAAATCATGTGCCAAATAATCAAACTTTGTTATGAAAAGGAAGCTAATCTCTTACTCATAAGTTTTTTTTGTATATTTGACCCACCAGCATCCACGCACAGTTGCTTTACATTGTGTTACAACATGCTGCATTTTTACGCATTAAGCATTTTTTCATAATACACTATAACTCTGCAAGAGAGGAGGTGCACATGGAATTCACAAAAATGCACTTGTAAAAATATATGCATATTGACCCACTCAGCTTGCACTCTTATAGAGATATAGAAAAAATGCCTCTGTGTAAGATCCCATCGAGTCAACAATTCTCAAGAGCTACTTTGCGCCATTCACTTAAGTCATTACAGTGAATGCACATTCAACAATGCACACAGATCAGAATGTTTCAATATCAATATATTTAGTAAATATCCATATGGTGAAACAGACTTTGGATTGCTGTCCTGAGACTATTCAAATATAAAGGGCACCTACTAATCTTCCAAGGTCTGTATACATTTTTAGCATGTATAGTACTTTATAACTGTGCTTGACAAAATAGAGATAGGCAGCACTTCGGATAAAAAAGGTGGTTTATTGCAACAGGTCAAGGACCGCGTTTTGGGAACAAACTCCCTTAATCATAGGCTTTATACTTAATAATAAATAAATTCTAAAAAATCACACATTCAAATTTTAGTTCCCCAATTCGAATGTGAGATTTATCACACCTGGACAGTGGAAACTAATTTGGATATTCGCAACCGAAAACCTGGCAAGTTCAATAACAAGTCAATGGCAGAGGTCCGTTGAATCATTTTTATATGTTAATTGCCTTCAAGTTTTTTCAGAGGGAAAACTTGATTCAAATTTGATTCAATTTTCGGGTCAGGATTATTATTATTATTAGACGTTCAATTTTTTTTTTTAAATAACCTCCGATTAGAGTTGTGAGTATATTCGAATTTATTAGAGTAAAAAAAAATTCACGGAAATTCGACCTTTGATAAATCTTCCCATATATATTCCCAACTGGCAAATAAAGCAGACAAACCCACTGAAGTACAAAGAGCATAATACTAATGCAGTCACTAGATATACTTAGCAAAAAGCTATGTACTGTCAGTAAGCATCAAGTCCTTTGAAAACAGCCAGCAAAAAAATATTTATCGTGCTGGTATAAGAGGGGAAGATTTAGTTAGACATATGAGAGCATTCCTGAATAACTGCCAGGCAGTTTTTCTTTCCATTTCTACTCTGAAGTACAATAGCAAGATATTCTACATCGAAAAATATTGTGCCATTAACAATACAAAATCTAGGACAAGTAAATCAGTTCATATCTTTACCGTAGAAATCCCTTCTCCTTAAGCATTACAGATAACTGGCCCTTGGTGTATTTATTAGTATGTTTTTTATGCTCATTGGGCGGTTTAATAGCTACAGACTGAATAGAAATCATTTTGCTTTGAAAGCATTGTCCTAAAGGATGGAATTTACTACAATGCTGTTTTTTTCTTTCACTGTGGAGTTATTGCCTTTGCTGTTGGTAGCAAAAAAAATCTACTGATAATTTTGGAATATAAATCATTTTCCATCTTTGATTGTAAGAAAGATTCAGTTTCACCTAAACAGTATGAACAATATTGTTTTGGATCCCGATTTTTAGGAAATATTAATTTCAGACCTGTTGAAAGGTTGTTAACTACAGCTCAATAGCTATTTTGTGCTTGTTTATTACAATCCTATGGTTAAAAGTCTCCCCAACCTCAAAAGTATATTGCTATTTTTCTCATCCTGGGGTCCTGAGGTGGGTGTAGGCCTCATTACTGGAGTCCAAGGCCAAGCCCTAAAACAGTGTGTCATGTACAGCTCCCTAAGTTCAGAACAAGTACTAAGCTCACGGGTCCCGGCTCATCTCCTTTAACAGCCACCTTTGGTTTTGGCTACTTGGATGCCGCTAGGTCTTGAACTTGAGGGTTGCAGAGCAAGCGTTCTGAACAGGAAAGAAGGCAACAGTTTAAGGAGGAGACAAAAAGCATAGCCAGTTATGCCGGGGTCGGTACAGGTGGAGTTCAAGCAGAGTCCGACAGGCAGTGGTCAGTACAGGCAGAGTTCAAAGAGTAGTCAGGCAGGCAAGGGTCAGGATTGGTAGAGTTCAGAATAGTCAGGCAGGCAAGGATCAAAACCAGAATCAAATAACACAGGAATCGCATCCACGATACTAACAAGTTAGACCTAACAACGGGCAAAGATCACAAGCCCAAAGCTCCTTTAAATAGTTTGAATTTTGTGCCACGAACGCGATGACATCATGTGCGCGGCGCGTAAAACCCAGACGTGGGCGCTGTGCACGCCCTAGGAATCAATCGGCAATGGAGGAGGAAGACCACCAGGGTAAGTTGTTACATAGTGATCCCCAACCAGTGGCTCATGAGCAACATGTTGTTCACCAACCCCTAGGATATTGCTCCCAGTGGCCTCAAAGCAGATGCTTTGCTGCTTATGTTTACTGCAAAATAGAGAGCCTCCTGTAGGCTGCAGTTCTACATTGAAACAACCAAATAATTGATCACCGAACTTAATATGCACCACGCAGGAAATGTTTCATGATTGTGTTGCTCCCCAGCTCTTTTTAGATCTGAATTTTTCTTATGGGTTAAATGGTTGGGACTGACTGGTATACTGACACCCCTTCTCCCTGTTACAGGTGTGTGTTCAGAGGGCTCATTCAAGCTCTGTAGCTAAACCTTGCTTTCACAGTTCTAAGATACAGTTTGCTATTATAACTTAAATTACTGCTCTGGGAAGTGCATGATATCTACAGTATGCGAGTCACACCCAAGAACTTAGTTAAATTAGCTGTATCCTCAGCTGTGTAGAATAAAGAGAAAACAAGCAAGCTGCAACTCAAACATACCATTGATACAGGCTTTCTGTAAATCAGTAGTATAACCTAGGGTTATAGGTACAATTTTTTAAACTTTGCTACAGGTCTGATCAACAGTAACAAACCTCACATGATATCTCTAATGTGGCAATTTTTTCATAATTTTGCTCATTCTATGCCTGAATTGTATGTCTAGTTGAGAGATTTAGCAAATAACAGATCATCTAAATTAGGGGAAAAAACATCTCTAGTACAGTTGCACCAGATATAGTGAACTGCTGGGGCTTCTCATCATTTTGGTGATCTGAACTATATATACACATTTGTGACCCACATGTATAGGCTTCTGTGTGGCAAACTTAAGGTAAATGCATTGAACTGGTTCTTTTAATAACAGCTTTAGAAAAATACAACGTACTTGGAAAATCATATAGCCGGGCCTTGACATCTTATTAAGACAGAAACACTAACAAGTGAGAAATCATTGCTCCACATATATATATTCTGTATACAAGTACAGGTATGGGACCTGTTATCCAAAATGCTCGGGACCTGTGGTTTTCCGGATAACGGATCTTTCCGTAATTTGGGTCTTCATGACTTAAGTCTACTAGAAATTCATTCAAACGTTAAATAAACCCAATAGGCTGGTTTTGCTTCCAATAAGGATTAATTATATTTTAGTTTGGATCAAGTACAAGGTACTGTTTTATTATTACAGAGAAAAAGGAAATCACTTTTAAGAATTTGGATTATTTGGATAAAATGGAGTCTATGGGAGACAGCCATTCCGTAATTTGGAGCTTTCTGGATATCGGGTTACCGGATAAGGGATCCTATACCTGTATAGCACTCCTCTTGTTCACAGTGCTGTACAATACATTAACAGGCAAACAGGCAAAAAGTGATATTTAGTAAAATTTATAAAAAAAAAAATTCTCAAAATATTTCTTTTGATGTTGAAAATCAAAATGAATTTACAATCAAATATTAAAGTGCCCGAATAATACGATATGTGGGTGTATATGCAGATGGGGACTGCAGCAAAATAGTATGGATGCTCAGGGCCTGATTTCCCACTAGACACTTGGGCTGGCAATGGATGCAGTGGATTCACTTAAAGGACACTGTTATAAAATGCAAGTGGAGGACCCAAAATCTACTCCGCCTAGAGTCCCATTTTATCATAATGAGGATACTAACAAACACCTAAGTTTGCGAAATCATGTGCAACTCTTTTTCTCCCAGTATGCTTCTTATACATTGTATTATGGATGAGCTACACATGGTTTCATATTTAATCACATATTTGATATTCTGTCTATTTCCTTTCTAAAGAGTAGAAAGTCATTTTCATTTAAGTATGAAACTGAATGGAACATGTTCCTTTGGCCATTGGAGGGCACTGTTATCCATGCCTTGAATATTGCATTCTATATTAACCCTCGTTTCTTTTCTTCTTTTAGTTTTCTTAATAACTTTATACCATTTGTTCTAGTACAAAAAAAACAAAACATTTTTTTATAAGGATGATTGCATTAAAAAGAGTAAAAACAAACACACAGTTTCTGTGAATGCGGTTTTTGCTATTTTAAAACACCCTAAGATTAAAAAGGGAATGAAACATTCTCTAAACAAAAAGGCTTCGTTCTTTCTTAGTGACAACATTTTTTAAGAACAAAAATATATAACAAGTGAAACATTGGAGATATAGGTAACATTTAAATTAATAAATGCTGCATGGCATATGGCATATTTAATTCAACAAAAATAATGAACAATACAGATTGTACTGAAGAATATTCACCAGGTAAAAGAAAAGCTGGCAAAGGAGGGGTGTGCACATAACAGAAGAGCTTTCAGTCTCCATACAAAGGCCTATTTGGGCAACTTAAAGACTAAATATCCATAAGAAATGTTGTGCTCTGATTAAATGTGCTCCAAGAGTTGCCCAAATGGGTTTTTGTATGGATACTGGAAGTTCACCACCAGAAATGTGCATCATCCTTTGCCACTTTTCTTCAAAAAACCAAAATTACTCAACCAGATAATTCAGTTTTTCATTAATTTTGAACTTTAATACAATATAGAATTTAATTTCAAGCTACAGTTTCCGAGGACCAAATGTGTTATGTACATCTAGGTGCAAAGAACATTGCACCTACAACGTAAACATGATCGGAATCATAAAAGGTACATTTTTCCTTTTAAAATACTAAGGGTGTTATTTACTAAAACTCAACTTAATCTAATTTTTTTTATTAAAACAAAGTCGACCAAACTTCCTTTCACTCATTTAGCAAGAATTTTTCTCAAACATATTTGGCGACAAAACCGTGTGTCAATTCATATTGTACGATTGATGTTCTGAAAACTACATTTTTTTGGATTATCAGACTAAAACTCTGACTTTATCTGATTATCCAGCGCAGATCACAATGTAAAGAAACAACTTTAGGGACTTCTGCCATTTACTTCTACATGACCTCAAAAGGTTTTAGATGGATATTTTCAGATTTTTTCGGATTTTTTCCAGCTTTGGGGTGTAATAAATCTCTAAAAATTGTTTTTTCCTTCAACAATTTGACTTTTCAGGCTTTAAAACCTCAACCAGATTAATTTGAGGTTTAATAAATGGACCCCTTAGTATTGTTTTTAATAAATTCTTTCTGAGCTGAGCTTTATAATTATTAATAAAGATAAGACCTCCTCTGTGCAATATATATATATATATATATATATATATATATATATATATATATATATATATATTGTGGTAGAATGACCAAAGAAATGGGTAAAATTTCTCCCAAATGGGAGATGAATGCTGCAAGGGAGATGTTGCTAAACCAGGAATGGTTTCTCTGCTCAAAGGATTTTGCTGTCTGGCCCTGGAAGCTATAGTGTTCTGGAAGGAACAGACAAGCCAGACAATCTATGCCAGTGGTCCAGTTTGCATATTGAAGCTCACTTTCAAACATGAAGGTTGTCCTGTGGAAAAGTATTTATTTGTAGTGAGAGTGTTAGGAAGGTCTCTCTGAGCAGGGCACAGGACAGGAAAGTTACCTATCCGTGTTAGGAACTCCCAGAGGGGCTGGGGGTGCTGCATGCCACTGCAAGGAGCAGAGGGAACTGACCAGGTGACTGAGATTGAGTCTAAAGTGTGCTGCCAGAAGGTGAGACAGGCCAGAAGCTGGTGAGTTGATATCCCAGGAGGGGAGAGTCAGTAGGGCTTAGTGAGAAGCCTGAATATTCCAGAGTGTGGAAACCAACCTGTATGGTGAGAACCCCAGAGTGGGGAAAAGTTTGAATGTGTGTTGCTGTATGCCAGTGACTTTATGTTGGAAGAGTTTTCTGAATAAACCTTTGTTTTTTGCATGAAGACGCTGTGTCCCTGTCTTTATGCTCCTGGTTCTCTGCTTACCTGCCTGCCATAGCTTATTTCCCCCAAAAATTATGTGTACAGGCCACCAGCTGGTCACCTTGGAGATATGAAATGCGTAGGGCCTATGGAGATGTATTCTTACTTTTAATAATGACAAAGACTTTTTTTAACTTATACTTTTGGCCCTGTGGATTCCTCTGAATGCCCGATAGCCATTTCTCTTTGCTACACACTTTAGTTTGCTAAGATTAAGCCTTTGTTTATTGCAATACGCATACTAAAAACCAAGTCTGAATGGCATCTGCTCACCAAATAACCATACAAGGCTTAATTCCTACCTAATTGGTGTATTATAGGTACAGTTGACATTGAGTTTAGCCTATCTGTAAATGTCTAAAATAGATGGAAAGTTCAAATTCTCTATTTATGGTGCATGTGCTGAAGTCTGATGTAATAGATGATAGCTGTGACTTACTGCTATACTTTGGATGTTGCTGCTGTTCTAATGGATTTCTCCAGCCCCTGTATGATTGCATAGAATCAGATCGGTTTACATTTTTCAAGGGAACCTGACAATTGAATTGTTCACACACATTAACCACGTTCTCGTCTTTACAGGTGGTCCAGGACCATAACCTTGAAAAAAAATCAATGGTGTGTTTATACCTTTGAATTCAAGGTAAGGCTACACCTCCCAGATGTATGGGTTAATGCCGAGTATGCAATTGACAATGTCAATTGCAACACATAGAACCTTTTGGAGGACAAAGCATTTAACAGTACAAACCAAATAAATAAAAAAATAAATAGGAAGTGGTATTTTTTGGCATTACTTATCAGATAAGGGAGAGCTGTAATTCTTTATACTTATCCGTGTGTAGTTTGAAACATTTCATATATATGTTCTATTTAATTTATATAATATTGTGCTTGAAGTTAGTTTTTTTTATTTTTGGCCCTACTGCACACCATTATGTCCCAGCTATGTAATATTTATATAAAATTATTCTTGAAATTCTGTTTTGATGTCCATAGACAGTGGAAATGATGCATACTGTAGAGTTATGGAAAATGTTACCACTACTGTGTCTACTTGGTACATTTTGTATTATATAGGTGCCTTCTTATGCCAGTCACAGAAAGGTTACCTAATGGTATTGATTTTTGGCCCTTCTACATACTATTATGATCCAGTTATACCTGATTATCCCCTAATGTGTATGTCAAATCCCAGAAACATCATGGACTATTCAGGACCAACCTATCAAAGTATATGATTCCTTCCCTCACTTCCTGGTCAGAGCATTGAGGCTGAGTCCCTAGCTCTTTTCACTCCTGTGTAGTACTGTGGTCTTCCCCTAAATCGTGCTGCCTCTGCATTGCATCAGTTACATAGTTACATAGTTAAATCGGGTTGAAAAAAGACAAAGTCCATCAAGTTCAACCCCTCCAAATGAAACTCAGCATCCATACACACACCCCTCCATACCTTCACCAAAATTATATATACCCATACCTACACTAACTATAGAGTTTAGTATCACAATAGCTTTTGATATCATGTCTGTCCAAGAAATCTTATCTTATCTTATCTTATCCTTTATTAACCCTTCGAAAAGCTTTCCCACTACTGATGTCAGACTAACTGGGCTATAGTTTTGAGGCTGAGAACGAGATCCCTTTTTGAATAGCGGCAACAAATTAGCAATTCACCAGTCTCTCTGCACCATGCCAGACCTCAATAAATCCTGAAAAATTAAGTAAGGAAGTTTGGCAATCACAGAGCTAAGTTTGCTAAGTACCCTGGTATGAATACTATCAGGCCCCGGACCTTTGTTTATCTTAACATGTTCTAGTCACTTTTGAATTTCCTCATGTGTGAACCATGCATCATTACATGTATTACCTGAATTGGGACTATTAAAGGAACAGTAACATCAAAAAAATTACAGTTTTTCAAAGTAATACAAATATAATGTAGTGTTGCGCTGCACTGGTAAAACTGTTGTTTGCTTTAGAAACACTACTATTGTTTATATAAATAAGCTGCTGTGTAGCAATGGGGGCAGCCATTCAAAGGAGAAAAGGCTCAGGTTACACATCAGATAGCAGATAAGCTCTAAGTAGAACATAATGGTGTTATCTGTTATGCACTATTTAACCTGTGCCATATAGCCTTTTTTCAGTTTCTGCCATTGCTACACTGCAGCTTGTTTATATAAACTATAGTAGTGTTTCTGAAGCAAACACATCAGTTTTACCAGTGCAGGGAAACAGCACATTATATTTTCATTACTTTAAACACCTGCATTTTTTGGTGTTACTGTTCCTTTAAGAAGCTAACCTTCATTAACTGGTTCTTCATTTGTGTAGACAGAAGAAAAATAACAGTTCAGAACTATTTATTTTGTCTAATCTGTGAATATTTGCCTTGCCTTTAATCCTACCTTAATCCATACCTACTGTGTTGGTCGCACGGAAATATCCTGGGCTGGATCCGGTAAGTGATGTTGCCCAAACATTTGGCACCTCCCAATGATTTAAACTTCCTTCTCCTGTAAATGAGAATCTATAGACAATTATAGGCTTTATGGCTAAACTAAGAATTTGGATGTCCTTGCTTCAAGTATTTAAATTGACCCTGAGACCTGTGAATATTTTGTAGCTCTATACTGTGTGTTGACATTTTTTATCAAGCTGTGTAAAATATATTATACATAACTTCAAAAAATTACCAAAAATTTTGAGTAAAATGAATGGAATATTTTTAAAGGGGAACTAAAGTCTAAAATAGAATAATGCTAGTAATGTTGTATTTTATATACTAAATATAAATATGAACTTACTGCACCAGAAGCCTAATTAAACAAATGATTTATGCTTTCAAAGTTGGCTGCAGGGGGCTGTCATCTTGTAACTTTGTTAAACATCTTTGCAAGATCAAGACTACGCACATGCTCAGTGTGGTCTGGGCTTCAGTTGGGATGTTAAGCTTAGAGATCATCATAAATTATCAAAACAGCAAAAAAGTCAAATAACATCTGCCATAGAAGCTGATACAGCAAGACTGATTAATAATCAGAATATACAGACTGCACGGGGTCTGCAAATACAAATCGCTACACAGCCGCCAGCTGCTCTACAGGGAAACAAACATAGCTGCTTGAGTTCTGGGAAGTAAGGTGGGGGGAGTTGCTGGGGGGAGTATGATCGTTTCCCTGCAGAACAGTTAGGGACCGCCGGAAGTTTCCTATCCTCAGCAGTCAGAGCAAGTAAAACGAAGGGGGAATTTCACTGCATACAGTTAAGTTTCTTATTAAAACGGTACACATTTTTTAATTAAAGTATATTGGAGATAGATTTCTTTTTCATTAATGAAAGTAAAAATGGGATTTTATTTTTTTGCCTTTACATCCCCTTTAAAGCAACATGTGAACTAATGCCAATTATCACAATCATAGAACTAATCAATTGAAAAGAGCTAATTGTGGTATTTATAAAGGCATGCCTTACATCAGACTAACGCTGATACATTATTTGACACTACCGCAGACCTGTCGTAATCCATTGAAGCCAATGGGATAATTAAAGCAGAATATATGGTGTGAAAACTGGTGTAAAATTATGAATAAATAGCTGCAGTTGCATTGCTTTATGCAGTTTTGTGATGTTTACACCTCTCTGTGCACCAGTGTGTGTTCACCAGTAAGCATAATATATGCTATCTCATATGGATCATAGGTTAAAAGAGAAGTTCACTTTGAAATATGATGAAGACTAATGTATTCTAAGAAAAATAAGTCCCATTTTTATGTACTTTTTGATGTAACTGTGATTTCAGCTTTACAGTGTCTAGTTTCCAGTATCACAGGCAATAGCAACCAGACTACAGATTAACTCCCCAGTGCTTTGCTGGGTCAGTGAATGTTTTAGGAAAAAATGCATGGTGTCACCATCTTAATCACCTTTAAATTACACAATAGAAGATAAATATCAACTAAATCCAGGCTGGAGACAGACTGAAGGGACAAAATAATTTAATCAATAAAGGATATTTGCATATGCATTGCCTAAATTATTATTTGTGATATTTAAAAGTTAATATTCTATATGAATAATAGAGAAATGTAATTGTTCAGAAAAGGGCCAAGCATCATTGAGTGTGGGGGACTTGATCAATGAAGAAAAACTTATCAAATTAATTTTATTTTCAGTAGAGAAAGGGCGTCTCTTTAGATTTGCACATAAGTGCTATTACATCCAAGGTCAGTACTGGGAATTGCCAAGGGAACTCTTTATTCCCAGCACTATGCAACTGTCACAAGGCCATCCTTTATTAGCCGTATAAAGATTTGAAAATAAGCAAAAGAAAATGCAGATATTTGTAATCAAATTCTTTCTGAATGCTAGGTATTGTTAGCATGGGGAACAGGAAAAACCTCAACCTTTTTGTTTCAGCAAATTAAATTTTTAAGTCCTTTGATTTATAGACATATATAGTGCACAAAAAACAATAAAAGCAGTACCTAATTAGAAATATCATTTAATTTAAATAGAAGGGAGTTCCTTTAGTAGTTGAATGCAATGAAGACTTGCCATGACAATTTCGCTTCAGTATTGGGTGCTCCATCTATAGGTCTCAGTTAAATACCTGCCAACACTTCCACTTGCCAATGTTTATTTATTTATCCAATCACAGCTTTCCCAAATCAATCTTTTTTTTATCAAGAATAATCTGCCACATTTCCTTGCAATTCTCAGGACTGTTCTAGAAAAACAAAGCAGTTGATGCCTTTGTTTAGAA
Source organism: Xenopus laevis (assembly GCF_017654675.1). NCBI lineage: Eukaryota > Metazoa > Chordata > Amphibia > Anura > Pipidae > Xenopus > Xenopus laevis. The sequence continues at coordinate 121,021,756 of NC_054373.1, forward strand.
CCATATGGGTTTGCTCTGTCTATACAATGTACAGATAGAACAACTTTGAGTTTGCTGTGACATGATTTGCTGAGGTGTATGATGTAATGTTAGAGCAAAGTTTGCTCCATGTGTGACTGTATATAATTATCAGCAGCAAAACCAGCAGGTGCCACCAAGCTAAACCAATCTGACTACAAACACCAATGAGAAATGTAGAACTAAATCTGTAACAAACCCAATGTATTCATTCCATAGCTGCACTGCAATAGCTCAAAAAAATCAAGCTTTATTATGTTGAAGGTGAATACATTTTGTCAATTATTTGAATAAGCCAAAGATCATCTCAACATATTCTTAGAGGAGCAATAGGCACCTGTACAGTTCATGGTGCTGCAATTTTAACTTTGATACCCCAGTGGCCTTTTCCTTATATGACCATGCTGAACTACAAAAGATAAAAGTATTTAAAGAAATTGTTCAGTATAAAATTAAAACTGGGTAAATAGATAGGCTGTGCAAAATAAAAAATGTTTTCAATATAGCGAGTTAGCCAAAAATGTAATGTATAAAGGCTGGAGTGACTGGATGTGTAACATAATAGCCAGAACACTACTTCCTACTTTGGAGCTCTCTTGTTTTCCTCTGATTGGTTGCTGCCTAGTAAGGGGGGGTCACATGGGTCATAACTGTTTTAGAATCTGAGCTGCATGCTAAGAATCAATTGCAGGGGCGTAACTACAGAGGAAGCAGACCCTGCAGCTGCAGGGGGGCCCAAGAGGTATAGGGGCCCCATGAGTCCTTCATTTATATACAATTTCAATAAATATTGGTAAAACAGGACATTTTGGGGGCCTAAAAAATAATTTACTGTGGGGCTCACTGATATGTAGTTACTCCACTGATCAATTGCAAATTAAGGGCAAAGCCAGACATGGCGTTTTTATGTTGCGTTTTTTAAAAAGAAACGCCGGACGTAAATACGCCACTGAAACCACACACGACCGTCAACATGCGTTTTTCATGCATTTTTCAGCACGTAAGTTTCTTTTTCCAATATGCACTTCTCATTGTTCTCATTGAGAATTTGGACGCCATATTTAAAATACGCTGCGTATTTACGCAAAGTGTGGTTTCAAACATGCAGAAACCATAGTGTCTATTGATTTGGTAGTTTCTTGACATATTGGCGTTTCTTCTGAAAAACGCCAATACTGGTGTCCTGTGACGGATTTCGGCTTGCAAGCGCCCTGTGTGAATTGTTATAGTGCGTTTCCATTAGTTTTAGTGGTAGTGCAGTTTATGCATATTTACACCTGGCGGAGCATTTTTACCCACTAGATGGTAGTGTAGAGTTAGGTTAGAAATCTGTTAATAGTACTTGTGTTTTTTAGCCACTAGGGAATAGGGAAAGAATAGGAAGCTCTGGTGGGTGGAGTCAGCTCCAATATGTAACAAAAAGTACTAAGTTTGCCCAGGAGCAGTAACCCAATGCAACCATTAAGATGTTTGCTTTTAAACAGGTGACCAACAAATGCTTCCTGCTGATTGGTTGTTATGGGTTACTGCTCCAGGGCAAACTTAGTGTCTTTTATTACATAACCCCCTATATATAAAAGGGAATAAGCCACAGGTAGGGTTGCCACCTTTTCAGAAAATTGTTACCGTCCAGTGGTGGGGGCGGGAATCAAAGGGGCGGTCTGTGATGCAAAAGGGGGTGGGATGTAACACAAGGGGGGTGGAGCCATTGGGTCGTGATGCAGAAAGGGGCAGCCCTTGCTGCTGGGGTAGGTGTGTATGTCATGGGAGGAACCACCTTGAAGAAGAACCACAGTTAGCACAAAATTGAGTAGGACGCTTGAGGCCTAGTTAGCTTAGGCTTAATTTTAAAAAAAAGGAGGGATGTGGGTGCACTCCTAAGGCCATATGAAAACATATTTAAATACAATAATCCCCTGTCTAAAAAAAGAAAAACAGGGTTTTTTGTTACAAGTTATAAAATTGATAAGCCGCCATACCACGTCAAGGTAAACCCCATACGGCGGTCCCTAACTTGTTTACCTGTGATCAAAATATAAAAGCTTGGTTCAGTCTGTGGACTTGGTTCAGTCTGGATCCTCCCCCGCCACCTGCATATGCGGCTTTTGAAGGGGAGACTGCCCAGACCAACGCCCATTTAAAAAAAAAAAAAAAAGAATTGATTGTGAAGAGACTATTATGAAGGCAAAGTAAAGTTGTATATATGAGATCACACTTGTGTGTTTGTGAGTATAAGTATAAGTACAGGTGTGGGTATAGATGTAGAAGGAGATGAAAAAGGAAAAGCTAAATGAGGAGTGTAATGGATATAATGTGTGTGAATCTCTGCAAAAGTGTTACCTAATGATAAGTGCAGCAGATTAATTTTGTTATAGCATACTTAATATTGTAAGTCAGATAAAGTAAACATGGGCTGCTAAAACCCCATCAAGGGGTGAATGACAATAGCTTTCCAGTGGTTCCCCTTCCTGTGTGCAATGGGCACAATGTTACACTTTTGGCACCCCTTGCCTTCTGATATGGCTCTCACTCTTTACTATAAATATATATAAGGATGTCAAATTACTATTAAATACAGAAGCCATGCAAGGATTCATTGTAGGATCCTTTAGGGTAAGGCTTGGCAGAGTCTTCAGATGAATCAACTCCACAGCAGAGGGCTGCCATATTAAATAATGTATCTTGTTTTATGAATTGTCAACCCTCTTTAATTCGTTTCCTTTATCTCACATGAAGGGGACTTGGCCAGGTCATTACACAGCCTGCATTTATGAGTGATTCAAGTGGTACAAGTTCAGTAATTATAGGTGCAGCACACAAAGAGAGCCCTGTATTGAAAGGGGGGATCCCTTGGGGTCAACACATGCTGCACCTTTCACATCATGTGCCAGAATGGGTGTAAATGCAAAACTAGCACAAGGTGTTCATGGATAAATTCAGGCACAGACACTTGTGTCTATGGCATTTAAATTGGATCAGTTCCGTTGCCCCTATTTTTGGTAATATTAGCCCATATATGTGTATGTTTGTATATCTATATGTGGGCATGGATATAAAGAGAAAACCCCAAACCTATTATTTGACAGTACAGTTAATAGTTAATAAAATAGATAATAAAAAATCCTAAAAAGTATTAATGGCATGTTAAAAAAACAGGTAAATAAACAAACCAGTATAAAATGTATCCAGAGCAAAATGGCATAAAAATCCTAATAGAGAAATGTTCAAGTATTTACAAAGAAAAATACCCTTTCTAATCAGCAATTGAATTTCTTTGTTAATCTTTTCTCTGGGAATATGGAAAAGAAGGGGGTTTAAAGCTAAGTGGCTGCACTTTGTATAGTTTATTTGAGCTTTCTATTCATAGCTTCTTTGACAAGAGGGGAACGCAGAGCTCCTGAGCTGTGTTTTGTGGGAATAGGCTCTTTCAGTGCTAGTTTATTACATGGCTAATTAAGCCAGGTCACTGAGCTCCTTTGTCTGTAGCGTCATCGTCGGTACGGCCACCCTAATATTATTTACCTTGTGTATATGCGGTACATTCTAAATTATGTTCATATGCTTTCTAAGTGTGAAAAGTTCTTACATAGTACTACCAGGTATTATTTATCATTTTTATATTTATTTTTGTTTGACATTGTATATTTTTGTATATTTGTGTCTTTGTCATTTTTACTGGTTTATTTATGATATACTTATAATAAATAAACGATATTATATAGTGTATACCCATTTTAATGCATACAAAATTTAAATCTGTTGTAAGTATTGCCTGGTGTGTTTTACTGCTTGCATTGCATGTGTTGTTCACCAGTATAGAGAGCTCTCAACCAAATTCTAACTGGCCGTGTGAAATCTGCATATTAGTTTAATGTTATCACCATCTAGGTTTTCCTAGTAGGACATGTGTCCTACTCACTGAAATTTATTTCACTGCAGGAAAGACAAGATTCCCTGCAGATTTAGAGCATATATATATATCTAGTATGAATGCCATTTCTGTGCTTGTCTAAGGACCACAACATGCAGAAAGTACCAGCTTTGAACTCCATTTTTACATATGTATAATTTCTGTACATTCATTTGACCTAGGCAATTTCCATAATTAGAAAACATTTTAGATGCATTTATTTAATGATGTAACAGTTGCAGTATGTGGGGTGGGTTAACCTAAAATTACTACTATCCCAACTGGTATAACTCAAACCTGGGCAGATCGGGTTCAGCACTCAACAATACCCAGTAAGGCACATGATACATGGCCAGGTGGGCCCTCTTTATACTGTAAACCACACTGCTTCCACATACACACAAAGCTCTTAAATAGTTTGGGGGTGCCAGTGGTTCTTTAAAAACAGATGAAACTCTTTATTGATTGATTTTACACAAATTCTCTTTGGTGGGTGCTATGTCTGATGGTACAAGATCAGTAAATGTTTCAAATACTTTCTCAGTTTTGTGTTGTTACTCACTCAATCACATACAGAACCCCTTGTTATGTAAACTTCAAGCAAACCTTCATAACCTCTCTATGTCTGTACCCACCAGCCCCTCCAGAACAATAGATCACCACTGTTGACTAAACTGGAACAAGGGCACTTGTGTATTTATTGAGATGAACACTGTACTCAGTACATATCAGTAGTTTTTTCACCTGACTTTCATTAAATAAAGTTAACTGGTTCCTGGCCAGCAGTTAATTAGGGGAAATATTGCTTGTGTAAATTTATATAGCCATTTCTTTTATAAATGAAGTACATTCTTGCACCAAGTCCCAGACCATTAGTGCTTTAGGGGCCAAAAAACCTGGAAGGAATCCAAACTATATTCATTCATTTTGACCACCAACTCCTGTATGCAGTAGTTTCCTAGCAAACCTTATACTGTGACTATTTGAAGATGCCCAGCGGGCTGCACACATTATGTATCGTATCTGAATCACTCCAGAGCCATAGCAAATTAAAGATTTCCATTTTATGTGAATTTTTCCTCAACACAGTATGAAATGATTTCATTCCACACGTTCCTTTAGGTTAGAGGGGTTGGACTTTCAGTGAATGCATTATTTATCTCCACAATGTGCCTAAAAGACAGTTACAAAAATGAACATACTGGTTATTTTCGCTGCATTAACCAAATTTATATTTTCTTTTATATCCACCTCTCATGCTGATCCTAAGAGGTGAACGACACTGATGTACTGAACACATTTCTCTGTCATTTTTGCATCTGGGTTAAGAGGAAAATATTTTCATGTGCAAGGAAATTGAAGTTACTCTATATAACATATTTTGAATGTCTCTATAAGTCAGGCATTATTCTGCGTATTGTTTCAGTACTGCGTGCATTGTGTTCTCACGCGTCTGTTTCTTGGAAGAAACATTCCTGGAAAATATTCTCACCAACCCAAACATTTCTCTAAAGATGAATTTCAATAAATGTATGAATGCATAGACCAAGTTAGTTCCTTGCCCTCATGTTGCTAAAGAGGGAAATCTTATCTTCTGCAAGTTTGTTCAGGTAGAATGACAAGCTCCCACTAGTTTTCCTATGTAGAGTTTTGCACTGTTTATTCAGATTTTTTTATGGTTCAATATGAAATGTCAAGCTATTGTTTGCTTACACTGTAATCTCAGCTTCCTTTCAAGTGTAACTATAGCAGTAAGCTTATTTCCTATAATGTAATGCATGACCCAACAGGCATGAATGAATACTTAACTTGTATTGATATTCATAAATAACCATTCCTCATGACAGAGACCTTGAGAAATCGTTTGGCAAAATGCAGTTTAGTCTTCACTGCCATTCTAATTTGTCACATGAGTAACGTGCCATAGGACAGCAACATGTCACTGAAGTATATGGCAGGTCAAGCCACTTTCTTTGTGTTTTTATTTTGATGCACTGATACTTCATTGTAAGAGCAGCAAAACAAGCCATATTCTTCACACTGTTCACACTACCGTGTTCAAGCAGAACCAAACTGCGTCAAAGTGGGGGATCTTGTGAATATTTGAATAAAGTCACTTGAAGCTTTATCTGTGAGTGCTCCTAAATACTCTTTATTATATATAGAATCCGTGAAGAGTCGGCACAACTCGTAATCCACTGTGTTATTTGCTATCAGCAAAAAAAAAAAGTGAATTATTATATATCTATATCTATATCTATATCTATATCTATATATATATATGTATATATATATATATATTGACCTTCCTGATGATGGCAAGAGTATAGATGCCGAAACGCTGAAAATAATAAACCACTTTTGATTTTTCACTGATCAAGTCCTTGGAGTGAGGTTTTTGTTTTGCTTATATATATATATATATATATATATATATATATATATATATATATATATATATATATATATATATATATAGAAAGAAAAAGACCGCACTCACAGGACTTGTATGGAAAAAAAGCCACAAGGGCTGTGATTTATTCCTCAACATTTCGGCTATCAAACTCTAGCCACCTCTTGAGGACGGCTAGAGTTTGATAGCCGATATGTTGAGGAATAAATCACAGCCCTTGTGGCTTTTTTTCCATACAAGTCCTGTGAGTGCGGTCTTTTTCTTTGAATATATGCAAGTTTTACCAGCACCTAGGCATTTAACTTTTTCATTGTGGAGTGCACCAGTTTGGATTCTTTATATATATATATATATATATATATATATATATATATATATATATATATATATATATATATATATATATATATATATATATATATATATATATATATATATATATATATATATATATATATTTTCTACTTTGGAGCAAATGTACATATAGCAGCAAGCCTTAACTAAATGATACCCTTTCTCTATCACTTGATTTTTCTGTGCTGAATATTTATGTATTGTATGTGATATCTTTAACCTAATTCATAGCTGTTTTGGATCTACATTTTTTGCATTTAATCAAATGGCACAAACATTTGTATTTAATAGGTAAAAGAGGCAGATAGGCTTTCCACCTATTAGGTGCCTATAATTGCTAGTTTGGTAGAGAAACACAATTTCCTGCACCCAACTCTTAATCTCACTTTTATTAACATGGTAGTGTAAAGTTGATATGAATATTGAATCAACACTGGATTTTCAACATTGACCTAGTAAAGGCATCAGAGATTATCTGCATTAATCTCTAAGGTTGTAGACCAGGGATCCGCAACCATTTGAACCCATGAGCAATATTCAGAAGTAAAAGGGGTTGGGGAGCAACACTAGCATGATTCTTGGGGTGCCATATAAGTGCTGTTATTGGCCATTTAGTAGCCCCTATGTGGATTGTAAACCTACATTGAGGCTCTGTTTGGCAGTACAACTGGTTTTATGCAACCAAAACTTGCCTCCAAGGCTGGAATTCAAAAATAAGCTCCTGCTTTGAGGCCTGCATGTTTTTGGCATGTGGGAAGAGATCTTAGTATCCAGAGGCAAAGTGAAGCTTTCTGAAATCAGGCACTGCCTAGATACCAAAACTGAGAGTTTCAATTCTCCCATAAGCCATCATGGGTTGGAGACATGCAAATCACTCCTTATGTCCCTTTGGCCAACTATGCATCCAGAACCAAATTGGTCAGAGACATATATCCAAACTGGCAGACAGCCTGTTTTGATTTTGTTAGATCTCATCAGTGCAAGATATTGGAACATGGCTTCTGAGAGGGTAGGACTTGGAGAGTAGCAAAATGGGAAACCAAACCTGGTTAGGGTGAGAAGGGCTGAAAGGAGCCAAAAAGCCCTTCACAAGCAACAAGTGAAGCCTTCAGAAGGTATTTACTTGTCTCATGCCATGCACACAGCACTGCTTAGATACCGAAAATGAGAGTTTAAATTCTCCTATAAGGCATCATGCAGGGTCGGACTGGTCCAGCGGGACACCGGGAAAAAACCCGGTGGGCCCCGACCTTCATGGGCCCCAGCCGGGCCGGACCATCCTCTCCCGATCCCAATCAATTTTAAAAAAAAGTTTCTGACGCGCATCGCCGACCCTGGCATCATAGGAGGAGAGGCAACCAACACAGACACAAGATGACTAAAGACTTTTCTTGCATATGGTACTCATGCTGGAATGCAAACTCAGGACGCCAGCGATGCAAGGCAGACATGCTAATCACTGAACCACGGCAGTTTGAGTTAAGTTTCAGTTCCACGGTGAAAGGGATATTTAAAAAAAATTGTGATTTCAGTCAATTTTTAAATCTATTGCTTTAATGTATGTGCAGCTGTTTTTTTTTTAAAATAACTGTTTGCAATCTTCAGAGCATCATTTTTTGTCAGATGGGTTTCTTTTGGCATAAAATTTGCCATATTACACAGTGCTTAGAAAGAACACATCAAACACCTGTGCAGAGACACAAGTTTCCAGTGAACCTACCACAGATGCTACATTTGTTCCTTTGTTAAGTTTGTATGAACAGCTACTTAATTGATAGGAGCTTTGCTTAAGTACCTCATCAACCGACAGCAAACATTTCTCTTTTAAAGAAGCAGAGGTCAAACAGTTTCCCTTAGCTATAAACCTTGGGTAATTAATTGGTTGTGATTAGCAATTTTAATTAACAGGTGTACCGTGCGGTCATGACTTGCTGCTATCGTCTCTACTAAGCATGCTGTTAGGAGTTTCACAATGAGAGTTTTCATTAGAGTATTTATGCGATAGGCATATTGCATTTTATTGAAAGTACATTAAAAGCAGAACTTTGTGTTTTCCCTGAAAAGCAATGTTTATTAGTGTTAGCAAGGTCTTCTCCTCCATTTGTACTATCAAATTAAATATTTGCAATGTTTTATTAATTATATAGATAGTAAAGTGAGCAAATATATAAAAAAAAAATCATTTTGAATTGTATACAAATGAACAGGTTACATCCATGTATGTGGTTTTTTAAATTCTAATTTCAAGATTTTTTCAAATTTTTTTATTTTGTTGCTGTAGTATCTGAGATATGTAAATGCTGGTATATAATTCTCAGTAAGAGCTAATCAAAAAACTGCTAGCCCTATTGAGAAAGAATGTCTATGCAATTAACAGGACATGCAACTAGTTGCTGGTTCTTTTTCTACAAACCTCCTCCAACTGCAGAGTTGAGATCTAATTGGCACAACAGATTAAAGTATTGTGTCTTTGCCTTCTGGTCTCCAAAGATTGGCCTGCAGTTGGTGTCATTTTTTCCTGTTGTTGAGGCAGAAACAAAATAGTATAATCCAAACCTCGGGACCCAAGAATTTTAACTGTGGATCTCCATGAACCCCTTTCATAATGTGAGGTTTCATCCTACAGAGGAAAATAGTAATTAAAATGAGGTGCATAGCTGGTTCTACACCAAGGGTTGAAAAGCTAATATCACAAAATTAATTTGGGTCACCTTAGAAAAAAAATGAAGAAATGTCTATAAAGATAGAAAATGAACACTGACTAGTTGAGGAACACTGCACCTAAAATCTACAATTAGTATAGGTATTGGTATATATAGTTTCAGTAAGGGGCACATTTACTTTGCTCAAGTGAAGGAATAGAATAAAAAAACTTAGAATTTCAAATGTTTTTTTTGGCTATTTCGACCTTCGACTACGACTTCGACTTAAAATCGTTCAAATATTCGACCATTCGACCAGTACTGTCCCAGTACTGACCCCCTACTTCACACCTTAAAACCTACCGAGGTGCAAGGTCCCCATAGGCTTTCTAACAATTTTTTGGTCGAAGAAAAATCGTTCGATCGATGGATTAAAACGATTTTTCGTTCGATCGAACTATTTGCGGTAAATCCTTCGACTTCGATATTCGAAGTCAAAGGATTTACATTCGGCAGTCGAATATCGAGGGTTAAGTAACCCTCAATATTCGACCATATGTCAATCTGCCCCTAAGTGTATGGAGGTGTCGATATCAGTGTGTGTATGTATGGACAATGGGTTTTATTTGGAGGGGTTGAACTTGATGGACTTTGGTCTTTTTTTGACCCAATTTCACTATGTAACTATGATTTCCATTTGTGCAGAATCATTGCCGACACTAAAATCCATCATGTAGGTGAAGGACTCTCTCTTTATGTTGTCGGACCAACAGCAGTGAGTTCAACACTGGCAAATGAAAACAGTGTGATTGGGGTAACCCATACTGGAGACCATCCATTTAGTGGGCACATGGAGACCTGTACCCACCAATGGTGCATCACTTCACTAGTTCATATAAATATAATCATTACATAAACATACAGACAATGCAAGATTGGTAGGAATGGCAGACACTTATTTCTGGTGCTCAACCAATTTTTTTTCAACTACAGACTTAAAGTGGACCTGTCACCTACACATAAAAAACTGCATAATGAAAGTCCTTTCCAAATTAAATATGGAACCCCAAATTTTTTTTCATTAAAACATCCATACCTGGCAAAGAGGCGGGGCAGTCAATTACTTTCACTTTCCATTCAGCACTTCCTAGATGTCACTGCTCTCCTCACATTCCCCCTTTCCTCCTCAGGCTCTATATTTGTGTAGGGCACTGCACATGGGCATAAGGTCCCTCATTCTGGTTCATACACAAGATTTTGGGCTGATACACAATTTCCCTTAATAACCGTGTCCACAAAATGGCAGCTGCCTGCTTGCTGTGATTGTATAATTCCAAAACAGAAGGAAACAAAATTTAAATAATGAATACAGTGTAAGTAAAGTTTATTTTGCTCAACTAACATGATAGAAAAGAATTTGAAATTATTTCTTAGGGTGACAGGTCCCTTTTAAGTTGTAAAGACAGAGACAGAGTTTCAAGGGGGGGGCATCCTTCCTTTGTCAGGTGTCTCTGCCAGGGGTCCAGAAAACTGGAGCACCCATTAAGAATTTAAGAAGGATGTCTGCAGCTGAGCTTTCTTTCTTTCTGGGATGTAATAAAATTAATTAAAGGGAAAATGTGTGAAATTATGAACAATTTTTAACTTCATATTAGTGTTGCAAACCCATAAAATTATTTAGTAACCCACGATTGTAAACAGTTCAGTTTGTACCAGCATGCAGTGTATGTAATAAGCTTCGATTTGAAAAAGTCATTAAATATGGCACCTTCAGACAGGTCTAAAAAATATGCTCAATTAAAATATACAGTTAGAAAAATATAATAAAGTTTATTTTTGTTATAATGTTTTTTCCATGTACAACTTTTATTACATTCTCTCGTAACTCTATTTTAAAATGTCGTGTTGTACATCCAGTAGATGGCACTAGAACATTCTACCATCCTGTAAGTCTTAGGTTTATGTTTTTATGCACTTGAGAAAGGAAGATTGCAATTATTGTGCCTCTACAGTACCTCTGCACATATACAAATTATTGATGATAAGCCTGGTGGGTTACAATAAATCTATGTGCTTCCAGGAAAGGCGCTCCATAAGGGCAGCCACCAACCAGCAGTAGCTTTGATAGGGACGAAAAAACCTAAAATTGTTCTCCCCAACAGAAGACAATTTAATTTTCTCATAATAGTTCCATGAAAAATATCTGTACTGATATCAGATCTTTTATCCAAAAATCCAATATCTGGAAAGTTCCCATAGAGTCCTTTTTAAGCAAATAATTCTAATTCATACACAATTCTCTTTTCTCTGTAATAAAAAAGCAAGCAATCCTATTGGGTTTATTTATTGCTTCAATATTTTAAGTGACGTTAAGGTATGGTGATCCCAAATGTGGAAAAACATATGTGGAAAACCTCAGGTCCCAAGTATTCCAGATATTAGATCCCATATGTATTCATATACTGTATGTGTGCTTTTAAACACTAAAATATTTTTCTTTGCATACTTTATTATGCAAAACTGTTATCAGTTGTGTAATGTGAAAGACACTCATGATATGTCAGGAAGTGGGGCAACATTTTAAATATTTACATGTTTGATTCACAAATTAAATGATGTGATGGTGATGTTTGTTACGCTGTTTTAATTCCTAAGCTTGCCTCAATGGTTAAATGATAAAAAGGCTTTAAGTCTACTGGAGCCTTGAAATACTTAGTGGACCCAGTAGAAGTAGGCGTCATGATTGGCGTAGATAAGTCTAGGTTGTATTTTAAATTACAAAAAAATGGGCAAAGTCAGTAATCAGTAGCAACAAATCAGATGTTTGATATTAATATAGTATGAGACTGGTGAATTAACCACTAGACCAGTAAGTTGCATGGTAAAGAGGAGCTTTATAGATCACAGCAGAATATTTTCAAAATACTGAGAATATATTATTTTGCATCAAATATAAAAACATTTAAAAAGCACCCTTAATGATCTTGCTTTCCCTTGCCTTCCCTTTCCCTTCCTTTGGCCTTGGAAGAATAACTATTCTGCTGAAATTGTTAGTGGGAGGCTTATTTAGTGAAGCTGAACACACACACGCAAGCTGAAAAAGAAGTGGTTAGCCTTTGAACTGTTGTCTCGGAACTTGGATATTGCACAATATTTTGCTGGAATCCAGACGATGACATTTTCTTCATATTGTATTATGTTATGACACACTCTATGTTATTCTGATAAATACTGAACTGGATTTGATGTATTTTGTCTTTTTGCCAAGTTCTCCATATTTTTCATATAGTAGCAGCAGCAATAACATCTTTTGTTTTATAGAGAATGGGATAATAGCTTTCTCAAGACTGGCTGCAATACTCCGAAATATGGAATGGCATTTTTAGTTTAGCAAAATATTTACATTTACTCAAATATGTTGTGAATATTGACAATCTTTATATTGCCCTTTCCTCTGACAGACTATGTTGGTGTTCCAATTATTGAACTTGATATCTTTTCAGCCCAGTTGAATGTTGGTGTGCAGTGCTTCAAGCCATCAATTCTATCCATTATGCCCATTTAAAATATACAGTATGCACTTTGTGAGAATATGCTTTTAAACACGTGCACAAACAGTGCTTGATAGGATTTTATAAAGGACAACAAGCTTTTGAATATTTTAATTTTGCATTTGGTTGGGATGGTTTAATTTTTCTTGAAAAGTTCACAAGCTGATGGGAATACTTTTCAGAATAAAGACACAACTTTTGTTTAGTGGTGCAGTGCATGGGGTGTGTTTTAGAACCCTGTGCTGCACTGAAGAGATAAAGGCGAAGCGGCAACCTTGTGGGGTGGTCTAGGGGGCTGCATCTCTAGTGCACTAGAATTCCAGTGTAAAAATTAGAATTTTTGGCTCTTTAAGTTATCAGGAACAGTTTTTTTGCCAGCCCTGGTGACCTGCAAGCTGCTTCGTCCTGAGGCAAATTTCTCGACTCATGGCAGCTGCACCCCTGAGAAAAATGTGTAACTCTACTAATTATATACAGCATGGGGCCCATTTACTTAGCTCGAGTGAAGGAATAGAGGAAAAAAAACTTTGAATTTTGAATGTTTAGATTTTTCGTTCGATCAAACGAATTGCGGTAAATCCTTCGACTTCGATATTCGAAGTCGAAAGATTTCAATTTGGCAGTCGAATATCGAGGGTTAATTAACCCTCGATATTCGACCTTAAGTAAATTTGCCCCCATGTGTCAACTGCTTATACATAATGACTGTGTCATACCAAACAATACCTTTAACAAAGGCAAATATTTTAGATTTAGGTGTCAACATACCTCCCAACAGTCTCTATTTTTCGCAGGGCAGTCCCGATTTAAACAGCTCAGTCCCGATTGTTAATGAAATGTCCAGAGTTTCTCTTTGATCTCCTGCACTAACTCCATAAAAAGATACAAATTTCTGAAACCTAATTAAATGAGTGGCTTTTTGGCAGAGAGTGCAGAATACTCAGCACCTGCACTTATATACATGTGAAACTGTTTAAGAGAAGCAGTTCTCTTGGAAGAACTAAGACTTTCAGCTTATAGGGCAATTCACCTTCATTAGCAAAACTGTAATAACACATAAAACATGACCCTAAAACCCCCAGAAATGTATTCAGACTGTCCATAACCTGCCAAATTTTGTATAACGGACATGGTATTTAGGGGGTGTGGCACAAAGTGGGTGTGGTCGATAATTTCACCGCAGCCGAACTTTTCGTGATTTTCAAATGTTGGGACCTATGGTGTCAATTATTTCCACATTCCATAGTCATATTAAAATAAATAAGCTTTTACCTAGTGTAGTATACATATCCTTAAAAAAAATCTTACATTTATATAAGTTCACCAATATATTGATATAACACCCAGTGGACTCTGACAGCACACACACACACACGTGTTACCAGAATATTTTAATACAGATAAGCAGAAGCCGGTGCACACTGGGAACTTTCTGTTATCATTTTCCATCTTGATCCTAGTCCAGAACACTAAGATCCTGTTTTGTTACAATTGTTTATGTTCTATCTTCTGTATCTTTATTCCATATTTTTTCTTGCAGTGTATATGCTAATGGCACATTGATAATATACATAGATGTAACAAAGTGAGGGTATTTTTTGTCATTGTAGTTAAAAACATTAAAACATTTGTGTAAAAGCAGCAACAACAAAAATAATTGTCCAAGGCAGAAGTTATATTGCCCCCTGATCTTGCTATTCCAGTACAATTCCAGCATAGCAATACATACATCTATGGGCAGATTTATCAAAGGTCCAATTTCAAATTAATGTGAATTTTTTTAAACTTTTTTTAAAATTCAAATATACTTACAACTCGAATGGGAGGTAATTTAAGAAAAAATTTAAAACGTCTTATATTTGATCGAATAGTCCAGACCCGAAAATTTTAATCAAATTCGAATAGAGTTTTCCCTCTGAAAAAAAATTGGATTTCAGGAAGGCAGTTAACATACAGTATTCAAATGGTTAAATAGACCTCTGCCATTGACTTGTAAATGAGCTCGGCAGGTTTTAGGTGGCGAATATTGGAATTAGGACCGTTTCCATGGTCGAGGTGTGATAAATCTCACATTCAAACGTATGTGAATTTTGACACCAAGAAAAAAAAAAAATCAGAAATTTGAATTTACTATTCGACCCTTAATAAATCTTCCCCATAATGAAACAGGCTGTCAACATAAATTGATGTAAACTTACCCAGAATGCTTCTCTACTAACTTTTGTAGTAGTAGCTGTTTGGTTCTCTTTATCTATATAAAAGAAAATTGTTACCAAATGCGTTAAGTACATACACATATAAGCACAATCATGAACTTTGGAAAAATCATAAAAAATCTTGACATGACAGAAGTCAAAGGCAGAAGAAACCCCATCTTGCTACATTATAAGTTGATCATTTGTTGCTTCATCTTTTTTTATTACTGCAGACTAAATTAATCCTTTCAACTATGCATGCTTGATTTTGTAGGGTTCCATTGCTGAGCAGCACTCTCCCCTCTAAGTCTATGCACAACATCCTCCCTTTTGGTTTTGGGGAGTAGCACAGTAGCCATTGGGATTGCACACTGAGAAGCAGTGCTTATTAGAAGTCGTGTGCTTTATGCCCTAGAGTTTTGATTTGGGATTTTTTTTTGTTTTTGGGAACATTCAACGTTCTCCTTGTTTGTTATTGGCTGTTTAATTGCCCATCCTGATTTTGTATGTCACTGTATGGTGATAAGCACTAAATGCGCTTTTTATTGGTTTCAGAGTTGTAATATGGAAAATGTCACCTGCTTTTTCATTTAATCAACTCTAGTTATGCTCACTGAGGAAGGCTGAAATGAACCTGCTCTGTGATTGTTCTCTAATTTGTCTAATTTGCCTCCCACCAAGTTTTGATCTCTTGTTCTAATCTTTACATCATTTCATACTTCATCAAGTTTCAAACAACACTTTAGTGAACCTGACATGTCTTGTCCATTGAGCTCACTCTGCTAAATACCAGAAAGCCTAGTCGGCAGTATTTGACAGATTCCCTGGGTAACTTCTGTTTTGTGTATCTTCTGCAATTGGTCAACTGATTAGTAAATCCTGTAAAAAGCTTCATGTTGAGACTTAAGGTGGCCATGCACGTTACAATTACGAATCGTAACTTGCATGGCCACCTTACCATCTTTGTTCCTTCATTTTCTCTACAAACGTCAGAAAATGCAGGTAGAAATAACAGAATTCTACCTCTATCTGACAATGCAGCATTAACCTTCTGCCGATGTTCAGGCACCTTCAAAGCCCAATAAAACATTTCCATCCTGTCTGATCGACAAGATGACCAGCTCTCCCACCATACATGTAGTAAATATCATATGAAACTATTTTCTACAATAATTCTTTCATTCACCCAATTACTCTTGTCTGCTAGTTCTCCTACAACAGATGAACGTTCTGCTTTTAGGACTGTTCTCACTACACTTCTGTCAAGTACTAAAGGCTTATGTCAACCCTATTTCCAACCAAAGATCTATTCAAGCATTTTCCTAGTTTTCTAGGATCATTCCTAGTTTGGTTCATCAGTGATGATCAGGAAAAGTGAGCACTGCTCAAACTACATAACTGCTCCTTTTTATTTCAGTGTTTTATTTATTGTTGTGCCCTTAACATATATAATAGCAAGCAGAGAAATTCTAGGGAGAAGTTGATAGATAAATAAATACAACGGTAAATGTACTAAGGCCATTAGTATTAAGAGGCACAATTTTAAAAGTTAAATTAGTTCAAAGTCAGAGTATCTTTTTTTTCAAGGAGACAAATATAAAGAACTACACCTGTTGAGCTTATTAGTTTAGTGCGTGGGCAGTGGATAACCTCTCACCATATATACAATGTAAATGGAATTTATGGCAAATGAGCAGTTGTCAGGCTATTATTTCAGTCCAGAGTAAATGTATTGTGGAACAGTGCTAAACAAGATTCACGTAGTTACATCAGGAGCTTTGAGAAGCCCATTGGAGAATTTCCATTTTGCCAATCCTAAATAATTACATGAAATCTGTGCAGGATTCAGAACTGCAATAGCATATCTCTGGCTGGGCCAACACCCTTCTTCTTTCTCCGGGTCATAAAGATTCCACACTATGAAAACAAGGGATATTTTTGCATCTTTAGTGAGGCCATGTAGTTTTGTAATACTATGCATACAGGGTGTCATGATGTTCACATGTTTTCATATATATACAGTAAATAAATAAAACGCTGTAAAGTGCAAGCTTTGAGGATATTTTCAGAAATGTAATCAAAACTACTAACTTTAGTAACATTTTTCAATTTGGTACTTTGCAGTAGAAAGGCTTTTGTATGTCTTTCAGGATGCTTTTTGGATTCGTTGGTTATTCTGTGCATATTGGCCATAAACGTATTTTTAAGATTCTTATTCTAAGTAGCTAATGCCATGTGAGAGATAAGATGCTGTAAATTGCAAGCTTTGAGGCTAGGAATAATCCTGTGAGTTTGGAAAAACAAAGTGCTGCATATGTTTTCCCACCGGTGATTTACATTGTTGCCGGTGGGAAAGCATTTGCAGAAGATTAGTCCTCTGCAGTAATGATGATTTATCACAGGTGACTAATCTACTTGTGTGCCATTGCCCTTAGGAAATTATTTCAGTTTGGTAGTTTGGAGTAGATTTGGATTTGTCAAAATGTATAATGTCTATAAATATTTGGTTTTCCTTGGTCAACTTCATTTTGGGGGATTGCTACATACATGCACATGTTTAGAAGATCCCTTACATTCATATCTGGGATGTTTTATTTCAGTACCTAATGAGATGTGGGACTTAAACACACTTAAATAGGCAGTATGTTTTTGCAGTAGATTAAAGGACCAGTAACATCAAAGCGGGGCTGGTGTTTGGAGTGAAGCTCTGCAAGTAAATGGGGTCTGTAAACAGCAGAAAGGGGGAGACGCAGATCTTGACCTGACAGAGCTAAATTCCCTTACAGATGGCAGAACGTACAGCCTGTGGGGGGCGTAGAGGACGAACCGGTGCCGATACCTCATCTGCCGGCGCTACTGCTGCTGGCGAGCCTGTCGACTTACCAAGGACCACTCTCTTCACATGCTGTCAGTAGAATACGGGAGATAGCCAGGAGGAGAAATCCAGTGAAATTTTTGGTAACACCCCCTAATTACCATGTTCATTTTACAAAATTTGGCAGGTTATGAAAGTTTGAACATATTTCTGTGTTTTTTTCAGTTATTACAGTTTTGCCAATGATGGTGAATTGCCCTTTAATCTTTGAGTCTAACTTTTCCCAAGGGACCTGTTATCTTGATTATCTTATATTGTTACAATTACTTATTTGCTCATCTCGAAATTGTTACAAAAGTATCTGTTCCTCATGGCTGTTCTGGGTTAAGGGGGGTCACATGGGACATAACTGTTCAGTGAGTTTGCAAATGATCTTTAGCATGCAGGTCAGATTCAAAAGCAAATATTTATGGCCCATGTGGCCCCCCTCAAGTCAATGATTTGTTACTGCCTGGTAACCAGTCAGTGGAAACCAAGAGAGCTGCAAAGCAGGAAGTAGTGTTCTGGCTATTATGTTAGACATTCAGTCGCTCCAGCCTTTATACATTACATTTTTGGCCAACTAACTATATTAGAAACATTTTTTATTTTGCTTGTTAAATAGCTTGTTTAATAGGACTCTATAAGAAATGGGAATGCTGTATATTGGAGCATTCTAGATATCTTCTTTATCTGATACTGAAACGGTGGTTCAATAATCTTATATTTTTTTGTTCATCACCAAAGACCTGTGAGTGCGGTGTAATATGATGTTTTATAATCTACAGACTCCTGCACCCAGGCATGTAACCTTGTTTAGTGGAGTGCACACTTTTTTGCTGATATACAGTCATATGAAAAAGTTTGGGAACCCCTTCTACTTCTTTGGAGTTTTGTTTATCATTGGTTGAGCTTTCAAACTTGCAACTTCCTTTTAATATATAACATGCCTTATGGAAACAGTAGTATTTCAGCAGTGACATAAAGTTTATTGGATTAACAGAAAATATGCATCATAACAAAATTAGACAGGTGCATACATTTGGGCACCCCAACAGAGATATTACATCAATACCTAGTTGAGCCTCCTTTTATAAATGTAATAGCCTCTAGACGCCTCCTATAGCCTTTGATGAGTGTCTGGATTCTGGATGGTGGTATTTTTTTACCATTCATCCATTTAAAATCTCTCCAGTTCAGTTAAATTTGATGGCTGCTGAGCATGGACAGCCTGCTTCAAATCAGGGCCGGACTGGGAGTAAAAAGCAGCCCGGGCAAAAAGATCAAAGCAGCCCATATGTAAACATGCATTGGTCTTGAACTCATCCACTCATATATTGGAGTTAAAACTGCAAAAAATTATGTGCATAAAGAGCTGCTTTTCTCACGTAAGTGTAATTAATGTAAAATATGTGAAAGATTCTGCAGCCTTGTGCTTTTATATGGTCACAGAACAACCCCTCAGTGACTTCTAATATCCTTATCATTTACAGTAGGGGGTACATTATCCCTTATAATACATGAGTGATACTCAGAGTTCCCTGTATAACTCAGCCTGCAGCCTTGTGTCTTTATATGGTCACAGAACAACCCCTCAGTGACTTCTAATATCCTTATCATTTACAGTAGGGGGTACGTTATCCCTTATAATACATGAGTGATACTCAAGAGTTCCCTGTAAAACTCAGCCTGCAGCCTTGTGTCTTTATATGGTCACAGAACAACACCTCAGTGACTTCTAATATCCTTATCATTTACAGTAGGGGGTACGTTATCCCTTATAATACATGAGTGATACTCAGAGTTCCCTGTATAACTCAGCCTGCAGCCTTGTGCCTTTATATGGTCACAGAACAACCCCTCAGTGACTTCTAATATCCTTATCATTTACAGTAGGGGGTACATTATCCCTTATAATACATGAGTGATACTCAGAGTTCCCTGTATAACTCAGCCTGCAGCCTTGTGCCTTTATATGGTCACAGAACAACCCCTCAGTGACTTCTAATATCCTTATCATTTACAGTAGGGGGTACATTATCCCTTATAATACATGAGTGATACTCAGAGTTCCCTGTATAACTCAGCCTGCAGCCTTGTGCCTTTATATGGTCACAGAACAACCCCTCAGTGACTTCTAATATCCTTATCATTTACAGTAGGGCAGGTGCACCCAGGTTATTTGTCATTCACATCAGTCCAACCTTTGTCACACAGTGCGTGGGCATTGAAAATAATGTAGGAATACTTGCTTTTTCTGTGTTTGCTGTTTTAATTGGGAGATCTCAACACACAAACTAACTCTTGGTAGCGAGTACTTGAATGATTATATTTTTATGTGATATGTTTATCACTTTAAATATGTGTATATTTTTAAGGTCATACATCAACATCAGTTTTAGTTGCTGCTTAGTTATAGACATTATAATGAGCCTATAATGGGTAGTATAAGTAAGAAAAAACAGGTCACTTCCTAGCTGGGCCTGTTACTGTTGCTTTGTCAATTTATTTTTTTATTTGTTACTGGGACCTTTTATTTTTAGATGGTACTTTTCTTTTTGTAGAAGAAGACATGAAAGCTTAGAAGGTGAAGGAAGTGAGGGGTTAACTTATGTTTCCTGTCGTTTATTTTGTCAGAACTTGGATAGGGTTACATCATTCAAAACATTTATTTCTTGTCCACAGCCAATACATAGAATAGTTTCACCTATAATCTAGTGATAAAAGCTGCTAAATATTACAGTCAGCTCACAGTTGATGAGGATCACGATAAAAAAATTAGATTACACTGGCCACTCACTTACATACAGTTTAAGATGAAAGGTGCACCTCCCCCAGTAGTTGAAGTCAATCTACGGAAAGCATAACAAAGTACAAAGTAGAAGCACAGTTCTGTGCTGTGTCTGCTGCTTCTCCCCACCGCTGGCTGCAGAAGGCAATAAATAAGCAGACAGGCAGCTCAGGAGCCTGCCGTGCGGGGGACTGAGGAGCAGTCCGGCGCTGCCACTGCTTCTGCTTCCGGTTTCTGTGACTTAAGAATCACCGCCCACTCTGCCCTGCTTTGCGCATTTAAAGGAGCAGTCACGCTCTTGTGCATGTTCAACTTCTTAAAAATCTTGCGAGCGGCCCACTTCAGCTAAATATAAAGCGGCCCCTCGGGAATTTGCCCGAAAGTACAGATTGCCAGTCCGGGCCTGCTTCAAATCATCCCATAGATTTTCAATGATATTCATGTCGGGGGACTGTGACGGTCATTCCAGAATATTGTACTTCTCCCTCTGCATAAATGCTTTTATAGATTTTGAAGTGTGTTACGGTCATTGTCTTGCTGGAGTATCCAACCCCTGTGTAACTTCAACTTTGTGATTGATGCTTGAACGTTATCCTGAAGAATTTGTTGATATTGGGTTGAATTCATCCGACCCTCAACTATAACAAGGGCCCCAGTCCCTGAACTAGCCACACAGCCCCATAGCATGATGGAACCTCCACCAAATTTGACAGTAGGTAGCAGGAGTTGCAATTGGCTTAAATATCTTTTCTCATGATTGGACACACCTGCCTATGAAGTTTGAGGCTTAACAAGCTAATCCAACCAATTTGGTGTTGCCAGTAATCAGTATTGAGCAGTTGCATGCAGTCAAATTAGCAAAATTACAAGGGTACCCAATTTTTTGCACAGCCAGTTTTTCACATTTGATTTAATATCATACAACCAAATACTGCTTCACTAAAAATCTTAGTTCAGAAAACACCCCAGTTCTCAGATGTTCCTGGGAAATGAAAGACATACCACTGTTATCTTTTTCGTTGAAAGTGGAGTAAATTATTATGCAGGCTGAGAGGGGTTCCCAAACTTTTTCATATGACTGTATATATATTCAGATTTTTAGATTTTAAACCAGCTTTCAAGAAAATAAAAAAGGAGAAATGAAAACAACAAAAGAAAGAAAGAAAACAAACAGCAATTGCAGATTTTAACCCTTTAAATGCCACAGATCGTAGAATCTACGTTCTGTGGCAAAAGTACTTGAAATGCCACAGAACGTAGATTCTACGTTCTGCAGCACTTCCGGGTTCAGAAGCGGAGGAGCGGCTGTTAGAGCCGCTCGCTCCGTTCCTGCTCGATCCCCTGCCCCTAGGCAACGAGCAGAGCAGGGGATCGAGTGGCCCCTGGGGCGCGATCGCCCAGGGGCCCAAAAACAGCAGCAGGCACGTGTTACTTACGTGTCCTGCTGCTGCAGCCTGCACCGGATCGTCGATCTCCGCCCCCACAGCACACAGACAGGAACCACGAGGCAGATGTCTTCCAGGGGCTCTTCCTGATCGCCTGCAACAGTCTTCAGCGATTTTTTCAGGTTAGTGCAACAATTACACACACAAACACACCAACACACACTTATTACAGTAATACACACTTAGATTCACACTTACACACACTTACACATACATTTTTGGGGATTGGGGGGGTCACTTACACTCACTGCACTTACACACGTGCACATGCACACACGCACACATAACATGTAATTTACCATTTGTACACACGCACACGCACATACATGGCATTGTGGCTTTTTTTTTTTTTCTTATCGCATCGTCTCATTTTTTGGCTGAAAAAAATGTTTTATTGCCATTACGAATAGCGTATTCGCTAACCGTACTGTGCAATACCTTTTGTATGTTATTTCGGTGATTATATTGCAATTTTGGGTATTTTGGTGCATTTTTAGCCATTTTATTGAATTTTTAGCCATTTTATTGCATTTTCAGCTCTGCATATGTTGTGTTCACTTGTTTCTAGCCGTAGAACCTGTTTGGCCCAGCTAAAATATTCAAACTGTGATTCTGACGGCCGATAACACTAGTCTGGAAAAAAAAACATTGATTTTTGTGGTTTTATTGGATTTTTTTGCATTTCACTCTTTACTGCCTTATTTTGTTTTGCCTTGTAAATTTTATATACTATATATCCATTTGGGGGTCTCTGTGCACCACATAGTTTGGTATATCTATGCATATTGGGCATCAAAGTGTTCAGTAGACACCAGGTGTTCATATTTAGGATGTTTTATGCTGATACGTTACGAAATGTGGGGCATATAATGGGGTAAAAGTCAAGCTTTCTGCCAATTTTCAGAAATTTGATAAAAACCGTTATGTTCAGCATTGCTTTGCAGTTTGGCAGTTTGCAGTAGAAACACATATTTACCCATATTGGATTCGTCAGAATGTGTACTTTCTGAAAATATATGGTTTTCTGGGGTCTCTGTACTGTTAGGGGGGGTCTAATGTCGCATAATACACACACCAGGTGCTTATATTGCAGCAGCCAGCGCGTCAGCCGTGAAAATGTATATACACTATTGTCATTTGGTGGTCTCTGTGCGCCACATAGTTTGGTATATCTATGCATATTGGGCATCAAAGTGTTCAGTAGACCCTTGGCGTTCATATTTAGGATGTTTTATGCTGATACGTTACGAAATGTGGGGCATATAATGGGGTAAAATTCAATCTTTCTGACGATTTTCAGAAATTTGATAAAAACCGTTATGTTCAGCATTGCTTTGCAGTTTGGCAGTTTGCAGTAGAAATACATATTTACCCATATTGGATTCGTCAGAATGTGTACTTTCTGAAAATATATGGTTTTCTGGGGTCTCTGTACTGTTAGGGGGGTCTAATGTCGCATAATACACACACCAGGTGCTTATATTGCAGCAGCCAGCGCGTCAGCCGTGAAAATGTATATACACTATTGTCATTTGGTGGTCTCTGTGTGCCACATAGTTTGGTATATCTATGCGTATTGGGCATCAAAGTGTTCAGTAGACCCCTGGCATTCATATTTAGGATGTTTTATGCTGATAAGTTACGAAATGTGGGGCATATAATGGGGTAAAATTCAAGCTTTGTGACGATTTTCAGAAATTTGATAAAAACCGTTACGTTCAGCATTGATTTGCAGTTTGGCAGTTTGCAGTAGAAACACTTATTTACCCATATTGGATTCGTCAGAATGTGTACTTTCTGAAAATATATGGTTTTCTGGGGTCTCTGTACTGTTAGGGGGGTCTAATGTCGCATAATACACACACCAGGTGCTCATATTGCAGCAGCCAGCGCGTCAGCCTTGAAAATGTATATACACTATTGTCATTTGGGGGTCTCTGTGCGCCACATAGTTTGGTATATCTATGCATATTGGGCATCAAAGTGTTCAGTAGACCCCTGGCATTCATATTTAGGATGTTTTATGCTGATACGTTACAAAATGTGTGGCATATAATGGGGTAAAATTCAAGCTTTGTGACGATTTTCAGAAATTTGATAAAAACCGTTATGTTCAGCATTGCTTTGCAGTTTGGCAGTTTGCAGTATAAACACTTATTTACCCATATTGGATTCGTCAGAATGTGTACTTTCTGAAAATATATGGTTTTCTGGGGTCTCTGTACTGTTAGGGGGGTCTAATGTTGCATAATACACACACCAGGTGCTTATATTGCAGCAGCCAGCGCGTCAGCCGTGAAAATGTATATACACTATTGTCATTTGGGGGTCTCTGTGCGCCACATAGTTTGATATATCTATGCATACTGGGCATCAAAGTGTTCAGTAGACCCCTGGCGTTCAAATTTAGGATGTTTTATGCTGATAAGTTACGAAATGTGTGGCATATAATGGGGTAGAATTCAAGCTTTGTGACGATTTTCAGAAATTTGATAAAAACCGTTATGTTCAGCATTGCTTTGCAGTTTGGCAGTTTGCAGTAGAAACACTTATTTACTCATATTGGATTCGTCAGAATGTGTACTTTCTGAAAATATAGGGTTTTCTGGGGTCTCTGTACTGTTAGGGGGGTCTAATGTCGCATAATACACACACCAGGTGCTTATATTGCAGCAGCCAGCGCGTCAGCTGTGAAAATTTATATACACTATTGTCATTTGGGGGTCTCTGTGCGCCACATAGTTTGGTATATCTATGCATATTGGGCATCAAAGTGTTCAGTAGACCCCATGCGTTCATATTTAGGATGTTTTATGCTGATAAGTTACGAAATGTGGGGCATATAATGGGGTAAAATTCAAGCTTTGTGACGATTTTCAGAAATTTGATAAAAACCGTTACGTTCAGCATTGCTTTGCAGTTTGGCAGTTTGCAGTAGGAACACATATTTACCCATATTGGATCCGTCAGAATGTGTACTTTCTGAAAATATATGGTTTTCTGGGGTCTCTGTACTGTTAGGGGGGTCTAATGTCGCATATTACACACACCAGGTGCTTATATTGCAGCAGCCAGCGCGCGTCAGCCGTGAAAATGTATATACACTATTGTTATTTGGGGGTCTCTGTGCGCCACATAGTTTGGTATATCTATGCATATTGGGCATCAAAGTGTTCAGTAGACCCCTGGCGTTCATATTTAGGATGTTTTATGCTGATAAGTTACGAAATGTGGGGCATATAATGGGGTAAAATTCAAGCTTTGTGACAATTTTCAGAAATTTGATAAAAACCGTTATGTTCAGCATTGCTTTGCAGTTTGGCAGTTTGCAGTAGAAACACTTATTTACCCATATTGGATTCGTCCGAATGTGTACTTTCTGAAAATATATGGTTTTCTGGGGTCTCTGTACTGTTAGGTGGTCTAATGTCGCATAATACACACACCGGGTGGTTATATTGCAGCAGCCAGTGCGTCAGCGGTGAAAATGTCTATACATGTTGTCATTTGGGGGTCTCTGTGCGCCACATAGTTTGGTATATCTATGCACATTGGGCATCAAACTGTTTAGTAGACCCCTATGTTTATTTTTAGGATGCTTTATGCTGGTAATGATACATGGACAATACGATGCTGGAAAGTTGAAGCTTTGAGGCAATTTCCAGATATTTCACCCAAACCGCCAAATTTGGCAAAGCCTTGCGACTCAGTAGTTTGGAGCAGAAAGGCATGGGTACCCATTTTAGATTCTGTAGAATGTGTACTTTCCAAAAACATATGGGGTTGGGGGGTAAACATATATTTCTGTGTTTTTACCCCACAAAAATGCAGTCAATGTGTTGATTTTTCATTAGCTGAAGTTACCCACGGGACTGTTTGTATGCGCTAACTTCATTTTGGGGCCTCTAAATGCCAGATACTTTGGTAAACTTATGAACAATGGCCACCAAAATGTTCAGAGGAACCCTGGCAATCATATTTAGGGTGCTTTTTCTTAGTACGTAATGACACATGGGTGATATGGTGCTGAGAAGTTGAAGCTTTGAGGCAATTTTCAGATATTTCACCAAAACCGACAACTTTGGGAAAGCCTTGCGACTCAGTAGTTTGGAGCAGAAAGGCATGGGTACCCATTTTAGATTCAGTAGAATGTGTACTTTCCAAAAATATATGGTTTTGGGGGGTAAACATATATTTCTGTGTTTTTACCCCACAAAAATGCAGTCAATGTGTTGATTTTTCATTAGATGAAGTTACCCACAAGACTATTTGTATGCGCTAACTTCATTTTGGGGCCTCTAAATGCCAGATACTTTGGTAAACCTATGAACAATGGCCACCAAACTGTTTGGAGGAACCCTGGCAATCATATTTAGGGTGCTTTTTCTTAGTACATAATGACACATGGGTGATATGGTGCTGGGAAGTTGAAGCTTTGAGGCAATTTTCAGATATTTCACCAAAACCGACAACTTTGGGAAAGCCTTGCGACTCAGTAGTTTGGAGCAGAAAGGCATGGGTACCCATTTTAGATTCAGTAGAATGTGTACTTTCCAAAATATATGGGTTTGGGGGGTAAACATATATTTCTGTGTTTTTACCCCACAAAAATGCAGTCAATGTGTTGATTTTTCATTAGCTGAAGTTACCCACAGGACTATTTGTATGCACTAACTTCATTTTGGGGCCTCTAAATGCCAGATACTTTGGTAAACCTATGAACAATGGCCACCAAACTGTTTGGAGGAACCCTGGCAATCATATTTAGGGTGCTTTTTCTTGGTGCGTAACGATACATGGGTGATATGGTGCTGAGAAGTTGAAGCTTTGAGGCAATTTTCAGATATTTCACCAAAACCGACAATTGTGGGAAAGCCTTGCGACTCAGTAGTTTGGAGCAGAAAGGCATGGGTACCCATTTTAGATTCGGTAGAATGTGTACTTTCCAAAAATATATGGGTTTTGGGGGGTAAACATATATTTCTGTGTTTTTACCCCACAAAAATGCAGTCAATGTGTTGATCTTTCATTTGCTGAAGTTACCCATGGGACTGTTTGTATGCGCTAACTTCATTTTGGGGCCTCTAAATGCCAGATACTTTGGTAAACTTATGAACAATGACTACCAAAATGTTCAGAGGAACCCTGGCAATCATATTTAGGGTGCTTTTTCTTAGTACGTAATGATACATGGGCGATATGGTGCTGGGAAGCTGAAGGTTTGAGGCAATTTTCAGATATTTCACCAAAACCGACAATTTTGGGAAAGCCTTGCGACTCAGTAGTTTGGAGCAGAAAGGCATGGGTACCCATTTTAGCTTCAGTAGAATGTGTACTTTCCAAAAATATATGGGTTTTGGGGGGTAAACATATATTTCTGTGTTTTTACCCCACAAAAAATGCAGTCAATGTGTTGATTTCTCAGTAGCTGAAGTAAAGTCCTGAACAATTTGGATGTGCTAACTTCATATTGGTGTCTCTAAATGCCAGATACTTTGGTAAACCTATGCATAATGGGTATCAAACTGTTCAGTGGACCCCTGGCAATCATATTTCAGGTGTTTTTTCTTGGTACCTAATATAGTTTGGGATATGCGGAGCAGCAAAATAAAACCTTTGAAATGATTTTTCATAATTTTGAATTTTTTTATGAAAAACCGCTATGTTCAGACAAGCTTTTATGTTTGGTAGTTGGGAGTAGAGAGACATAGTTACCCATTTTGTAATCGGCAGAATGTGTACTTTTCAAAAATGTATGGTTTTCTGGGATAAACCTACGGTTTCAGGATTTTTTGCCTTGGAATCTAAAGCATGCCGTTTTCTGCCTTAGTGCTTTCAAAATTCGTTAATATACTGCCGGGAGTTTTTGAGGTACAGAAGTCCTAAATCTCCCTAAAACTATACATATCTGGTATTGGCACGTTCGAGAGACATAAGGCTTTCCAAATCAGTTGGATTTTCCTCCGTAAAATGAAATATTTTTCTGGTATAAATTGATATACGATGAAAAATGGTAATTTTTCTTTTTTTTTTGGTATTTAGCACTATAAATTTTTTTGCACAGGTGGAAATACATGAAAACTCAGGCAGATTTAGAAAGCTCAGTTTCTACCGAAAAAAACAATGTATAGTTTTTCTAGGTAAACTATAGGTTTCCCCTCAGAAAATGCCCCTAAAGTGAGAGAGCACAAAATGTTTCAAAAACGGCTGGCATTTCGCGTAACCAAAATGTGAAATTCTGCTGGCACTTAAAAGGTTAACAGACCATAGAAAAACATTCAACAATAGATCTAAAGGGGAGTTCAATAGTGAAACAGGAGACAGAGAACTCAGGGCATTTATGCGTGATACTAATATTACCTTCAAGCTGTGAAATGTGGTAGAAGGTACCTGAATTATAATGTTGCTGTGATAATATGCTTGTACAGATTCAGTAAGAAAATGAAGAAAGTAAAAAAAAAAAAAAAAAAAACAATCTGTTTTTCACTTCAGAGATATTTTGACCTCCGCATTTTTAGCTGAAATTAAACATGAAAACAAAAAAGTTTACAGTTCAAGAGCTGTATTTCATTATTATTATGTTATTATTCATATTTATTCAAAATGAATATTGTTCTTTAGAAGGCCCTTTGCAATGCATTATTTATTACAATTTTAAAATGGTAATTATGGCACATGTAGCATTTGTTTCTACTAACAATGATTACTCAAATTCTGACTGAGTTGATATATTGATGCAAAAAGTAGAAAAAGCTAATATATTGCACATCACTGCACCATATATTTAAATTATGTCTCTGTGCATAATGTGAGCAAACCTAGGAATTAGTTAATACCTCCAAACAAAATCATGCCATATTTTTGGAAAGTGACATTTTGGACGCATTTTAGCATGTTTTTTTTTTTCCCACAATGTAATGTTTTCCCTATGATGCTATTACACAAATGTTTGTTCATTAATTGGGTGCACTTTGTGGCTATAATATATGCAGTGGGGAAAGTGTAACTTTTAAGGCATTTTCAGCTTGTGATTGCTTTGGCACAGGTGTGATGCACCTTTTAATAGAGCCCTCGATTACACGGTCGATTCTGCCGCGATCCGATGCGCTGCGCAAAATCGCAGGCGTCACGTCGGATGTGACGGAAATAAGGTACGTAATTCAATTGTCGCATCGTGTCGCTGCATTGATGCGACGAGACACGACTGTCAGATGCAGACGCTGCACGCTGCGTCTGCATCCGACAGTCATGACGCGTCGCATTAACAATGCGACACGATCCGACACTGCCATTACTTACCTTGCTTCCATCGCATCCGACGTGATGCCTGCGATTTTGCGCAGTGCGTCGGATCGTGGCGGAATCGACCGTGTAGTCCTGCCCTAAGGGGGCAGTAGCTCCATTATTCCCTTGCATTCATAGGTACACTTGGGCATGGTATTTGTAATAAACAAATGTACAGTTGTAAGGATCATGTTTGGATGCAAGTACCTTTAACCATTAGGAGCATATTTATTATGCAGTGTAAAACAAAATTTGGCAAAAAAAAAAGTGTAAAAAATGGGGAATTTCTCAAAGTATGTGTAATTTCACACCATACAAACACCAGATTTGCTGCTGTTATTTACATGGCTCAGATGAACTTGTACTTGCATTTGTAAAAGAGCCCTGACGAAGGGTTGGTTCACCCACCAAACATTGAATTCACTACACAAGTCAAACTGTGGCTTTAAAAAAGGCACAGGGCTTTACATATCACTTTTATGCCAATTTCTATGCCTAGCAGTGTTCCTTAGGGAGGAACTCCACTGCCAATTTCGGCACGATCTGACGCACTGTGCAAAAATGCAGGCGTCAAGTCCAATGCCACGGAAATAAGGTAAGCAACAGGAACGTAGGATCGCATCGTTTGTCCGACGCGACACTACTGTCGGATGCAGACGCTGCACGTTGAAAAAGGGACTAGCTCCCGAAACATGTTGTGAGTCAGAACACACCAATAAAGGGTGATTGCACTGTACTGCTGATTCCTGGTCTGTTTCTAATATCTACAAATCAAATATTTGTCTATAATGTCCTCTAATGTACTTGCAAAGTGCAATCATGTCCCCTCGCAACTTTTTTCCAGAGAAAACAACCCCAACCTTGACAGTCTACCCTCATAATTTAAGTCTTCCATCCCTCTAACCAATTTAGTTGCACGTCTCTGCACTCTCTCCAGCTCATTTATATCCCTCTTAAGGACTGGAGTCCAAAACTGCACTGCATACTCCAGATGAGGCCTTACCAGGGACCTATAAAGAGGCATAATTATGTTTTCATCCCTTGAGTTAATGCCCTTTTTTATGCAAGACAGAACTTTATTTGCTTTAGTAGCCACAGAATGACACTGCCCAGAATTAGACAACTTGTTATCTACAAAGACCCCTAGATCCTTCTCATTTAAGGAAACTCCCAACACACTGCCATTTAGTGTTTCCCAACTTAGACAAATCACTCTGCAAAGTGGCAGCATCCTGCATGGAACCTATAGTTCTGCACAATTTAGTATCATCTGCAAAAATAGAAACAGTAATTTCAATGCCCACCTCCAGGTCATTAATAAACAAGTTGAAAAACAAGGGACCTAGTACTGAGCCCTGCGGTACTCCACTAACAACACTGGTCCAATTAGAAAATGCTCCATTTACCACCACTCTTTGTAGTCTATCTTTTAGCCAGTTCTCTATCCAGGTACAAATACTATGTTCCAGGCCATCATTCCTTAATTTAACCAGTAACCTTTTGTGTGGCACTGTATCAAATACTTTAGCAAAGTCTAAGTAAATAACATCCACTGCCATCCCAAAATTGAGGTCCCTGCTTACCTTATCATAAAAAGAAATTAAGTTATTCTGGCAAGATCTATTGTGCATAAAACCATGCTGGCACACACTCATAGAATTGTTATTTGATATAATGTCCAGTATCTTATCCTTTATTAACACTTCAAAAAGCTTTCCTACCACTGACGCCAGACTAACTGGCCTATAGTTTTGAGGCTGAGAATGGATCCTTTTTTGAATAGAGGCACCACATTAGCAATTCACCAGTCTCTTTGCACCATGCCAGACCTTAATGAATCCTGAAAAATTGAGTAAAGAGGTTTGGCAATCACAGAGCTAAGCTCGCTGAGTACCCTGGGATGAATACCATCCAGCCCGGACCTTTGTTTATCTTACCATGTTTTAGTCTCTCTTGAATTTCCTCATGTGTGAACTATCATTCGTTACTAGAATTGGGACTATTAAGAAGGAAACCTTCATTAACTGGTTCCTCATTTGTGTAGATAGACAAAAAATATGAGTTCAGAATCTGCGCTTTTATTTTGTTTTCATCAACCAGCTGACCCCCCTCTGATACTAAAGGTCCCATCCCTTCCTGCTTAATTTTTTTACTATTAACATATTTAAAAAATAATTTTGGATTCTTGCTGCAATATCCTTTTTCCATATAAATTTTAGCTTGCCTTATAGCTTCTTTACACAAATCAAATTGGAACTGTATTCAACTTGCAAGCAAGCTACTTTAATTGTACACTGTGTACAAATTGTGCAACTTTACTTGCAGCAAGACTGGAATTCTGTGGGAAAATGCTGTATTGGGGGGTAAATCATTTTCTTTTGAAAATTGCTCTTAGCACCTAGCACCTATAGTTATAAATGAGGCTTACAAATCCTTACATAAAGGTAAATATAAGTGGGCTTCCTTGAATCATGTAATGCAAAAATAACCCCATAACAACAAAAAGGGGTGACTAAATTTAAGAACTGTACAATAATATGCCATGTGAAATGCACTTACTTAGAGTAACCAGCATTATTGATTTGGGTTTTTAGCTCTACAGAGGCATTTCTAGTTATAGCACGTGGAAAATTGTGAATATGTCATTGCTATTATTTGGCTCTATTTTTAATGGCTGCATGTACCATTGGACATATACAGTGTCTTTATCATAGCAGCTACATCCATATTTGTGTCAAAATGGATAATGGGATAAGGGATAATGGGTTAATAAAGGGAATATATTGATGGTTTCATTTGTAGCAGTATAAAATTCACAGTTTACATTTAAGTAGATAATATTGTATAAAGACTTAGAATGATTAAACCTAATGTCACTTGCATTTTAAAGTTACTGTAGTTTTTTTTTATTACTGTAGGTTTTTAGTAATGCAGAATTATTATTGTGATCATAACCTTCTGTTAGTGGTGGACATGTCAAAGGTGCTGATTTATGAACATTCAAATTCAAACACTCACAACCTCAAATTTTAGAGATTTATTAAGCACAAAAAAACTTGAATTTAAAAAGTGGGCATCTAAAAGTATGTAGTCAGTAGGAGCTGACCTAGACAAAAACTAAGCAACTTTTTAATTTGAGGTGTTTTATTTTATTTTTTGAGAGTTTGTAGACCCATTGAAATCCAGATTAGGAATTTATGTTTACAAATTAAAATCTATGTTCCAGAAAAATCTAGACACAAATTATACAGAGGACTTGCAAAAAATTCTCAAGGCACTGCCCAAAGCAATATAACAAATTATAGTATGGCTTTAATATTCTGGCAATATTTATGAGGTCACACTCTAGTCTGTAAATACCAGTTCTTTTGGATTGCTGCAGAGGGGACATAGTTTAACTTGAGTCATTTGATCTCTGACTTTGTTTTGCTTTCATACCATTCTCAAACAAGAGTTAATAATTGCTGTTTTATTTGGCCATGGTTTAGTCCCGTGATGATTTACTGATAAATATAATTTTTTTAAGTCTGGCACTGGTTAAAGAACGATGTCTCCACGGATCTCCTTTACAATGTATAAATCCTGGCATTGAGACTTTTCAGCTCTGCCACATAATCCGAGATGAAAGGAGCCCACCTTAGACTAAAACAATGCAAAATGATTGAGGTTCTCCTATGTGTTGCTTTCTAACAAGCAAGAGTTTGTTTTATACTGCTCTACAATAATTCAATTTAAAATCTTTGAAAAGTATACGTAGGACTGAAACTAATAAAATGAAGAAAGAAAATGGAACAGAATTTCCTTTAGAAACAGCACTGTCATTATTATATACAAGAGAGAGCAAGAACAGATGCAACTACATGCATTTAGAACAAACTATCAGAAGAAATTTACGGTGCCTAATTTGACTGTAAAAAATCTTGTTTTCTATAATTTATCGTGTTGTAATAAAATATGTCTAATTGGGTAGAATGAGAGTGATAAGATATTAATAGTGGTAACTACGTGTTTTTGGCTCTTTGGCATTTGATCGGGGCGCGCTGATTAAATCACAGCTCATTTAAGTAGACTTGTAATTGATTGTGAAGGAATGGAAAATAAGCCCATGTGTAACTATGAGATTCTGTTCTCCACATCAAGACATCATCTAATGTAGCTTCGTTAGCTTGTAGGCATGTGGAGTTTAAATACTGTCTGCAATCTGGTGCCATGCTGATTTACTAATCCTTGATCTTTGCTGAACATGATCACAGGACTTCTGTTCATAGGGGATAGGCTTACTGTTAATTGACATAGTCTGGCTACTCACCAGAAGAACTGTAATGTAGACAGAGAAGAACTAACACAGTAGCAGAGAATGAATCAGGCTACTTAATTGAGGTAGAAATAAATCCATTTTCTTAATGAACGTGCAAACAACTGTTTATCCTTTGCAATGAATGATGGGATTATACTAAATAATATACATCTATAATATGGCAGTTTCCAATTAAGGAGACGCTATTCCTTTACAATAAGATCCTTAAAGGTACTGATATTATAAAGTTTCCTCAATAGTTTATCCAACATTTTATTTTTTTTGTCAATTAATATTTTTCTATAATAATTTTTAATTACCTTCCATGATACCACACCTTTAAAGTAAAATAAAATTTGCCACAAAACTATTCATTTAAATGATCATTTGAAAATTGCAGAACTGCATGAAATTAAAGCACAAATGGAAAAAGTACTTTACATATTAATGCTGATATGGAACATTCTCTAGAACGAAAAAGGTTTATTCCCTTCATTACTATGAAATTACATTCATTACTATTACATCTTTGTTTCTTCGTAGAATGGAATAATAAACCCCTAATAAGATTAGAACTGAGAGTAGGTTCCTTATTCATGGTCCTGAGACGTCATAAGCTCAGTCTTTGATGATTCACACCTAAAAAGTTTGATGAAGCCCACATGTACCATGCAAACTGACACAAATTGGCACCACACTACATTATTAGGACTTGCTAACTGTTTTTTATTTCATGATACTAGCTTCAAGCAGATTTTGAATTCAGTCTGCAATTTACCTTAAAAAGAAAGGAAAGAATTAGTCATGTGGTATCATGAACCTCCTCAATCGATATGCTTTAATAGTTGTAATGTCAGTGTTGAATATTTAACTACATATTTTCTTCTGTGAGGGCCAGTCTTCAAGAATATACATTGAAATGATTATTAGCATTCTATTCATTTTAGGTAAATGGTTGGCAGTTTTAGTTTACTATACTGATGCCACTGTGGATCACTTTAAATGGTTACAGTTATTAATGTCAACCCAAGAAATGATTTTGCCTAATAAAAGAAAACATAAATCTAAGCAATTTGTAATATACATTTATTACAATTTTTCTATCATTTTAACTCATTTGTATATGTAATGCTGTGAAAGCAGTGTGTGTCTATCCTTTTTTATTCTCTGCCCTGGTGGCGTAGGCTTTTGAAACAATTCAGTGAGGCCAGATTCAGTTCAGTGAGAAAAGAGTTTATCACATGAAAACTCATGGGCAAGATTCAATTTTATATGCAATTCAATTAAAAAAAACGTATCTCACTGTTTATCACGTGCAAACTCCATTGAAGTCTATGGAAAAAAACTGGAACAGAATCAGGAGGAACGTTTTTTTCTCCTTGAATTGAATCTTGTCCATGAGTTTTCATGTGATAAACTAGGAGATAACTTTTTCTCACTGAATTGAATCTGGCCCTATGTAAGACAAACCAGCTGATTAAGAAAGCTGTTAAAAGCACTGAAAGATTTTAATAAATGTATATTGGAAAGTTGCTTAAAATTATGTTTTCTTTGATAAGGAAAACATTTATTTTGGGGTTGACTTGCCCTTTAACTGGATTCAAAATTTTCAAACACACACTTTTTTAATTGATTCATTTTTTTAAATGGGCTCACTTTTTTAAAATGGATTCACATGCTTTCAAAACAAGTTTTAAACATTTTTTTCTGTCAAATGGACTCATATTTGATTAAATACTTTAATATAAGAATGTTCTGGTTTTGGGAATGCATTGTATTATTTATAGGGGATGTTTGAATTGTTCAGTTTATAAACATGGCGTTAATGAATGCACTGCGGATGTTCCCATGGGAATAAGTTTGATTGTTTTGAAGTTTTAATATTGTCATCTGAGGAAGGGAGGTCTAAGCCCCAAAACATTGCATGCTTGTTTTCATTTTATAACTTCCAATAAAATATTTTAATGGAAGGGGTGTAGTTCTTTGTTTAATTGCTGATATACTTGCATCTTCTCTATTGCAACAAGTCTAGAGTTACATTTTTCCTGAATG
Source organism: Xenopus laevis (assembly GCF_017654675.1). NCBI lineage: Eukaryota > Metazoa > Chordata > Amphibia > Anura > Pipidae > Xenopus > Xenopus laevis. The sequence goes on from NC_054373.1 coordinate 121,057,562, forward strand.
GTTCAAAAGCTCATCTGCCTTAGGCCAAAGTCACACGGGAATGTTGCTTCCGCTGCTCTGCGCCTGTGTTTTCTAGGCAGGACGAAAAAGAATCAGGTCTCTTCTGCACTTATGTGTAGCTGTCAGGCTAGCTTTAACATGAGTGCAGCTTTCTGTCTTTTAGGCTGATCTCTGCTCCGTGTAGCTGCACTCAGGCTTAAGCTGTGTCTGTCAGTGTAGCTACAAGGAACTGTGCAAAGAAAATGATCTGCTTCTCTCTGCCTGCCTATAAAATGCAGGTGGAGAGCAGTGGAGTCAATGCTCTGTGTGACTTTGGCCTTATACCAAATGCCCCTCTTAATAAGAATCCACTTCACACAATTAAGAACTTGCATACACAACAGGATTCTAGTGCTGGCTGCTCTCTGTTATCAAAGCTTCTCGGAGCAAATGAATCAGCCCCTAGAATACATATATACATATTAGAATTTGCTGCAGCCTCTTCAAAAACTTCAAAAATGTATTTGTCTTTCTGCATACATTGATTTAGCTTCTATAAAATGTAAATGTATATTATGTTGGTCCATATGCATTAGACCCTATATTGTTTGATTACTGATTGACCTCAGGTATCATAATCTCATAATATAACTTAGTCAAGTTCAAATTAGCCCCTTTCAAACCCTCTTCATATTTAGGCCCAATCAGCAATTGTGAATATGGCAAAATGATCTCACACTTGGAAGCCTCTACTCCTTTGAGGAGTGGTTTACAGTTGGTAATACATTTTAAGTCAGGTCCATATTTATATATATAGGCATCCAAGGGCCTGTGCCTTGTTTATAGCAACTTTAAAGAAGCAGCCCTAGGGTACCTATATAACAAATTTAACATTTTTTAAAATAAAAGTAAACAATTGCCCAAGCCGACTCCAGAGACTTGTGGGCAAAACCAGCAGCTTAGCTGGGGGGGGGGCTATTTTCAGTTATATATAAACCAAAAGATTACAGTTCTTGCTGATATCTCTCATTACTAGAGAACTCTGGGGTAATATTTTGATTCTTCTCTGTCCTCTGTGAAACCTTCTATCTCAAATTTAGTATATTCCTTATCATCAGGAACAGGTAAAGCAATTAGCCAATAAACATGGTAATCGGCATTGGTGATGAGCAAAACTGGACCATTTCAATTTGCCAAAAAAACCACAGAAACATTTTGCAGATAGCTCCACAAATGGGAAACCAAAACTTAATTTCAGTTAAATGTTGAACTTATGCTTAACTGTACATTTAACCAAAATCTGCTCAGGATATATGTTCTTAGTGTGGTATAACTAATGAAACAAAGTTAACCAAAATTTAAAATACATTTTTGCAGGAATATTTTACAGTATTATACAGTATGGTTATTAAATTAATTAATTAGTGGGTGAGTCACAGTATATAAAATAATACCATACATTTTAGTGGTAATAAAACTACTTTATGTTTGGAAAACTTGTAAATATTAAAACTCGCAAAAAGGGGTAAATATGATTTAACTCCAAAAACACAATGAAAGTGGGCAATAAAAAAATATATTAGGCACAAAACATTCGAAGTTTATCTCTAAACGATTGTCACTCAAGGCTTTCCCCATGAATTAATTTAGATAATATACTGGATTTATTTGTATAATATTCTTGAACATCTTAGCATATGCATGTAAGCAGAAACTGTAGATGGATAGTTGTTTTATGCTTTATCTACATATTGCAGAGATACACCCCATGTAGTTTGCTATTCATGCTGGTCAATATGTATGTATGAGATTTATTTGTGACAAATAAAAACCTCTAGTGAAGCATTTATCTCATATCAAATATTCTAACACTTAAAATAAATAACTATATAAAAGTTTTGTGGCGATAGCACCCATTGTTACAATGAAATGATTTGCAAAAAAAATGTTTCTACAGGAATCTTTTCCCTTGTTTTTGAAGATATATTTATTTTAACATAAATTATAAAAAGGTTATTTACAAAATGTCAACATTTTTGTTTAGCAAAGGTGGTAACAGTGATACAGTTAGTATCTAACTGGGAAACAATAGATCATAAGGCAATATAAAGATGGCCCCATCTCTGAGTTCCCAAATCTTTTCTACTATATAATTATGTATGAGCCACACTGCTACAAACAGTTAGTTTAGTTTACCCAAGAAGATGTAACAGTGACTGGGAGAACAATTAACACTTAAAATAACTTCCGCTCAATGTTGTTATTTCATAAAGCTGCTAAGAAGGAAATTGGCTTAAATCTTTTTAACAAATAGGGCCAGATTCGATTCAGTGAGAAAAAGTTATCTCATAGTTTATCGCGTGAAAACTCATGGATGAGATTCAATTAGAGGAGAAAAGCTTTTCTCCAAATTCAATTCCAGCTTTTTTCCTATAGACCATAGAGTTTACACTTGATAAAAAGTGAGAAGTTTTTCTGAATTGAACTGCAACTCGAATTGAATTTTGTCCATGAGTTTTCACGTGATAAACCCTTTTCTCACTGAATTGAATCTGGCCCATTATGTGATATATATTGGGCCAGATTAAATTCAGTGAGAAAAAGGTTTGTCATGTGAAAAGTCATTGATAAGATTCAATTTGAAATGCAATTCAGTTTCAGAAAAACTCATGTCAATGTTTATCACTTGAAAACTCTACTGAAGTCTATGGGGAGAAAAACTAGAATGGAATTTGGAGCAATGTGTTTTTCTCCTTGAATTGAATCTCATCCATGAGTTTTCAAGTGTTCACTGAATCGAATCTGGACTATTATATTTAAAAAAATAAATAAGTCAATAAACACTACATAAAAACTACAGACTAATAGTAAATCCAAATTAATTTAAAAATTAATTTAGTCATCGACCCTTGTGTCATGGGAAACCAGTTCATTAAAGGAGTGACAGGGAAAGGATACATATAGTACAGTGACAGGCAGTGCAATATTGTTAATAATAAATGCATGCTCCATTCAATGTTGTGCATTCACCTGAAAAAAACATGCACAGCATCAACTTGCGGGGACAATTCTAAAGGTACCTGAGCCATAATTTTTGATTTTGCCCCCTGCCAGCATTGCTACTTTGAGTGGAGTGTCCCAAGCAGGATTGCCACTAGCATTGATATACCAGTAGTTATCCACTAACATTAAGGGGCATATTTATCAAGGGTCGAATTTCGAGTTGAAAAAACTTTGAAATTTGAATTCAAAAAGAGCAACCGAAATTAAGTTGGTGTTTTTTTGGTCGAATAGGTCAGTTTTCGATCGAATAAGTCTGTATTTGGCCAAATTTGAATCATACGAATCGAAGGAATAGCGCATTCAATCGAATTCAATTCAACGTTTTTCCCAAAAAAACTTTGATTTTTCAAATTCCACCAATTGACTCCAAATAGGTTCTAGGAGGAGAGACACTACATAATAAGTTTCGATATTCGATATTTCAAATTTGGACTATTGCCTAGTCGAAGTACACAAAAAAATAGCTCATAATTCTAATTTTTTTCATTTGCAAATTCACCTTGACCTTTGATAAATCTGCCCCTAAGAGGTGTTTATGTTTTTTGTTGTGAATGTATAGGCTCCGTTTATCCAGCATTAAATGGATGCAGAAAATGACATAAACGATTAAAGGACACAGAAAGTTTACTCACATGTACCATAACATTGCTCCCCAAGTCTACTGCACTATGCTTCTATGCAATTGCTGCCAAATTTTTTTCATTTAAATAATGCAATTGATGGGGGGGTGCATTAGCATGCTCAGGCCTGTTGCATGGAGCACTGTGTATGGTTCACACCCAGGGTGGTGGTGGGGGGATAATCAGGTACTGATATCACAATGCACTAAGCTAAATAGAGGCACCCAAGGTTCCAAATGTTATGGGTAGAGGAAGAAGAATGTTAGGGACTAGTTCTGGGAGGCGGCTAGCGCAGAGATGCTAACCCCCAGCAGACAGTGCGCTTAATTCGGAGAAGCCTCTTAAATGAGAGAAGGAATTATAAACATAGTGTTGCATTTCTAAGGATATCAAGATGACAAATTTCTGTATGAATACACTCCATTATAGAGCAAACATCTCAGTCACACAGTAGGCTGTTTACTGAATTAAGTAATTTTGTTTGTGAGCATCAAAGTTCTGCTTTACGTCCCAATTATCATGAAATGTCAGGACTGTCTAAGGCAGTGATCCCCAGCCAGTGGCTTGCAAGCAACATGTTACTCACCAATCCCCTGGATGTTCCTCCCAGTGGCCTAAAAGTAGGTGCTTATTTTTGAATTCCTGGTTTGGAGGCAAGTTTTGGTTGCAAGTTTTGGCAGCATAAAAACCAGGTGTACTGCTAAATACAGCCTACTGTAGGCTGCCAGTCCACATAGGGGCTACTATATAGCCAATCAAAGCACTTAATTTGCTCCACCCTAGGTCATTTTTTATATTTACATTGCTCCCCCGCTCTTTTTACATCTGAACGTGACTCATGTGTAAAAAAGGTTTGCAACCCCTGGTCTAGGGCATCATGTAAGATTTTGAAATAATATAGTTGCTTTAATTTTGAATGGTGCCGTATTTGAGCTATTTCCAGGGTCGGGTTATAATAAAATAATAAAATATCTTTGAAAACTCAATTTTTTTGTGGAAAACACAAATTGAACCTTAATAAATCTGCCCCTTAATGTATTTGCCAATTTATTTACTATGCAGTTTCAGAGCCTGGCCTTGACTACCGTAATATATATATCCTTTAAAGACACACACTCAATGACATGTCTTGGTACCTCTTTGAATTTATGCTTTCTACTGCAAGAAAGCAAGAAAAGGTTAGAAAAATATTTTTATATTAGCTCATACATAACAAATGTTCTTCAGGTGAACATAGAAAAAATGAGAGTAAGTAGGAGCCAAGTTAACAGCTTGATTGTGATGCACTTGTGCACTGATTGCTAAAGGTCATAATTTCTAACACAGGTCTTGAATGTCCTCACAGCATTCCAAATGTTGATTATGCACAGCAACAAAACATAAAGGGAGGTTGAAAAGTAGTTCAGCTTTACGTGAAGTTAAAAAAAAATGATACCGAAAGATTATAGCTTGCCATTAGATTTCACTTCTCAGAAGGATGGGCAGACGATAAATCCAAAGGGCTCAATTTATCCAATTGCTAATCTTGATGAATCACAATTTTTTGGGAAAAAATGCCGCCTTCTTAAGATATGGTTATCAAAGTTGTTCCAATCAAAGCTGCACTTGTAGAATGCCAAATCAGCAACGCTGTGTGCCTGTGTATAATGAGATTATGTTTTATGCTTTTGATAGATTTGACTTTCACACCATGGATTGCATTGAATTCACCTGATCCCTGGGGAAATATTTCTTATCCGGAAAAGCAGTTCACTTTTAGTAATTTTACATCATTGAAGAATAGCAATGGGCATATGACTATACTTAATGTCTTAATTGACCACTGTATTATATAATTTGTTGCTGTTTTAACTTAATTTCCTGTGCACTCCCTGAGCGTAAGGTGGAAGGATGTGGTAATACTGTAAGCTAGTGTTATTGTACCTTGTTGCATGGTGAAAGTTGTCTAAATGAATATCAGTAGCCCTCTATGGAGCACAAAAGATCATTGTCATTTGAGAATATTGCTGTTAAATCCCGCTTACGCCATTTCCCTGAAGTACTCAACCTGAGAAGGTGCAGAGACAGAGAGTGCTCTTTTCACCATGAGCTAGCTGAGGTGAGTTAACAGACAAGGGAAAGGTAGAATGTGCATAGGGGACCCACACTATTTCTACACACTGTTTGTGAACATTTTGGAGTCTGCATTAGTGATGCATTGTGTGGAAAAAACATAGCAATTCAGTCCAAAATTGAATAGTGTGACCAGGCAGTAGCTCCAGGATTCCCTCAGTGCCCTGCATCAATCGCTGCAGTCAGAGCAGGGGCACCTAAAGATATAGACACAGACGTCACTCGCATGCTGAACTCCCAAAATGACTCCTTGCAGACTTCTAAAAATATTCAGCACAACTGCATCCGATTTATGGTGAAGTACCCATGCAGTTGTGTCTATTTTGATGAATCTTTATGCAGTTGCGTTGAACGCAGCACAATTGTGTCAGGCAATGATGCATGAATTGTGGGAAAAAACAGTGCATTGTGGGAAATGTCCTTTGCTCACTGTGTTAGAGTAAATCAATGGGCCCTAATGTGTGCTGATATCCACAAAATACAGTACACATTTGATTCAGCTGATTATGGGCCAGATTCCATTCAGTGAGAAAAAGTTATCTCATGGTTTATCACATGAAAACTCATGGACAAGATTCAGTTTGAGGAGCAAAAACTTTTCTGTGCTTGTTAGGAATCCAGTCCAGTCAGAACCCATGTCCAACACATTCTATTTTTCTGGAATGACTTTTCCCCAGGTAGCTCCTTGACTACTGAGTGAAATTTCAGCGTTTACAGCTTAAGCCAGGAATTTTAAACCATCTAATACTCTGATTAATCAAAGTGACACAGAGACTCACACTGCTTGCTGCTTACAGTTCCTATGCAGCAGTCTCTATGATCGGAGATTTATATTGGTCTATTGGTGCTCTAGGCACCAGACTTCAGCCCGTCCTCCCAAGCCTTGGTCGGCACATCTGCTGTACTGCTTATGTGCTGATGGCAAAGATTCAGTCACCCCCTCCCCCTAGCTCTGCTGCCAGAGATGAAAAAGTATCTGGTGGCATGGGTCCCCCTAAAATGTTATTTACCATATAGGAACCTGAGTATTGCTCTAGGCAGCTTAGAGGACTCAACTGCATATATGGTAAATACGACCCTGTCTATGATTATTACATCTTACCTATAATATAAGTAACTTGCCTGGAATCCAATGCAAGGAGGGAGGGATCAAATGATGCAAATCTCCACTTCCATATAAAGTGAATGGTGAACACTGCAATTGCACCTTGTCCTGCTTAGTGACAGATGTGTATCACGTGCAAATGAAGGCTGCACATTTTGTAACAATACCCACCTGTCACTAAACAGCAAAATAACAGTTTCCGATTTACTTTGAATGGAGTGGACATTTGCAGCATATTGCCACCCTCCCTCATAATTGTAAAACACCGGGGTAACAAAACTTTGCAAATCTCCCCATGTGCCGCTACTGATTTATATTCCAGTGTAGTTTGCTGTTGTCTCTCATTATAACTACATAAGTTATCAGCAGACAGTTACTATTGCACTTACTGGTTAACACTGCCTTACGTACCTGTTGCTCAATTTCCAGCATTTCAGAACTTCTTCTCCTGGAGTTGAGATTCAACTTTTTCCTTATTAGTTAAATAACTTATTCGTTACCAGCCTTAAAACTTCAGAAACCATGTCAAACTGTAACTATTGATTCTCTGCTTGATTTAATCTGAGTATGGCTGTACCCTTTATAAAAATAATATATGTAAAGTGTTAATTTAATCAAGAATGGCTGCTAAATATGTTATTGTTCATATAAGTATTTTTACATTTATATGTCAGCATTCTTTATTGTTTTTTCATGAGCTCTAACAGCAGCATGGGACTAAACTAAGGACAGTAATGTATCTACTTTCCTATTCTTATTTCTTTCTTTTTGAAGAAATGCAACCCACGTGTATTTTAATATTGAATATTTATATGATTGTGGTTTATACAGTGATTTGAAATGTACATTTTACATAATTCTTGGCCATGAATGGGTGAAAAAAACACCCATGTAATAATTGTGCGCTAAAAAAAATTACATTTCCAGGAGTAAAAGTAAACCAAGAACATTTTTTGATAGGCGACAGGTCAAAAAGCATTTCAGAATAATTTTACACCTTTTAACCTTAAAAAAATCTTTGCTGACAATTGAGAAAGGTTCTTAAAATAAGCTCTGATAGGCATTCTCACAGCAGGGCCACCATGTCCCATCAGAGAGAGTTCCTGCATAATGTGTCTTGTGTAGTGCAAATCAATGTTCCTGAGGAGCAGTTAGGAGAAAGTCATTCATGGCAATGCGTTGCTATTAGCTGAGACAGGAAAAGTTTAAGTCAAAATTATTGAGAATGGAAAACTATATTGTTCAGGCAGCAAAGAAATTGCAAAGGTGTACAGCCTGCAAAATATTCAAGCACATTGATATCTTTGTATCCTGCTCCATCATTTTTATCTTATATACTGAGGTGAAACAATGAAGCAATCAGAAAACTATATTTATCAATAGCAGCAAGTCTTACCTGCATTTTATGAATCAATGGATCAGTTGTATAGCTGTATAGAAAATACTTGCAGTCTCTGTGATTAATTTATAAATAAATGTCAAAATAGTAAGCAATACCAAAGTCAAGGTGCAACCAGACCTATATTATTCAGGGGGAAGTGTAATTGTGATATAGGCCTGCAAAGTCTCTTTCCCTTGTGGTCTGTGGTATTATTAACTACATACATACAAAGTAGTGTGCAGAAATGAACTTTGAACAAAAATCTGGATATATTTTACTGTATATGTGCACCTGTTCCAGGGCCGCAGTGAAGACTGAAGTAGCAGGAGAAGATTGTCACATGGGGCTTACACCACTTTCCATAAAAAGGTCAGGTGTGTAATATTGTCAACTTTAGTCAGTTTTAGGGTTGCAACTGAAAACTTCTTTAGTTTATGAAAATGCCCTTTGATCTCCAGACAAGAACAGTGCTGTCCAATGGGCTGTGAAGAATCTAGAAAACACAGGGACCACAAGTGGCCACTATTTACTGTATATATAGTTGTTATTGTCTTTTTTGTGTCTTCTAATACAGATTCAAGAGACGAGAGAGTAGTCGAGGTCACAGGCCAAGTCAAACATACCAAGATCGCAGTACAAGGCAGGATCCGAGAGAATCGTCAAATAAACGGGCAAATGTCAGGACAGGCAGCAAGCAAGACAAGTTCAGGGACAGGCAGGTTCAAGCACAGATCAGGAACACAAGAATCACACCCAGGAATTACTAAATTGACCTTTACGTTGGGCAATGCAGAAAGACACCGGTGCTTATAATATTTGAATTTCACACCGTCTGATGTGAAGCACATTGAATAAATCCTGAAATACCCGAGTGGCGCGAACCCGGAAGAACGGCGCGATTACCCGGACAGTGCTGAAGGAGCCAAACGCGGTGGGCGTCCCCACCATGGGTGCAATGGCCGTCCACGTTGCACCCCCACTGGACCACCAGGCAACCCCTCTGGACGACCAGGCAAGATTCCCACACTCATTAGAAATAGACACTTTTTATAGTTCAGTTGTTTTCGAATCAGAGACTTTTTTCAGTTACTTTCTATTTTCTGGCATTTTTTTCTAATAATAATGGTTGAACTTTCATTTTTCACCTTCCTATGTCTTTCTAAAACAGATCTGAGAGAGGGGTCACCAACTGTAAACTGTTCTAAATTGATGCATTACTTGTTACATTTCTTATCTTTGGCCCTGCTGAGCAGATTCCCTGAGTTTCATTAAAGGCAGCTGTTCTAATTGATACAATAGTTGCTAATATTCCACAGATGCTGCTGAGAAATGTATCAACTAATGTAGCAAATTGTAACAGTTCAGATTCTGCACCTGGATCACTGAGCTGACAGAATGAAATACCAGAGACCTTGAACTTTAAACTTCAATTTTGGAAAAATGATAAAAAATAAAAAATGAAAAGTAATTGAGATGACTTTTTAGTTCAAAGTTAAAAAATATATTTTTTAAAAAGTCATGGTGTATTACTGAGAATTAGCAACAAGGCAGGCTGCAATAACAATACAAACAATATAAGAAGGCAGCAGGTTTAATATATTACAACATACCTGTATTTGTTACAAAGTTTTATCATTTGGAGTGACGTAAATTTGTAGCACAGTCACAATTGAAAAGGTAGAATAGATGAAAAGATCTTTAAGTTGAACTTCGTATCTGCAGAATAGAGTGCACAAATAAATCAACTGGAACATTTAGTTCTGCAATAAGCTTTTTGTCTCTTAAGTGATAATAACCTAGATGTTGCCACACTTGCGCCTACTGCTTGTAAGCAAACTGTCGGGGTGAACAAGTTTATCTGCAGCTAATGCTAGAAAAGGATTAGCACTCGTATATTCAATTGATGGTGAGAGCTCTCCGTTATTATAGCAGTTAATATTTGATGAATACTCCTTGGTATTCTGACAGATGATGACAGGTCATTGCTCTCATTTATTCAGGGACTGTATGGTTTGTAATACCATACTATTACTGTGCAGATGAAGGTCGGCGAGCGCAGGAAGGCATTATGTCATTTAAATCTAGGTACCATCTATTTTATGACAGCAGAATTGTGGAGCTTTCAGGTTTCCTGGTAGTTGAGTGTAAGTGGAATCTCTCTGGCAAAAGAGCTTGGGTGATTGTAGTCTGTCATTGGCAACTGACTTAATTGCTCTGTTTTACTTTTACACATGACTGAAGGCTGATTATTTCTACAATATAGCTGCATGCCGGCTATACCTCTAGAATCTAGAGATGTACCCTTTTATTATAAAATCTAGATGGACGTTCACAATTGTGGCTCATTTACAAAGACTCAGATTCTCTGTGCTAGTGTGCGTCAGTTACACTACAACTTGGCGCATACAATACTCTTTATTCAACTGATGATTACGAAGAGCCATGTTTTATAGGAAAACGATACCCCCAAAATTAATACTAAAGAACAGACAGGTAGTTTACATCAAGTTAAGTGGTATATTATATTAAAGAATCTTACCAAACTGGTATGTATATATATATATATATATATATATATATATATATATATATATATATATATATATATAGTAAAATATTGCCCTTTTACATTTTACCATTTTGTGATGGTCTGTGTGCTGCCTCAGAGATCATCTGACCAGAAATACAACAACTCTAACAGTAACAGGAAGAAGTGTGGAAGCAAAAGCCAGAACTGGTACTCCACTGATGAGGCGAGTTGAAAAATTCACCTTAGGTGACAACCCCAGGAGTCGTAAAAAGCCGCTCCAGGTACCTTTAAACCGCAATAGTGTTCCTGCCTGTGTGCATATGTTTGTGTGCACAGTGAATCCTAGGATCCCAGAGGGCGGCCCTTATTTTTTAAAATGGCAATTTTCTATTTATGATTACCCAATGGCACATAGTGCTAAAAAAGTATATTATAATGAAAATGGTTTATTTACATGAAGCAGGTTTTTACATATGAGTTGTTTTATGCAATATAGTTTTATAGGCCTACATTGATTGGGGGGTATAGTTTTCCTTTAAGCAAAAGTGGGAGACATTTTGCAGAAAACTAGAATTAACAAAAATAAACACAGTCAGTTACATTCCAATATATATTTATAAATTAGCTTTTAACAGCATTAGACTGGGTTGGTTCATAACCTGGATTTTATTTAGGAGCTTCTTGACTGTAATCCTTTTTTTTAACATTAACAACTCATTATTGCCCCATTTACGCCATTGATATTATACCATTTTGTTGCAGTTATCATTGACTAAATATAAAGCCATAGATTATGATGTGGTTTAGGGTGACATTTTCATATTCACTTTCAGTCAAAAGAAAGATAAACAGCCACTGATACACTGAAACACTTGGTTTTCACTGTAAATAGGAAATTCATACAGAAATCGCCTGCATAGATATGGCATCTAAACACAATTTTCATACATAAAACATAACCTGTTCTAATCATACGAGCTGATGTGTATTTATGCATTTTGCAGTTGAGGGGCATAATCTCCATCACTAGTTACTAAAAGTGGATTACCTTTACTATAATAGGCGGTGGGGACCAGTTTCTGATTGCCTTCATAAATATCCTTTGCAGTACTTTTTCAGATTTGATTGCTTCTGGAACTCAGTATATGTCTACAATAAAAAAAAAAGAGAATAAGTGCATTTACCAGTCAAATCATCACAAAAATTTTTTTTTAAAAGCTAGCAGATTTTTTTTTAAACCCCTTGTCAACAGTAAACTTCACTCCCCATAATGTCTATTTATGTAAACAAACATCTGCTAAGAAAGATTAAGAATCTGCTTTTGTGTCATCTGAAATGTTTGGTTCCATTTGCATCATTAACAGTAGACTGTAACACAATGAAGTATGGTTATTTATACTGTACATGTTGCAGATACAGAAAGCTATTATTGTGGTTTTAATAAAGACAACGTGCAAGAGCAGAGTTTTCTTTGTAATAAACTTTTTGTAAGAAGAGTATTTAGGGGTATATTTATGTAGCTATATAAAAAATAATATTTTCTGAACACCAGACATCACTGCAATATTTATCTGTATATTTATTGATATTAGGAAACTGTGAAGCCTGGTGTAAAATTACAGTGGAAAAAAACAGCATCTGCTTAAAGATGCTATGCAAAATTTATGTTTTTAAAGTAGCTTTTTATAGTGAATTTTCTAGCTTCATGATTTTCATTTACTTGAAATTAACTGGGGGAGATGGAGGTGCCTGACTGTGGGGTTTAGGCCTTAAGAATTCCTCCTCACACGAAGGAGGGCATCTTGTAGTATTTGAAATAAATTGGCTAGGAACCAAACATCGTTTGATAAGCATAGTCAAATGATACTCTAGGCTAGGCTAATGGCAGTAGTTCCACATCTATATAGATAGATTAGTAAACATGCATAAAATATGTCTTTCAATTGCCTCTGGAATGCATTCCAGTAGCTAAGTATGCACTAAATGTAACTGGTATTTCAATTCTCAAGTTATTGGGATATCAACTTCATGCACCCAAATAGCCCTGGACAGATAATATAAATGGGCTGCAAATAGATTTGGTATTGACTGTAAATATCTAAAGTGTACATTTAAATGGGAGATTGGACAGAGTTGCACATGTTTTCTGCCTTTAGAACACTTTTCAATATGCAGTAAATACCATTTCTTTCTAAATGTAAGCCCATTGTGTGAAATCAATCTAGAGTCAGGAACTGTGGATGAGATCAATCTGTATGATACCATAATTCATGTATGGGACGTATTATCCAGAAAGCTCATCACTTGGGGTTTTCCGGGTAAGGGACCTTTCCGTAATTTGGATCTCTATACCTTCAATCTACTAAAACTAATTTAAACATTAAATGAACCCAAAATGATTGTTTTCCCACCAATAAGGAATAATTGTTTCTTAGTTAGGATCTAGTACAAGGTACTGTTTTGTCATTACCTAGAGAAAAATATGTTTTAAAATTTTGAATCATTTGGTTAAATGCAGTCTTACTTTCCCATAATATGGAGCTTTCTGGATAACAGGTCGTCAAATAATGAATTCTATACCTGTACTTTTAAACAGCTGCCCCTGGTAAAGTGCCACACATACTGCCACCTGAGGCAAGGTTCTCACCTTGGAGCGGCACTGTTTTATAGCACTCATAGTCTCATTCATTTCTTTGTACCTGTAGGACATTATCATATAATATAACCTGAATATTGGATAACTGGCCCATTATTTGGGGTAAAGAGTCAGAAAGTATTGAGCTAAATCATGCAAATAACAGTAAATAAAATAAAATTGATGTTTGTGATTTGGTGGCACTATAAAATAAATCACTAAAACTATTGAAACTAGTACATACAAAATATTAGGTCCTTCTCATCAAAGCTTGCAATAGAAAAAATCTTGTTATTTTAGCAATGTCCGGTACAATTATTGTTAGAACATAATATTCAGTAAAATTTATCATTCTGGTTCTTTCCTTGATTCAGTGAAAAGCCTAGGATATGCAGAGAATAATGATGCTTTGGCAGTTTAAGCAATGTGGATGCATAATGGGATTCCTAAAAGCTAGGCTTTGCTATCTGAATAGAACAAGAGGATCCCAGTGTATGTTCCAGTAAGTATGTTTAGTCTTATCCTTGTTTATTTCATGACATGATCATCAAGGTGCAAAGCGAAGATATGGCACGAAAGAAAATCTAGAACTTCTCACAAATTGCAGAAGCAGTAATGGGATTTTTTTTAATCTTGACAAACTGGGAAAATACAGTGTTCCGTTTAATTATTTTGTTACACAAATGACTGGTATTTTCTTTTCTTTTGGTATACTGGCTTTGACATGTCAGAGTGCTGATTGTACAATCATTAGTATAGACTGGGCAGTTTTTGGCCCAGTAAGAAAGAAATATTATTTTTTTTAATGGCATGAAATTCTGCCAGAGCACCCCTATTTGTTTTTCGCCCTTACTAAATGAAGGTATGCAGAGTTCCATGCGTGAAAACACATATGTTGGCCACATGTTACCAGGTATTACTGTATTACTCCTGTTTGGAATCCCCAGCTAAAAATTTACTTAATGTTGTTAAAGCCTTGAATGCTAATTGATTTGATTGATTTAAGATCCATTACTTCCTACTTTTTTTTTTTTTAACACAAAATATATATACATTTTTCTACATTAAAAATTGTTATATATATATATTTAGTGCTCCCGTCAAAAATAGGTACAAAAGACCCACTTATATTAGTTGCTATTTCTCCTAAGGAATATATTCTTTATTTTGGTCTTAACATTTTTAATAAAAATAGTTATTCATACAGCACCCCCCCCAAAACATTACTCAAGGTTTTGTACATGTTTATAAATCACATTAAATGAATCATGTCTGATACTGAAATTGACATCTCATCTGGTAGCCTGAAATTGCCAATGCTGGCACATTCACATGATTCCCTTTGAAAACAATGGGAGTTAGTTATAACAATAGTATTCTGATTTTAAAACATTTTGCCAAAGACTGTCAGGTACAATATAATGTATTGGTTAATTGATTCAGTGTTAGTTATTAACTAACACTAACTACATCCACAAATTAAAACTTTTTATTTTTCCACTGGCTTTGTCAGAATATTTTTGCATTAATGTATTACATCTTAAATTATATCACAATGTGCCAACAATATAATAGTTACCGATATATATATATATATAACATTACTTATATATACCTATATAACATTACCTATACACTTGAAATTATGTTTGCTACAAGCCGTTTACAATTATTCTGCCTGCTATAAAGTTCTGCTTGTTTCTAGTTGTCAGTTATATTGTTTATTTTGTTTGGGTATCGTTCTTTAGGGCTCTTACAAGGGATGCACCGAATCCAGGATTCAGTTCGGGATTCGTCCAGGATTTGGCCTTTTTCAGCAGGATTCGAATTCGGCCAAATCCTTCTGCCCAGCCGAACCGAATCCTAATTTGCATATGCAAATTAGGGGTGGGGAGGGAAATTGCGTGACTTTTTGTCACAAAACAAGGAAGTACAATTATTGTCCCCTTCCCATCCCTAATTTACATATGCAAATTAGGGTTTGGATTCGGTTCGGTATTCGGCCGAATCTTTCTCAAAGCATTCGGGGTTTGGCCGAAATAGTGGATTGGGTGCATCCCTAGCTCTTACAGACAAGCGGTTTTACCTGCGCTCCACTGCGTTGCACTTTCTTCCGTTCAGCCGCAGGGGAGCGTAGGAGTAGACGCACTGAATTATTGTCAATGGGGCTGTACTCACACAGACGTATCAAAGCACCAAACTCATTTTACCTGCATTTGGCACATACATGTCTTAAACATTCATTATAGGCCTGACTGGTTGGACTTTCTTTTTGGCTTTTCTTTCCTAATGCTTAACCATAAATGTAATGATTGACCTCACATGGTGGATTTAAAGCTTGCTAAATGATTATGGCCGATAAGCTTTTAGTTTCTGTTTTGCTGTCTTTGTAAAATTTCTTTAGTTTCTCAAAGATCAGGAAAATGCAGTGAAGCCTTGTAGAAATGATAATATTCTATGAAGGTCATGTACATGTGAGAAGAGGGTATATCTGAATAAAAATTGCTGGTCTACGTTCAGCCATGGACATCACCAAATGTTCATGTTTTCACAATACACCTCCTCCCCAGACTGAAGCCAGGAGTGGAACAAAAGACAGAAGTAAATATCCAAAGACAATGGAAAAAGAATAAAGGACAAATATAGTGCAAAATAGAAAGTGGTCAAAACGAACAGCACAAGATAGGTAGTATGAATTGAGAATACTGAAGGAGAGATGTGCTAACAATAACATTCTAATAAATAAGAAGAGGAACGGAAAAGTGATACAGGTACTAACATGTCAGTATTACTAGGAAGAAAGGGCCACAAACATGCTACAATTGCCAATACCCTAGTGTTACATTCAGTAAAAGAGGGAGAGAAGCTTCCTTCCACCATAGGGGCAGCATATCCAACATCTCATTGCCAAACCAAAGGCATTAATATCATGTTGATCCACCCTTTGCTGCTAGAAAAGCCTCTATTCTTCTGGTAACAATTTCTACTGGATTTTGCCAATAATAACGTGCCAACCCAACAGTATAGCCTGCTGTATATTTAACGTGATGCTAAAGTTGAACATAAGACATCCAATATCCTATGTCGTGTGCACTAGGTGGAAAGAACCCTTTTAAGTGAGATACTAGGGAATCTGTTTTTTATTTATGTAGCAAGGTTGAAGTACATGTTAGCATATGTTGCCCACAACCACTTTTCTTAGCTCTTGCTTATTCCCTTGTGTTGTGAGGAATAGTGAAGGGATTTAAGTGTTGGCATATTGACACTTGGTTTACACGTGTAAAGCCAAGAGCAAGAAACCTGGCTTCTGTGCTGTATAACCTGGAGTTGGAGAGAGTGGAAGTACTTTGCTTGATCTCACAGAATTCTGTAGTGTGGGAGTGGAGTGGTAGCAGTGACATAACTATTATATAGCACACCCTGTAACAGGAGGGGGCCTGAGGGGAGGGTCAGGCATCGTAAGGACTCCACTTTCCATTTCTACCCTCCATTCTGCCTGTATCTGTCTGATCACATCTCCCAGTGTTGTCAGCACCACAAAGGAGTGCGTGTGGGGATTGGGATGGGGGTGGGGATGGGATTATCACCATCAGGGGACCCTGAACATTTTGTTCCACCACTGAAATACATTCTATTAAAACACTGTGTGGTAAGAAACTGGTCCAAACATATTTTAAATTATTCTTAGTACCCTAATACAATGCTTGCAATACACTAAAGAATGTTTATGAGTTATATTTATGTTACTGAATTCAATCTAGACCAGTGCTGTCCAACTTCTGTGGTACAGAGGGCCAACATTTTACTGGCCTATGTGGTGGAGGGCCGATAATAGAAGTTAGTGTTGGCCACTCCCCCTTTTAAACTGCACCCACTGTAAACCACTCCCATGTTATCACAAGAACTGTTAAGATCATATTCACATTAACGGTGGTAGCACACCAAAAAACCAAATGGTTGGTGCTCAATGCAGAGAAATTCCTCATCACTCATTTGTGAAAAATTAAAGCCATGTTAAAACCTACACACACACAAGCAGCACTGGGCAAGCAGAGAATGGCACACACACAGGGAGGGAAGGCAGAACAGAGCAGGAGACAGGAAAATCAGGACCAGTCTAAGATACATACAGTGACACAGTGCTGGTGCCCCATTAGCATTTTGAATAAAGTGTGAACAGGTGAATAATGTGGGCAGTTTCAGTCTGTGTCTCAGGTGTGAACAGTACAGGCCTTTAGGATATAAACAACAGAGGTGTCACAGGTGTGAACAATACAGGGGGATCACATGTGTGAACAATACAGGGGATTAGTCTGAATTTGAGGTTTAAACGATGCAGGGGCCAGTTAATCTCTGTTATACCTTTTAAAGCTTACATATGGTAAACAGACACAGCATGTGGGGGGGGGCCACAGGAAGGGGGTCGCCCTGTTCTAGACCATTTATTGACATTTTATGATGAAATAAAGTTTTTTATAAGACAACCATATGGATGACACCTCTCTCTGCACTTCAATAAAATACAATTCTCTCTCTCTCCACTGTGCCTCAACAAGTGGCACCCCCAGAATAAACAAGCTATTGGGATTGGTGGGGATAGGGTGTTCAGTCACAGTTTAACAACATTTTGTCATAACAGTTTTGTGTGGCAGGATTAACCTTTTCTTTGTCATTTCAGACACTATAAGCCTTCAGTAAAATGCCTCACTCCATAAACCGGCTCAAACACTGACACACACAACTCTGTCTTTTTTAATTTTTGTTATAGTTTTTAAGGCATGTTATTATTTTTTTTTTAAAAATACTGAACTGTATTTGTACCTGCAAAACATGCAAGTGTTAACTGTAGCTGTGTTAGAGATGATGTCAGAATGTATTCTGCTGAAGGAATGCTTGCTTTGCTCTAGCCCTTTGGCAGACCTGCCACTTGTACTCGCTTTAGGGCTCCACCCACACATTCCTTTTTGGCTTGTTCCCACAGGAGCAAAGTGGCATTAAAGGCCAAAAAAGGATGAAGACAAAAGCCAACCCCCTGCTGCTTGGCCAGCGTGCTGTGCTGTCACCAGTACCAATTCATTACCTCACCTTTAATCTTTTATTTCCATTATAGGTCAAAAAGAAACCCACTTTGGAGCTGACAGTATTACAAAGTATTCTGCTCTTGGTGCCAAAAAAGAAGAAAAAAGGTTATTACAAATACCCGTAGAAACTAAATATTGTTAAAAAATAGTGTTTCTGAACAAGAAAGGAGTGTTTGCAGAAAATGTCTCCCATTATGGAAACGCACCCTGTCTATATGAGTCTACTGAGGTTTGCAGTCAGCATGTTGTAATCCAAGTTTGTGCATTTATGTAATTTCTGAATCATGGTGTTATTCCTATAGTGCCATTTTATTAAATGATTAATAAGATGTGAAATTGATGTCCAAAATGAATCCATTTTGGCTTCAATTCCCCTGATGCTTTGCAGAAAATGCATTTTCTATTTTCTATTAAATTGATACTGCTTTATAGGTTCTATGTTTGCCTGGTTTAAAGTTTTCTGATACATAACAGGCAATTTGTCATTTTTTGTCTACTTGTCTTTAACTAGTTGGAATGCGGTAGTTTTGAAAGGATTACTAACTAGTAAATAATATCTGCTTATTCGTTGCTATAGGTGATTAGACCTATAGCAGATTGCTATTGACCAATATTTATTTTTAGAAACAATTATATTGCATGGGTATATGGAAATTAGCGGTATATTTAAGTTTGCATATAAACATATTGAACATGGACTGAGATTAATTTTCCCTCTGGTTGGTATTATTTCTAATTTCTATTTGTTACTTTCTATGTTCATGAGCCAAAGCCAGGCCAACCCGGCCAGGAGCCCTAGGCAACCTGGCCGGCCACGTCGCCGGCTGACAGCTCGTTCTGTTGCGCATGTGTGAAACTGCGCTCGTGCGTGCATGTGCAGAAGCGCATTTACTCACAGGAATTCAAGCAGCGGCCGGGAAGAAAAGGAAACTGTGCTTGTGCGGACATGCGCAGCAGCACATTAATGCACAGAAATTACAGCAGCAGCCGGGGAGAGACAAGACCGGACATGGGGTAGGCGACAGAGCAGGTTGTAATTCTCTGTTCACAGCAGAACCCATTACTTGTCATTGACAGAAGTAATTACAATTACTATTAACTTATACAAAAGGGGGGTTGTGGGAGCCCTCAAGGGCTAAAGAGAATATTTATAAAGTACAATGGAAGTGCGACTGATCTAGCCAGTTATACAAGGATACAGAAGAGAGAATTGATCAATGGACAGTATCTTAGTATCTGTGGAAGTGCATATATTTTTTAAAGTGGGTTTTATGTTACCAATTGCCAAATCACTTCTGCACCAAGAGGCACTGTGTCAGCCTGGGTGCAGACATTTCCCTGTGAAAATGCATACTTGCATGTTGCTGAGCCCAAATGTTTCCGTATGTTTACATGTAGTCAGAGAATCAGCCCTATGTGACAAATGCCTTATAAAAGAGCAAATACTTATATGTCTTACTTTCCTTTCTGTAAACACTTCCTGGTTGCCTCACAGGACACTCTCTCTCTCTCTCTCTCTCTCTCTCTCTCTCTCTCTCTCTCTCTCTCTCTCTCTCTCTCTCATAGTAACATAGTTAAGTTGGATTAAAAAAAGACCATCAAGTTCAACCCCTCCAAATGAATCTTTACACAAATATGATACCTCCCAACATTTCAAAAATTAAAAGCCAAGCCACACCCCCAATAAACATGTTCATTTTTACAAAATTTGGCAGGTTATGAAAGTTTGAACACATTTCTGGGAGTTTTAGTTTGGTGTTCTACGTGTTATAGCAGTTTTGCTCATGAAAGCGAATTGCCCTTTAAGCTGCTAGTCATGAAGGCCACAGGGCACTTGTTTCGCAGGCTTACTAATAACATTTTAGTTTACTTCACAGTTTCGGATATAAAACACATATATTCTCCACTCTAATTTGTTTCTGTTCAGCTAAAATTGTATAAGCCAAGAGCTGGCACTCTAGTATACATTGCAAAAAGTTAATGGACTTAATTAGACCAGTGGTATAACAGTTTATGAGAAACCATAGGTCTGGGGGTACAGCATCAACATTTCTATAATAATAATTACAATCTAATATAATTTATTCCCTATTTAGAAAAACATCTATTTTGGATTTCTTATCAGATGCATGATCATATACATCAAGTAGGGCAGGTTCTCCCCACTTGGGATTCTGTAGATTGCGTTGTATCCAATGAGGAAGGGTAATCTGAAAAACGATTGCCGCTGAGTATTTATACAAGGTTCTAACTACTACTGCATTGCATTTCTACTAAAGATCCACTTGGTCATTATACCAGACACGTATGGTACCAAACACATAAGGTCCCATAATGCACTGCAGTGAGCGGATGTTTGGGCACTGCTTTAATCTATATACTGTAGTCTAACAGTAAACATAGAAAGGCACTAATAAAAGAACAATTTCTGGCAAAATAATCTTGTTTAGCGATAACTGAAGAAGGAAAAGCTAGTTAAAATATTTTAATTTGCTTACAATGAACATTTATAAACTGGGCCCTGGTGTGGAGCCACTGGCCAAAGTCCATATAATCTAGAAGCAGGAGGGCTCATTTACTATGACAAAATAGAGTGGATTCGACCAGACTGTTCAATCACTAAGCCTCCGTCCAATGAAGCCAATATCAAGTAGAACAAGAAAGTGATGAATTTCAGTCCAAGCCTAGCTCGAAACATGTTGTGTCGAATAAAGCACTGATTTTGCAGCAACCCACTGCGTTGGACTGAAATTCATCACTTTCTTGTTCTACTTGGCTCATTTACTATGTGATGCTGGCTGCATTGGGCAGTGCTGCATTTAGAGAATGGGTGATTGGGTGTGTGTGTGGCTGGCTCCTAGCATACCATCCCGGCTTGCACTTTATTCCGACCCCCAAGCACTGGGGACTGCATGGTGCAGGACAGCCCTATGCTTACCGTATGCCAGTGACATTAAACAGGCCACCTTACGTGACACCAAAAGGGCAGCAAGGGATGCCATTTTGCACCCTTATTGCTCCTGCACACAACCATGGGGCAATGGCAAACGTTTTTCAAAAATGATGATATAAATAATATATACTTTGTTTTACTTACAAGTCGTCCATCTTCAAAATTAATCTTCCGTGGTAATGATCTGCAGAGAAAAACACATTTAATTTAAACACTAAGGGGCAGATGTATTAAGGGTCGAAGAGAAAATTTAAATTTGAATTGTGAATTATTATAGTGAATTAAATATTTTTTGGTCAAAACTCTCAAATTCATATTGTGAATTATCCAAACTCGATTTGAGTTTTAATTTGAATTTCGAGATTTATCATACTCTGGCTCTTAAGAACTTGAATTTGACTATTCGCCACCTAAAACCTGCCAAATTACTGTATAAGTTAATGGGAGAGGTCCAGGGATCAATTTGGTAATGTTTGCAGCCTTCCTGACAATTGAGTTTTTTTAATTCGAATCGGGTTTTTCTCATTTGAATCAAATTTGATTAGAGTTTTCGGGTCAATTCTATTCATCCGAGCTGAGAAAATTTGATTTTAATAATACATTGCGATTGGTCGAATTTATGAGAGCATTAAAAAACTCAAAATTAAATTAAATTAAAAAATTTAAAATTTGACCCTTGATAAATGTGCCTCTAAGCTAAAGGACATACAGTACAATAAACTAGCGCTACAGCCTTTGCCATTTACACTTTCTATTTCTAGTGAAAAGCTGCTAGCCTACTGAGAAGCACATTGAATTAAAGAATGAATAATGACTATAATACTTACCATAAAAGTAGAGGATATTTTCCAGATTTCCTCTTCTTTGTACATTTCCAAGAACAATATTGCCTGTAAGAAAATAAAGAGATTTAGATGCACAATTTTGAATGGATCTAAATTCTGCTCACGATCAATCTGGCTTTTAGGAGAATAGAAAAGGGATGGAGATTTCTATGGCACATACATGTCAGGCATAATGTCTATGGCAAATAACAGAACTCCTCTCTATCTGTCATTGTTGCTTATGTTATACAATTGGGCCCTGGCTGGCACACAAGGAGCAAAGACATGTGGACCCCAGCACCAATATATCTGCTTGGGTAAACCAAGGGGTATCAGAGGAAGGGGCTGTAACTATTGATGGTGTACCTGTGGGATAATGTATATGGTAAGGCAAGATGACTTTAGGCGAATAGACTCCTGTGTTTAGTAAGACAAGCTGTGTCAGGTAAATGGGGTTGGATTTGTGCGACAGTGTATATAGTCTATATTGTGTACCAGCCTAAGGAAAACTAACAGAGCACAGTGATGTCCTTTTACTTACCTTTCCCAGGTGTCACTAGCGCTGACTTGCACTCATGCATATGAAATAGAGTATAATTAGGGTGCCTAACATTTTTTCATGGGGTATGGCAGCTCCCACCAGAAATCATACATTTTAGATGGGAGTATGTTTTTTACAATTTATTTTTTTTTGGAACTACAAAAGACGCATTACCTGCAGCTCTGATGGTATACTCTCCACGATGTTACTGCAACCTAAAGGCAGACAAGTGATACAAATGAGCAATATATTAGGGACAGCAATAGACATTAATATGAATGCTACAGGTTTTATTCTGCAGTATAAATATCATCAGGTAAAATAAATACTAGATAAAGATAAAGTATTTCCTTTTATTTATTCCATATTCAATTATTCTGGCACACTATTACACTAAATATTAAATGCCCATTATAATGCTGGTGATCCAATGCTATCATATATATACTGACTAATAAAACCTGTCAATTTGGCCCACCCAGACTGAGTTGGCAACTTGTTGCCCCATGTATAGACCCCCCCTGACAGGCTACCCACTCTCTCTACAATGCCATTCAATGGACAAAACCAATTGTCACATTCCCAGGGTGACATCACCCCTGATCACCACTCTTAAAGGAGAAATACACCCTATTGATGAGTAAGGTTTATATGGCATTTATTTTGCAGTACATACACAGCTTATTATGTACATAAAAATTTGCTTTGTAGGCATGGCCTATTGAGTCAGTACAGTTTCTGTGCTATATCTATCTATCTATCTATCTATCTATCTATCTATCTATCTATCTATCTCTCTCTCTCTCTCTCTCTCTCTCTCTCTCTCTCTCTCCCTCTCTCTCTCTCTCTATCTATCTATCTATCTATCTATCTATCGTATCCATTCTTTCATCAGTCATGATTTCAATCACTGCTGCTGCTGGTGTCTGGTGTAACCAGGAGGGTCCTTAGCTTATAGGGTTTCGCTTCCTTAGCCAGAATAGTAGGTAGAGATAGGGGGTCACACTACACAATAGGAAGGGCTTTATGCTTAGTAGGTGAAATGGTACATACAAGGTATGCATGGGGGCAGGTTTCTTCTAGTAAAGGGGCATATGGGTGAGGCTGCAGCACTCACATCATTCATAATTCTGGCAGTGACCAGGCTGCTTGACTCTTAGGCCTGCAACTATTCTCTAGAAACCAAAAACAGGAGGCGATCCTGTATTCAGACTAATGTCAGTATCTAGGGTTGTACCTTTCTGTACGGCTGAGACCAGGCAGGACGGTGTGTCTGTGACATCAGGGGGCGGGCTATGACACAGCAATCGGCGATTGGTCGATCGCCATGTTATTCAAGGGAATCCTGCCCGGTTTTCCATATTTGGAAAACCAGGCAGGAAGTTTTGACCCAGGCAGCCCTTCAAAATACCGGCTGTCCTGGTCAAAACCAGATAGGTGGCAACCCTATCAGTAACACAATATGCCAGACATATTGACAGTTACAGAAACACTGATTAATCCTTAATTATTTAACCCCAGCCCCATAAATATGTCCTTTTTGCTATAAATCTGTATTTACCAACTGTAGTTCTCTTTCTCTCTTTATCGCTCTCTGTATAACATGTATGACATGTAATATATATATATATATATATAGCCTGTACTACAGAAAGATACTAATAACCTATTCCAGCATAGTTATTGTGAGTGCTAAAAGTTAGCATAGATATTACCCTGTACAAAATGCAGTTCAGGAGGAACAGTTTCTTATGCTCATAGCCTATACCAGGGGTGCTGCGTCAATGAGGCGAGTTGAGAAACAATTTATTGCAACAATTACATTTCTAATAAGGCAGGTCCTATTACAGTAGGACCCCCATTTTATGTTTTTCAGGGAGATTTAGTGCAATGATTTATGTGTTATAACAGTTTTGCTAATGAAAGTGAAAGTTGCCCTTGAAGCTGCTACTCTCAGTTCTCTCTAGAGACTTGCTTATCTTAAATAGTTACAATTGTTTCTTTGCATATCTTAAAGATTTACAAAAGTATCTAAGTGCAGCTGCTGACTGTTCTGGGTTCTCTGCCAAAAAGCCTCTTATTTGAATTAAGTTTCAGAAAAGTTGTATCTTTTTCCCAAGTCAAAGCAGGAGATCAAAGAGAAAGTTTGGACATTTCAGTAAGAAACCCAGGAATGTGGTTGAGCTGTCATAATTGGGACTATCCCACAGAAAATTGAGGTATGATATACCTAAAAACACCCATGGAAACTATATACAGTATACAAATATCTATATTGTAGATTTTAGTATCACAAAAGCCTTGGATATTATGTCTGTCTAAGAAATCATCCAAGCCATTCTTAAAGGCATTAACTGAATCAGCCATCACAACATCACCTGGCAGTGCATTCCTCAACCTCACTGTCCTCACTGTGAAAAATCACCTACGTTTCAAATGATAGTTCCTTTTCTGTATTTCTATGCTGATTTTTCTCTCTATTTCCTCACCCATTCCTGCTCTGCTTAGTAACTTCCTTCTTGTCACCTTTCCTGTGACTTCAAATTCCAATTTGTGCCCCACACACCAGTCCCTCTTATAGGACAGAATGGCCATATATTGCTAATGGGGTGACTGTTAAACTAAGCATTCATTTAGACCCTGTGACATGAATAATAGACAAAAATGCAAAGCACTATGAGTTGCTTGGGTAATACAGTCATCAGACGATAAAGGGTACTTTCAGGATTTACCATTGTAATAAATGATAGTCTTCCAGTGTTCTGATTGCTACTATGCAAGGAAAGCCCTATTCACTGAGGTATGGCAATATGTTAGGCACCCCTCCAGTCAATCCAATCGCTAACTATTTTCCCTGATCCAGTGCTCAAGGAAAAAAGTAATTAATTCAAAAAATGTAATTCTACTGAACATCTGCTGAGGGATGCCTGGGAAAAGTAAGTAAGAGGAGAATGTGTTACTTTTTTACCTGGGCCAGTGCTTAGTTTCTTTAAAGGAGCACCGACCTGGGGAAAAAACAGCAACTGAAATTGTTTGGGGAGGCTTTTCCTTGTGCCATAACCCCAGTGCATTCCTATTTTGCAGCTGTAGCACTTCTATATAATAATAAAGGTATGGGATCCATTATCTGGAAGTTCCAAATTACAGAATGGCCATCTCCCATAGACTCGATTTTAATCAAATAATTCAGATTTTTAAAAATGATTTCCTTTTTCTCTGTAATAATAAAACTTTGATGTATTTAAATATTAATCCTAACTAAGATATAATTTATCCTTATTGAAGACAAACCAATCCTATTGGGTTTATTTAATATTTAAACTATTTTTAAGCAAGGGGGTTATTCACTAAAACTCAAATTAATCTAATTTTTAATTAAAATAATGTCGATCAAACTCCCATCCACAAATTTAACTCATTTATCAATAATTCTTCTTGAAAAAGTCAGAGCGAAAAAACATTGCTTCAAATTTGTATGTCAATTTGAATCGTATGATTAACGAAAACTCGACTTTATAGAATTGTTGCAGCTAAAACTCAACTTTATTCGATTATCAAACGAAAACCTGACTTTATCGGATTATCCAACGTAGATCACAGTGTGAAAAAACAAATTCAGGGACATCTACCATTGCCTTCTACATGACTTTGACGGGTTTTCCGGATTCAGATTTTTAGCAGCTTTGGGGTATGATAAATCTCAAAAAATTTGAGCTTTTTTACTATCTAAAAATTTGAGTTTTCCCCTTTAAAAACTCGACCAAAAAATTTGAGGTTCAATAAATGGGCCCCTGGATGTATTGAGATCCAAATTATGGAAATAACCCTTATCTGGAAAACCCCAGGTCCTGAGCATTCTGGAAACAGGTCCCATACCTGTCTAAATATTCTGGAAGCATGTCATGGAACTTGGGGAAAAATACTGTAAGATAAGTTGCTAAGCACATGAAAGATGTAACATTTAATTGCTGCTAATTAGGATGTTATTTTTCCTTGATTTCTTTTCAGGTCATAACAATAGCTATCACTTACAGAGGAGTGCACCGTATGTGAAGGTGTATTATGTATTAATTCCATGTCAGTCACTACTCCATAGTGATGGAAAGGGCTCACAGAGGCGGACATTTATGACATAAATGTGGTAATTACAGTTTCGAATATCTGTGAATGGAAAGATATCACAGTGCTCATATATTTTATTTACAAAAGAAAACTGAATACTTAACTCTATGAAATCAGTTTGGTAGATGATGTCACATCTGTGCTCTTCCTGTTGGCCATTTGATCAATACAGAATTAGAGCTTCCATGTGTGGAAACAGTGACATTAAAATTGGTAATGGAAATAAAAATGTACTTAAAAAAGTATAATAAAAGTTATAAAATACGTCAGACCTCCTCCATCAAATCAGTGTATTATCCACACCATGTCCTAAAATGTCTCTAGAAGCTGCTACTACTAAATATAATTATTGAACTTGTAGGTATTTTATTGGATAGCATGTGGAAATCAAGCAAACAAGAAATAAATTGTCTTTTGTAAATGTCTATTTATAATGTACTATAGTGCTACACAGATTACTAATATAAAACAAAATAAAAAGTGTATAAAAAATAACATTTCAGCCTTCAGCCTTTGTGAATACCTTCAAATAAAATTTACAAAGAAAAAAAATGAGGTTTTAATATAGCACAACAGCACAACATTAAATCCCTGCAAACAACATACAATATGGAACTTATTACTAAGACTAAAATTTCTGTTTTCTCTAAAACTGTGTTTTTGTATTTCTCTAGAAATTTGATATTTATGAAGTGTAAAAACTATGAAAAAAAACCTTTCAAAACCAAACTTTGCCATGTAAAAGCTGTTGAGATCCTATAGAAGTGTAATAAAAACTCACCCTGGTAGTCTAGTGGTCCGGCAGTGATGCCCACCATGTTGCTCCTCCATGGTGTAAAGACGGTTCATTAAGCACGCTTGGCGCGCATCTTCCTGATTTATAGGCGCACTGGCGCTGGCATGATGACGTCAAATGCAAATGTATTTAAAGGGACTTTTTGACTGTGTTCATGGCCCGTTGTTAGGTTGATCTTTTGAGAGTTCCTGGGTGCTATCCTGAATAATCCTGTGTTCTGATTTCTGTTTTGACCCTGCCTGCCTGACTATTCCTGATTTCTGTAATACTGACCTGTGATCCTGAAGCGTGGTAAACCGACTGATATCCGTATTCCGACCCGTGCCTGTCTTGACTATTTTGATTGATCACCCGGTTTTGACCCTTGCCTGTCTGACTTTGCTTGTATACTGCTCGCACCGGCCTGATTTGACTACACTTTTCGTCTGTTCCTTGAACTGTGACCTCTTGCCCAAAAAGACTTTGTTTAACGATCGTGCCCCTCTGCTTGCCCAGAACCCTTAGCTTGGCTCCTCTCTTTATAAGACTTGGCGGCATCCAATTAGCTGAGGGATTCTCCCGAGGTGAAAGGCGGCTGTTAAAGGCAGAAGCAAGAGCCGAGACCAGGGAGCCTAGCATTGGTTCTGGATTCCGGGTGCCGAACGTGACAACAAGTCAATGGGAGCTGCGCTTGTCCTATTTTGGAATTTTAGAGGGGTTTTTTCACAAGTAATTGCCCAATAAACTCAATTAATTAGATGTTTTCGAGGTTTTCATATTTTTGTTTGGACCTTTATGCATTTCTTTTCATTTATGCTTTTTATATTCAGATCTTTTAATAAATTACAAGGCATTTGTAGTTTTAGAAAATATGAGTTTAGTCGTGGTTTCAAAAACCTCTAAAACCAATAAAATTATAATGTTTATAAATAGGCCTTCCCATTTGACTGAATGGTAAATCTCTTTTCTCTTATAAACTCTCTCATAAACTCTTGGACCAGCTAATTAAGAAACATTTGTGCCAGAATCTCTTTTCTATCGGTTGACTGGCAGCTAGAAGCAATATTCAGCACAAGGCTTAGGTTTCTTGGGGTAACTCATGGCCCCATTTATATAAGCACCTCAAGTAACTTTCCCTGGGAAAAATGAATCCACCTCCAACCCGTTCTATAAGAATGAAACTAAATAAAATACACCTCTGTTTACTACTAAATATAGTTGTCAATTCAATGATATAAAATGCATCTTCCAGTCGTTCTCAGTGATATAACATTGATAGAGGTTCTGAGTGGTTGTCAACTTGTAAGTCGAAGGTCTCTCTCCATCTTTAGGTATCCTGGCACATAGTGAATTTATATCTAGAAAACAAATAACAACATGGTAAGAGCTTATAGTTGTGTTACGTTGTTGTGTTACTTGAATATGATATAAGAAACTTAATGATATTTTGTAACTGAAACAAGTCAACTGTATTAGGAGGAAAATATGATTCAAATTGTTTGGTTTTATGAGAAAATAAGAGTGTTAATTTGATGCCTAATTTGACGCCTAATTTGACGCCTAGGATTATATGTTGAAAGGCATGAAATGCGTCAGGATTAATGTGAAATAAAGCTTCTTCCTTTTAACTAGTTCCACTACTTCCACTGGGTATGTGCGTCCATTTACTGGTGTTTTGTTGCTGATGTGGCAATTACAGTTTATGGCCATAGATTTTGATTAATACAGTCCCCATCATTGCTGCTAAAATCATAAATTCTATAACAATCTTAATATTAAAAATGTTTGATGATCTTGTAAAAGCTGCATAAAACTAATGCTTTACAGAGCTGCGACTACTGCACGGTTTTGGATGTATTTAGGCAGGATCAAGGTTGAAATTTTATTTACAATTTTATTGATAATATAGGGTTTCTTTAAAATTGCAACAGTATTGTAGATTTTGTAAAGAAACAAAACATGCAAGTATTTAGGCAAGAGCACTTATTTATTTATGAAAAATGGTATACAGAAGTAGTGGTTCATAAACACCAAGTAGATTTATTTCTGTTTCACTTAATAACGTGATTCCATACGTCATTGCTGGCACCCTAAAGGACCTTCTCTGCAAAACAATTTTTCACAGAATGTTGTTTTCTTACTATTTACTGTATGCTATGAGCATGGAAAGACTAAACCTGTGAACAGGCACCGTGCCATTTAAATAGATTAGCATGATGCTAAGCAGCCAAAAGATAATGTTTATGCATCCAATGTGTTTACTGGTGGCAGTGTTCCCAGTCGGGTATGTCCAAGCCACTCTCTGTCCAGAGATAATGCAGCAGTATTTAATACGCTGATTTTCCAGGCTGGTTGTAGACTAAGCCATGTTTAATACTCAGAAAATTATTTGTGTTTAGCGTTTAAAAACATCACACAAACTTTTTTTTTTCTGCTTTATTTGAATGGGAAGAATTAGGCATGTAATTCAGATAGAAATATTTCAGGAATGCAAGAATGAAAGTGTGTTGGGTTGCATTGTGTTAGGGATTACATAATTCTTTACCAAGTGTAACACTATTGTTACTGCTCTTATTTGGCCTTTATGGTTACTCACAGTACATCATGGACTCAACTGCCAGGGGAAAAGAGAGAGAGAGAGAGATCATTTTATAATTTTTACTAGTACTTAGTGTACAAATATGGGACCTGTTATTCAGAATACTCTGTTCCTGAATCTTTCTGTAATTTGGATCTCCAAAGATTGTTGGTCGACTATAATGCAATGACTATATAATTAGGCAGATTGGGGTTAATGTGATTTTAGTGTGCAAATCTAATAAATATTGCAATATACTATGCGAACAATCCTTGGTGATTTTATACATGTGGGGACTTTTGAGGAACCCAGAGTACACAGAAAATGTGTCACGTGTCTTGAATATATTTAGATAAATATATATTTCTGTCTGTATGTAAATACAGTATATATATATATATATATATATATATATAGTTCTTTATTGGAATAAGCAATTCCTGGACCAGCACTCCCTTTGTGATATGGTGTTCTTTTACTGTACACACATATTACAAAAATCCAAAATATTATACTGTATATATAAATAATATTTTGAAAGCTAAATTACTGGCAAGATATTATTAAAGGATATTCTATAAATATAAAATAAGCACCTAAACAGATAAATAAATGTCATATAGAATAAACAAAGTATAGAAGAAATGCATTTGTCAAGCTACAGACAAAACCTGTATTCTGTCATATGTTGGAGTTAGCCTAAATGCCACCTCACTTTCGTTCTCCATACAAATGTTAGATATAAATTTCTCCTAGGACTGTATTTTCTGACATATAAACATTTTTATTATTACAATAATGCAGCAGGCAGTTTTCTAACTCTGTCAGAAGGTTTAAAAATTGTGTGTCTTGGTTTGTGTAAAACACACATACTTAAAAAACAAAGGTCAAAACTTTTAAAATGTCACCTCTTCTGCAGTTTTACATAGAAAATACATTGAGCCAGTGGGAGGCTACTTGGCCATAGAAACAGGCTGTAAGAGAAGAATGTAATCCTGCTGGTGTAGTTTCCACTTTCACTGGCAGCTGCAGGCTAAGCAGAAAAGCACAGTTTGAGTCTATTGTTACCCAAGCTGGGTAATAGTTTTCTTATTTTACAGTCAGCAGCCAAGGGTGGATGGGGGGGAGGTTGGGTGTTGCAATAAAGTGCCTTCCCATAAAACTCATAGGAACAGATCACTTTCTGTTCCAGTATGATAATCAGGGATCCATAAATCTTTCATTCCATTTGGATCCTCTGTCATGGTAATTAAATACTCTGGAGAACGGATACTTTATTTTTTTCCAAACAAACTTACAGCGGGTGGAAATATTACACTGTTGATGTAAACTGCTGTATGCGGCTTTGTTAGTGTTTACCTGCTCATTGGTACTAGGAACACTATTTAATTCCAGATAATGTCAATCAACTGTAGCTATTGGCAGTGCTTGCCTTTTCTATTTTAATCTTGCATTATTTTAAGAACTAACTTAACTCCAAAAACCTTGATTTGTTGGAAATGTTCTTTATTTGGCCATCAGAAACAGATAATAAGGCCCAGAAAGTCATGTTTGAATGTTTTGTGAACAAAGAATACATGTAAGAAGAATATCAGAACCAGTCCAGTTTATCAGAACCCATCTAATAGACCACAAACCGTAAAATGCCACACAAATTCATATTTGTTTGCTGTCAGCAAAGGACCAGGATGGTTCTACCCAAACACTTAATTTTCTTATAACATAGAGATTGAACAATTAGGCATTGCATACAAAGATACAATGTGATATTATTAATGCCAAATAATAGAAGTGATGTCATTCTAATACAAATCAATAAGTTGCCTTGCAGACAAATTATAATGATTGCAACTTAATGTGCATCTGCAGTTCTGCAAAAAAACTGCATATATACAATAGAGGAATTAGAGTTTTGGGACGAACTTTGTAGTGGCAACGATGGAGATGGCTCATCTCAAATAAGTCAGTGGCTGACATAGAATATGGTCCTGTTTCAGCCAAGAAAGGGTTACACATGCAATTAGATATATAGGTATGGGTCCTGTTAACCAGAATGCTCAGGACCTGGGGTTTTCTGGATAATGGATCTTTCTGTAATTTGGATCTTCATAACTTAAGTCTACTAGAAAATCATGTGAACATTAAATAAACCCAAAAGGCTGGTTTTGCTTCCAATAAGGATTCATTATTTCTTAGTTGAGATCAAGCACAAGGTACAGTTTTATTATTACAGAGAAAAGGGAAGTCATTTTTAAAAATGTGGATTATTTGGATCAAATGCAGTCCATGTTAGACAGCCTTTCTGTAATTTGGAGCTTTCTGGATAACTGGTTTCCCGGATAATGGATCCCATACCTGTATTCTAATTTGGAAGCAGTGGAAGCAAGCAATTTAATTGGAATGATGATTTATAATTGTTTTTAAATAATATGATTTGTGTTGGTTAACATGCTAAAGCATATTTATAGTACTATTTTTCTAATGATGGCATGTTGGGTCATGACAAGTATTGTAATATTTATGCATGTAATTTTATGGGCAATAATTATAGTTGCTCATACCGTACGTGGATGTTTTAAACAAACCAATGTGTAGTCAAGAGGATTTGCATTTCCATGGCAATTATGGGAGTTTCCATTTGCATATCTCTCTAAAATGATGTCATTTCCAAAGTAAAGTGTCTTAAAAAAGCCACTGCTGTGTTGAAACAGTTTTTGAGGCCTCCATGGGACACTGGAAGGAGGGGCCCCCTTCTTTTGTAAAGTGTGTTGACCTATTCTAGTGAAACCATCTTTGGATCTACAAGACAGAATTTTAGATACATGTGGTTAGTATGTTAGTATGCAAACAGGAGAGATTTCAAGTTGATGCTATGGTCACATTGTGAAGCACTCACCCCATAATCATAATATAGTATCCATGACTGTTGACTAATATAGATATAATATTTATAGGTACATGAAGTACTTATTAGTATACTAAAAAGTATGCTTTTAATATTGGTTTGCTGCAGTAATAATTTATCATGTAGGGGAGCAGTTTGGTATCTGACATTATATTATTGTTTGTTTCTAATTTTTATGAACAGTGCCCCTAGTGCTCAGAATGAGTTGGGTTGATATGCTCTGAATAAACATTTGAATGTACGAGTATCCTGCCTATTATACAATTTGCAGGTTTATGATTGGGTTTTTCCAGGACCACCCAAGCATTGAGCATCAATACTGCAGACTTTTAGGTGTGCTACTCCTACCATATATCTACTTAGTTATTTTATGATGGCAGAGCCTTTTTATGTCATCTTGGCATAATATTAAGGGTTAATGCCAGAATGTACATGTATGTGGGTACATAGACATATTTATTTATAGTTTGTGTATATATTTGCACATATAAGTGCTTGTTTGTATGTGCATACAAAGACAGAAAGGCACATTTGCTATTAATTTAACAAATCCTTGTCTGTGCAAGAGAAAAGGTTCTGCTCTGTATTCAAGAGAAATAAAATGACTAATATACCTTTGATGGCTGCCAGGTATAAGGCATAGTAATGCTGAAGTATTTATGAGTCTGGGAACGTTGAAGTATATTGCCTTTTTTCTTTATATACCAGGATCTTCTAATCCTATTTTTATTTGTAAACCCTTTTTGTTAAAATATACGCCCCCTGTTTGTTATAAATTACTTTAAGGCACTGCCTAAATTGCTGGGGCTATATATTAATAAACAATCGTGATAATGGAGTTGCAAAGTGACTTTTGAAAGACTCTGTAACATAATAATAAGTAAATTCACATTTGTACAACTTTGTATTATGTCACTAATCTCTTTGCAAGAAAGCGTAGAAGAGTTGAAGCGTAGTATAGACAAAATGCTAACATGTTGATTGCATAAGTATTCAGCCCCTGTTCTCTGACAAGAGAAATTCATTCAGTTGCAGAAATATCCTTAGTGACCCATACAATGGCTTGATTGTCTTCTATCATTGTACCATAAAATCGATTGCATAATTACACGATGAAAACACCTGTCTTGAGGAGATCGTTGCTCAGGCAGGGAGTTTAGCACAGGCACAGAAATAAAAGTAAAAGAGCTGTCATGTGGTTTCTGGAACAAGGACATTAAAAGTAGGTTACCGAAATGTCAGAAAGTTTGCATGTTCTATTGAGGAACATGAGCTGATTAATCAAGAACTGAAAAAGTTGCCTCATACCACACAGATGCTTCCTTGACAACTGCCCTAGCAACTTAGACCAGCACTGCAAAGAAAAGTCCCTCTACTAAAATACTAAATAGTAAATCTGTTGCTTTTGCTGAATGGACTAATAAGCCCTGAGCTCAAATCTATCAAGAATCTGTGAAACATCTTGAAAATGTTGGTGAGCATATAGAGTTCAAGAAACCTGAGAGAACTGAGGCAAATCTTGGCTGAACAGGTAAATCATAACTCCGTGAATGCACCAATGTTTGTTTTATGCCAAGTCAATATCCATTTCAAGTCTATAGATATTAATCTGGTTAAAGGCCAAAGGGCTCATCTTTTATGTACCAATCAGTCAAAAGAGCATAAATAATGGAATAATGCTAGATGCAAAGTTTGATAAAGTTATAGTGCCTAAAAACAATGAAAAGTTATATATTGTAATGATTACTATAACTATCCTCAGCCTTGTCTCTGCAGGATTCTTGCGTAAGAATCATGCCAATTCATATAAGAGAAGAATAGAAATGTTTTGGCCATTGCATCAAAAACACATATAGAAATAATGATGCATTCTTCTTCTAGCCATAAACTAATGGAGATAACAATTAGGCAATGTGAAACACCAGTGTTAGCAATATTGTGTGATAAACAATAGGTTTGTAATCACATATGCACATATCAACTGGAAAATATATAATTATGATTACACAATTTTAAAAAAAGCTGGTGACCAGTTGTGTAGGTTACTGCACTTGGGTAAACATTCATGCAAAGGGAAAAATATTTTCAGTGCAAAAATGTAAGCCTCTGCACAAATTTAATATAGCTTTTTAGCGACCACTTCTGACAGTGGGAGAAAGATTACGAAATTTGTAGTTTGCATTAGTGTGCAATGTTATAAAACTTACTGAAAAAGTTTGACCCAAAAGATTACACCACCTTCAAACGTGCCTTAAAAGTTAAAATGTCCAGTGCAATAAGTCTAATGAAGAATATTACATTGTGAAATGTAAACGTTTATTGTTATTTGTGCAAATTTGAATCCCTTATTGTGACTTTTATTACATTTTACCATTAGTGTCATTTATCACACACAGACACATATTTATGTAATTGTTGTGCTTTTTATTACAATGTAAATGTGTCATATGATAAAAAGTTAAACGTTTGCTATTTGCCTAAACACCTATAGCAACCAATCAGCAGATAGCATTTACTGGTCACCTGTTTTTTATGGGCAGCATAAGACCCAGGTTTAATATAAAATATAAAAGGGGTGACAGTTTAACAAATTGCCTGACATTTGTATCAGAGTGAAACACACACAAATATCAGCATCCAAAAATCTCTGTAACAAAAGAAGCACTTAGTAAAGTGACACAAATCTCTCTGACATAATAATGTCTTCAGACAATAGGACTGTTTAGTAAATTATATATTACAAAAAGCAGGTACATATACAAGCTACATATACTATACCTACTAGAGTCATCTTAAATTTCCTAAATAATATTTGCTATTTGAAAGGTGAATTCTGTAATGTATTGTGATGGAAACACATAGCACACTAGCATGATCTTTTGTGTCAAGCAGCATGCAGTTTAAAGGGAAACAATTACCTTGAATCAAGTGCACAGAAATGAGCAGGGCAAGATGCAATTAGTGGAGATCATTTTGACAGGGGCTTTTGGAGACCATTTTTGCATTAAAAGCTTACTTTTTAAGTTGCCAGGAAAAAGGACCATTTACACCTGTCAAATTTGACTCTTCAATTTGCTTACTCTGTGTACATTAATTCAAATTAATGAATAATTGCAAAAGAATGGCTTTCTATTACATGTGAGAAAGTAGATTTTAAATAATGCTTGCTTGCAGGATATACATATATTATTTTGCATAGTTCTGCTTGCTTTGAGTGTGCACCAGGTCCTGGGATCAAGAAGTTAAGTTCTAAATCCCTCTTTCATGCGAGTAATGTATCCAATCACAACTCTCCCTGCACCATTTAGAGCAATGACACTCTGGAGATTTCAAAGTGCTTTGTGTAGGTTACTTCCCATTGACAAGAATGCTAAATGTTATGGGTTGTCCTGCACAGGCAATTGAAATGAAACTGAAATGATATACCACAATCTTGGGTTAGGGAGGATTTAAATTGTCACGATAGCCCCTGTATAAATGAATGTAGGTGTCCTATAATTAAAAAATGGCCATTGCATGGTCATAATATGGCATAATTAAAATTAATCTTTGATGGTGATTTTGCTAGGTTAGTTCATAGGGCTTTTACAGCTTTTTTCAGCAGTCAAAGCTTTTGGCCCTTGACATTTGCAGACTCTCTGGGGCAAATTCAGTAAGTGCCGAAGCGCCGAACGCTAGCGTTAATTCGCTAGCGTTTGGCATTTTCGTTACTGCGCAAATTCACTAACGAACGCTGGCGTAGTTTCGCTAGTGTTACTTCGCACCCTTACGCCTGGCGAATTTTCGCTAGCGATGTAACTACGCAAATTCACTAACTTGCGCAGTGTACTGAACGCTACCTTTTACGCTAGACTTCCATCGCCACCTCAGACCTGGCGAAGCGCAATAGAGTAGATAGGGATTGTTTCAAAAAAAGTCAAAATTTTTTCTAAGTCCCAAAAAACGCTGGCGTGTTTTCTACATTATGGGTGATAGGCTGAAAAAGATCGAAAATTTTTTTGGGGCTCCCCTCCTTCCCCCCTACATTTCCTGACTCATGGCAACTTACCTAGACAGTGGGCACATGTGTAGGGCAAAATAAAATTTTTATTTGCTGATTTGAAGGTTTTCTAGGCATTTGTAGTGCTGATACGTATTCCTCCATTGAAATTTGAATTTGGCGCCGTATGCAAATTACCCTTCGCTAGCGTAACTTCGCTTTACATAGCGAATCAACGCTAGCGCAACTTCGCAACCTTACGCTACCCCTGAGCGCAACTTCGGATTTTAGTGAATTTGCGGAGCGCTGGCGAAACTACGCCTGGCGAAGTGCGGCGAAGTTGCGCCTGGCGCAACTTCGCATCTTAGTGAATTTGCCCCTCTGGGTTCTAGACATCCACTTTCCTTTGAGTGAAGACTTGTGTTTTTGTGCTGTATGCCATTTGACCATGAAGTTGCCTAGTGCATATGAAAAGGTGTTTTAAGACTCATGTTTGCTATCATTAAAGAACTTTAAATGAAAAAAAAATAGATGGTTTGCTAGAATACATTTATGAGATATATCTGGAAACCAGTTATCCAGAAAGCTCCTAAATACTCGAAGGCAATCTACCATAGAGTCCATTTTAAGTGAATAATTTATATATATTTTTTTAAAATAAAAAGTACCTTATGCTTGATAACTAAGCTGCATTAACCCTTTAAGTGCCAGCAGAATTTCGCATTTCATTTACACTCGGTGCCAGATGTTTTTTGAACATTT
Source organism: Xenopus laevis (assembly GCF_017654675.1). Lineage (NCBI taxonomy): Eukaryota > Metazoa > Chordata > Amphibia > Anura > Pipidae > Xenopus > Xenopus laevis. Next base: position 121,095,507 of record NC_054373.1, read on the forward strand.
TAGGGCATTTCCTGGGGGAGGGGATTTTTAGTTTACCTAGGAAAACTATACATTGTTTGTTTCAGGAGGTCCAGAGCTTTTTATTGAATTCTTGTGTATTTCCACTTCTGGAACAAGATTTAGAGCTTTAAATACCAAAAATATTAGAAAAATCGCTATTTTTCACAATATAGGGATTTATACCAGAAAAATATGTTATTTTATGCACAGAAATTCAACCAATTTGGAAAGCCAATATGCATACATTTACCAAACTACAGTATGTGCCATACAGAGACCCCCAAATGGATATATAGCAGGCAAAATTTCCAAGGGTAAAAAACAAGTAACAAAAAACAATGCAGAATGCAATAAAACCACTAAAATCAAAGTTTTTTTCACCTAATGTAATAAGCAGTCAGAATAACAGTTTGAGTATTTTAGCTTGGCTAAATAGTATTTATGGACAGAAAGAATTGAACAACACCTATGTAAAACTGAAAATGCAATAAAATGGCTAAACATGCACCAAAATAACCAAAAATGGAATATAATCATTAAATTAGTCCTTGAATCAATAGCTTATTTCTATTGAAATATAAGTCCCTTTAAAACACATTGGACTAATTATAAAGGTGGTGTGAAACTCACTGCAGATTTACAATACCTTTGTTATACGTGTATTATGTGAATAAAAGTATATAAATGTGTGTTTATAAAAACTGTATGACCCATAGTTTCCTTAGTAAATCAAAGAGCTGATTTCACAATACAAAACAAAAAGCACCTAAAAACATCAGAACAGTATTTGTGAACAAATCTCAGTACAGGGACACCTGAACCAATATAAAATGTTTTTTTTTACAAATATCTGTTAATTCAATGGTTTCAGTCTGGGGTATATTTATCAAAGAGTGAAGTTAATAGTGAAGCTCCGCCACTAGAGTGAAATTCCGCCACTTCCCATTCATTTCTATGGGGTTTTTAAAGGCGTATTTATCAAAGGGTGAAATTTCACTTTCACCCATTGATAAATACGCCTTTCAAAATCCCATAGAAATGAATGGAGAGCTGCGGAATTTCACTCTAGTGGCGGAACTTCACTCTTTGCTAAATTTACCCCACTTTTAGTGGTTTTATGCTGAATGGATTAATACAGTGGCGATTAAGAATGATTACCGATGATGTGGCTAATTCCAGTCAGTTGTTTTTTTGAAGATATTTATATGATTGCTTTTGAATAACCCAAAGTGCCGAAACATTGCCCCATTGTCCAGTGAATTTAATAATGCTGTAGAAATCCTTTGCACGAGTACATGCAAAAATATTTATTATGACATTTAGGGGCGTATTAAGACGCCTTTATATGAGATATAAAAATATCCAGATGAAGATGCCCTAAAAAAGAAGGGAAATATAAAGTTATTGCCCCATGTCCCCTACTTTGTTGTATATGCAGACCTGTACTATTCCTTCAGGCTAGTAAAGCACGTCAAAATATAAAGTGGGAAAGGAAAAAAGTTATGTATATACTGTGTATTTACAACTTATATATTTTGTCAATTTTTATCTCTATTTTTGTTAACAGTTCTATGCTACAATACTGCTTATCAGTTAATGTCCCATGAGTTGAATTATATGTAACATTAATGCAGACCCCTCAGTACTGCCATGCATAGTTTAAGAATATTTAATGTTTTTTGACTACTAACATCAACACTGGAAAAAAAATGACAAGAAAATTGTTTGGTTATGACATGGCCAATGTTGCTAAAGCACTTTCCTGTATTCTAAATTCAGGATTAGCCCAATTTAGTGGCATTTATAGTGACTGACACATTTCTAATGTTGTTCACGGTTTTTTCTAACCTCCCTTTGTCAGAGAAAATAAGATGAAACATCTGACTATTTAGTTCCCTCTGGGAGCTTGGGTCCTTTTGTAAATCCTTTCAGAGCTTTTGATTAAGCAAAACTATTTCTAATTTAGAAATTCTTATAATTTCTGACACATCCGTTAATAAATGAAAGAAAAAAACTGTATACAAAACAAAATAATGTGATAATACAATATATTGTGTTTAGGCAAAGAAACATATAAACAAAGAATGTGATCAGCTTTGCAAGCAGTAAAGAATTCAGAAAAAGGCAAGAACCATTATAAGTGAACTTACTTCATCAGAAGGCAAAGGTAAACTTTGCCCTAGTTTTCTAAGAGGAAGGGAAAAAGTTATTGCTTGAATCTGGTTACAAAATCTTAAATTTCATCTTAAATTGTTGTTCATTGTATAGGATGAAACTAAACTGGGATTATACCATACTGGATACTAGATGCTGTAGATGTTAGTCTTTATGCCACCATAGCAAATAATGAAACTTATCTCGAGCGCTTATATAGGACAGTAGCCACCCTGTGGTTCATAGTTAACTACATGCAGCTCCCGGCGATTGTTCTATGCCAACATTTCTGTACATGCATGTAGTACATACAACACTTTTTATTATTGCAGTTTATAGGCAGCAGAAGATGTTTTTGGTTCGGAAGGCAAGAAAGAAGAGGGTAGGCCGCGTGCGTACAAAAATGGCCACACCTACTTTTTTAACAGACCCTTTAGACTCCACCTACTTTAACTTTCACAGAATGTTTGGGAAAACCAAACTGTAGCTGTGGTTATGACCCAGAACAGCATAATATAAAGATTATAAGTGCAGTAAAATAGATGGACAGTTTTTTTTTATAGTTTTTGAATTATTTGTCGTCTGCTCTTTCCATCTTTCAAATGGTGGTCAATGACACCGTCAGCCAGAAAACGATTGCTCAGTGAGGCTATAATTTTATTGTTGTTGTTACTAGTGATGGGCTAATAAATTCGCCAGGCATGAATTTGATATGAATTTTTGTGTTTCACCGACAGCGAATGTTGTCGCAAAATAGCATTGAAAATTCACCTACGAAAACTCCACTGCGACATAAAAAAAATGAAAGATAGGCCAATCCAAACTCACCCCCTGTGTGTTGTTCTTAGTGTAGCTGCGCTTTAGTGCTCCGGGTGCTCTGCCATCAGCTTTCCCACTGAAGTAATACTAGTTCAAGAAGACAAAAAGGCGGCACTATGGTTAAAAGAAGGTGGTTTAAAATTCGCTTCAAAAATTGCCGCATGTCAAAATAATTTTGACGCCCATTGACTTCAATGCGTTTTGCTGTTTTAACGAAACGCCCCATATTCGCCCATTACTAGCTGTTACTTGTATACTTGTTTTTCTATTCAGGTCCTCTAGTGTTCATATACCAGTCTCTCATTCATACCACTCCTTGGTTGCTAAGGTAATTTGGACCCTTGCAACCAGATAGCTGCTGAAACTCCAAACTGGAGAGCTGCTAAACAAAAAGTTAGATAAGTTACATAGTTACATAATTAAATTGGATTGAAAAAAGACAAAGTCCATCAAGTTCAACCCCTCCAAAAAAAAAAACCTAGCATCCATACACACACACCCCTCCATACCTTCACATAAATTATATACACCCATCGCTATATAAATACATGTTAATAATAATATCTATACTAACTATAGAGTTTAGTATGACAATAGCCTTTGATATTACGTCTATCCAAGAAATCATCCAAGCCTTTCCTAAAAGGCAGAATCAGCCATCACAATATCACTCGGCAGTGCATTCCACAACCTCACTATCCTCACTATGAAGAACCACATACGTTTCTTCAAATAAAAGTTCTTTTCTTCTAGTCTGAAGGGGTGGCATGTGGTACGGCGATCCTCTTTATGGGTAAAAAGGTCCCCTGCTATTTGTCTATAATGTCCTCTAATGTACTTGTAAAGTGTAAATAATGTCTCCTTGCAAGCGCCTTTTTTCCAGAGAAAACAACCCCAACCTTGACAGTCTACCCTCATAATTTAAGTCTTCCGTCCCTCTAACCAGTTTAGCTGCACGTCTCTGCACTCTTTCCAGCTCATTTACAGTATAATCCCTCTTAAGGACTGGAGTCCAAAACTGCACTGCATACTCCAGATGAGACCTTACCAGGGACCTATAAAGAGACATAATTAGGTTTTCATCCCTTGCGTTAATGCCCTTTTTTATGCAAGACAGAACTTTATTTGCTTTAGTGGCCACAGAATGACACTGCCCAGAATTAGACAACTTGTTATCTACAAAAACCCCTAGATCCTTCTCAGTTAAAGAAACTCCCAACACACTGCCATTTAGTGTATAACTTGCATTTATATTATTTTTGCCAAAGTGCATAACCTTGCATTTATCAACATTGAACCTCATTTCCAGTTCGTTGCCCAGTTTTCCAACTTAGTCAAATCACTCTGCAAAGTGGCAGCATCCTGCATGGAACCTATAGTTCTGCACAATTTAGTATAATCTGCAAAAATAGAAACAGTACTTTCAATGCCCTGTGGTACTCCACAGGGCATTGAACAACACTGGTCCAATTAACAACACTGATCCAATTAAAATGTCCCATTTACCACCATTCTTTGTTGTCTATCCTTTAGCCAATTCTCTATCCAGGTACAAATACTATGTTCCAGGCCAACATTCCTTAATTTAACCAGTAACCTTCTGTGTGGCACTGTATGGAATGCTTTTTTTACAAAGTCTAAGTAAATCACATCCACTGCCATGCCAGAATCGAGGTCCCTGCTCACCTTCTTATAAAAACAAATTAATTTAGTCTGGCAAGATCTATTATGCATACAACCATGCTGGCACAGACTCATAGTATTAGGATTTGCTATGATGTTCAGTATCTTATCCTTTGTTAACCCTTCAAAAAGCTTTCCTACCACAGACGTCAGACTAACTGGCCTATAGTTTTGAGGCTGAGAACGGGATTCCTTTTTAAATTGTGGCACCACTTTAGCAATTCACCAGTCTCTCGGCACCATGCCAAACCTCAATGAATCCTGAAAAATTAAGTAAAGAGGTTTGGCAATCAAAGAGCTAAGCTTGCTAAGTACCCTGGGATGAATACCATCCGGCCCCAGACCTTTTTTTATCTAAACATGTTCTAGTCTCTTTTGAAGTTCCTCATGTGTGAACCATCATTAGTTGTATTACTAGAATTGGGACTATTAAGAAGGAAACCTTCATTAACTGGTTCCTCATTTGTGTAGAGGGACAAAAAAAATTTTTGTTCTCATCAACCAGCTGACCCCCCTCTGGTAATGGCATCAGCATATCATCATATATATGATAAGAGCAGTGGTTCCTATGTCCCAAGAACATTACAACACATGACAGTAGACACTTTCACCCTAAGAACATTATATAGTGAGCTTACACCACAAGTACAATTTACACTGAGAGGTGTGAATGGTGTCACTACAAGCACATGATATTCTGAGAGGATATGGATTCTGGCACCAAGGTACATTACATGCAGAGGCCATGGGGTAATCAAAGGACATTATATATAGAGAAAAGCAGTGGGTATAAAGAACATTATAGTAGTAAGAAGCAGAGGGCACTGGTACACCAAGTTGCATACATAAGAAACAATGGATAACGACACCACAAGCAGTAAGAGGCAGTGGAAACTGGCACACCAAGTGTAATATACAATAAAACAAAGTGGGTATTAGCACCAAAAATACAATATAAAGTAAAAAGCAGTGGGTGCTATAACCACAAAGCACATCATATGCAGAGAGAGGCAATAAGACCTGTCAATAAAAGCACATATCCAACCTCTTAGTCTAAATGACACCTGCTCATGAGCTACATGTTGCTCACCAACCCCTTGGATGTTGCTCCCAGTGGCCTCAAAGCAGGTGCTTATTTTTGAATTCCTGGCTTAGAGACAAGTTTTGGTTCCATAAAAACCAGGTGTACTGCCACAAATTCTCCTGTAGGCTGCCAGTCCACATAGGGCCTACCAAATGGCCAATCACAACCCTTATTTGGCACCCCCAGGAACATTCTTCATTTTTGTGTTGCTCCCCAACTTTTTATACAGCTGAATGTTGCTCACAGGTGAAAAAGGTTGGGGACCTCTGATCTAGAGGAAGGCAAAAAAAAACATTTGAAGCATCTCCAATTTGCCTTAGAGGCAATTCTTTTTACAGTAAGAGCTGTGAAGATGTGGAATTCTCTCCCTGAACCAGTTGTACTGACTGATACATTAGATAGCTTTAAGAAGGGGTTGGATGGCTTTTTAGCAAGTGAAGGAATACAGGGTTATGGAAGATAGCTCATAGTACAAGTTGATCCAGGGACTAGTCCGATTGCCATTTTGGAGTCAGGAAGGAATTTTTACCCCCTCTGATGCAAATTGGAGAGGCTTCAAATGGGTTTTTTGCCTTCCTCTGGATCAACTGGCAGACAGGCAGGTAAAAGTAAAAAGGTTGAACTTGATGGACGTGTGTCTTATTTCAACCTAAATTACTATTTAACAAATCATTCCCTGAATCAACTTTATAATTAGGTCTTTAACCCTGTATTTTCCCCCTACTAAAACACCATCCAATCCCTTTTTGAAACTAATAGCATTCATGTAGGTATGGTTCACCTTGTAAGGCTTCTTTGCCTTTTTGTTTTATGTTGATGCTAACTAAGATACAATTAATCCTCATTGGAGGCAAAACCAGCCTATTGGATTTATTTAATATTACATGATTCTTTAGTAAACTTAAGGTATCAAGATCCAAATTACAGAAAGATCCATTATCTGGACAACACTAGGTCCTGATCATTCTGGATTACAGGTCCATTACCTGTACTGAATTGAATTTAAAAAGTTAAATGAAATTGTGTTAAACTTAGCCAGATGTGTTATTGGACCTATACTGTACATATTGTTTTACTTAATTAATTATTTTCTCAGATTTTCTGACATTCAAAATTATAGATGTTGAACATCAAGACAAATGATATGACATCTTCATGGACTGTGTATGTTTTCATATAAATCTCATGGTTATAGTACTCCTAGACCTTAACCTACAGTATGGAATGTGTACTATAAAAAATATTAAATCATGAAAAGCAGAGAGGCGTGGAAGAAAAAGAAAGGATAAAAGAATATTGATGAGGCAGCCTAGGCTGGTCTGAGGTTAAGTTGCTGTACAATTGAACCAATTACACAGTATTTAAAGGGTTTCTTTCCAAACTCATGTTTAACCATTGTTTCATTCCTTTTAAAATCTCCACATTTCAGTCCAGACATTCGGTGTATACATGTTGGAGGAGTTGATAGATGATGTTTCTTGCTGGTGGTCTGAAAACAATTGCTTCCCTTTCCATAAAGTACTCCAAGCTATTAAATTTCATAAATTCCTTTGGCTTCCCCATTGCCCCCAACATGTCTAACGTGCTGTTAGACATAACAGATAAATATTTCTTAAGTTTATAATTATCCCTCTGTACTATACAAAATGTTTGAAGCACAGAGGGGATTTTGATATTCTGGTATTGTAGTATGTCATGTACGTTTTCCTAAATATCTTTCTTTTCCTGACATACAGTTAGTAAACTGACACCTGCATATTGCCATGTCATACTACATCTGCTGCTATCCACAAGCATGCTTGGAGGGGGGTTAATTTGTCCCACTGACTTAGCTGTGTTAGTGCTTAGCTGCAGGACCGGGCCAAGGTAGTTTGGTAGCCTAGGCAAGGGCTTCAATCAGTGCCCCCCCCATCCTGCATTACCATTTCCCACCTTACAATTACATTTTTTTAAATAAAGAAAGCTTACAACACATTAAATCACATTTTAACATATCCACAACAAGCCATAAATATTGCCCCCATCTGTACCTGTGCCAGCAGCCATTGCCCATTAGCCATCAATATTGCCCCCAAGGTTGCCTCAAGGCCCAAGCCCTCCATCTGTACCTGTGCTAGCAGCCATTGCCCATTAGCCATAAATATTGCCCCAAGCCCCCATCTGTACCTGTGCCAACAGTCATTGCCCATTAGCCATCTTTATTGCCCCCAAGGCCTCCATCTGTACCAGTGTGAGGAGCCATTGCCCATTAGCCATCAATATTCCCCCCAAGCCTCCCATCCATACTTGTGCCAGCAGCCATTGCCCATTAGCCATAAATATTGCCCCGAAGGGTTCTAAACACCCCCATCTTTACTTGTGCCAGCAGCCATTGCCCATTAGCCATCAACATTGCACCCAAAATTGCCCTCAAGGTCCAAGCCCCCCATCTGTACCTGTGCCAGCAGCCATTGCTCATTAGCCATCAATATTACCCAAAAGGCTCCCATCTGTTTTGTACCAGCAGCCATTGCCCATTAGCCATAAATATTACCCCAAAGATTGCTCTTGTCTGTACCTGTGCCAGCAGCCATTGCCTATTTAGCCAGCATCAATATTGCCCCTAACCAAGGCCCCAATCTGTACCTGTGCCACCAGCAAGCAAGTGTCAAGAATCACAGTATTAGAAAAAGCCCAGCAGGTTCTGCTGCCCATAGGACGTCCAATGTATATGGAAGTGCTACACCTACAGCGCATGTGCGGTAGTGCGTTATGGAAGGCTCCAAGTGCACGTTAAGTGTGGGGAGCGCCCACAGGCCAAAACAAAAGTTAGAGTGGGTTGGGGCAGGCGGTTTTATGAAGGATACTGATGTTATTAAAGGCCAAAACATACCCATGTGTAAAAATAAAAATATATTTTTTTTCCCTGAGAAGTGCCCCATTCAATGATTGTGCCCTAGGTGGCTGGCTACTCTGCCTACCCCTTGTACCTGCTTGGCTGCTGGTAGATTTTAAAAAGATATAGCTTTCCAGAATAACAAGTAATAAGTCTTATATACAATTTATATGGAATATACATTTATATTGTGAAAGTATATGCATTTATAGTTCAAATTATTTAATCTGATTTATTCAGGTACAACTAAAGAATGAAGCAAGATCTTTGATCTACTGACTACTTCTTTTTTTAAAGGTAAAATGTTATTGTTTTATAACACATTAAACATAAAGTATATGCCGTAAATGCGGTTGAGTTACTATTACAGAGCTTGGAGCAAAATATTTACTTACAGATTTGTTTAGAATTTGGTTGATAAACTCAAGATCTAAAATACAGTTCAAACAGTCATACAGTGAGATGTGGATGTTGCCTCTGAAGTCCCTATCATCGACATACTGAACAGTAACATCATGTTCTAGATAAAATTAAGGATTTCTACCTTTTACAGTATAAATAAATGTTTCTTTTCATGTTTGGGAGCCCTGACACCCAAGCCCCACTTCCCACCATGGACTCCATATTTTTTCAAATCTTTTCAGTGAGCCTCTGGCTAGTAAGGTGAGTTTAATGAAAGGCAGATTCTGATTCACCAATGTTATCCAGTTTTCACCGTGGGTGGTTGGGTGCCATAGCAATTACTTTCTTAGCATAGAACAACAGTGTTCGGTATCTAACTCTGGCATGATTAGTTTATATGACTCCTAATATGCACACCTGTGGGGTCAGCAGCTTAGGGAAATCTAATTTATCTGCTAAGATATCCATGACTTCAGTCCAAAACTTGGAGACTGGTGGACACGACCAAGCCATGTGTAGGAAGTTTGCTCCTTCTGCCCCACACCTATGACATCTTGCAGTTGGGTTACTTCCCATGGCCTTTAATCACACAGGGGTGATATAGAATTCGTGAAGCCTTTTAAAGTGAACCAGTTTGTTGCGTATAGAATTGTCTTCGAGGTCTAGGATGTCAGCTAGCCATTTTTGATATGCTGCCTTAAAGGGGGGGGGGACACGTTTGCAACAAGGTCTTATATAAAGTGGATGTAAGTTTGGTTATGTTAGGAGACCATAACACAGTTTCAAATCGTGGTTGTGAGGTTTCTATTTCAGGTCCTCCAAATTGTGCTAGAAACACTTGCCTCACTTGGAAATACCAAAAGTGAGATAGATTGGGCTCCGCAAATTTTTCGTTAAAGAACTCATATGAGCCAAACGTGGCACTGTCTAGCACATCCTGTAATCGCCTAATGTGTTTACATGGCTAGTAAAGAAAATCGGGGAATTTATGGAAGTGGGGAAGGTGGGAGTTAGCCCACAACGGCATACATTGTTGTATCTCCGCCTCTGTGTATCTGTTCTGGGTAGCATATAATGTCTTAAAGTACTTTGCAAAGGTTTCTACTATATCTTGTGGCATGGATTTATCTCTGTAGTTGCTTTGGCTGCAATTGCAGTTGAGGGGGCCTGTAGTTTGGCTAAGTAGGCTAGTGTCCTGCTACTTCTATCTCCAGTTTCAAATGTGCGCTGTTAGGTGTATAGTTGAGCTTTTCGTGTAAGGAGTGTTTGTTCTCTGGCTAGTGAGTGGTGGGAGTCTACTAGTTTATTGTAAGTTATTGGAGAGGGATTGGATACATAATCTGATTCAGCCTCCTCTAACTCCTTTTCCACCTCTATTACTTGGGCTTTAGGTTCCATTCTGGCCCTAGTGACTGTGTTACTAAGTTTCCCTCTCATGTAAGCTTTCGAGGCATCCCACAGTATATGAGTGGGGGGGCTGATCCTGCATTTAATTCCAAGTAGTCATTAACTGCTGTAGTAGCCTTGTCTTTTAACATAGTGTTTTTAAGCCACAATGGGCTAAATCTCCTAAGATTAGTTTGAGGGGAGCTTACCACACTTAAAGTAATAGCAAGTGGAGAGTGGTCAGAGAGAGCACAGGGAAGATAGTCTATTTTTACCACTTTGGATAAGAGGTCGGGTGTTACTAATGCTAGGTCAATCCGTGAGAGTGAATGATGGGTAGTGGAGTGGCAGGAAAAAGCCTTTAGATTAGGATTTTTCCATCTCCACACATCTGTTAAACCCAGTGCATTGGCCCATGTCATTAATTTATCTCCAGAAGGAGAGGAGGGTTTAATTTATCCATCTGTGGGTCCATTAGGGTGTTGAAGTCACCCATATAACAAGTAGGAGCTGTAGGAAGATCAATTGTATTTAGTAGAGTCATATTAAATGGAAGTGGGATGTATAAATTGACTATAATCAAGGGGAAATTAGCTATTGTGCAATGAAGGATAACAAATCTGCCATAGTAATCTGTTTTGAGAGTAAGTAAATTAAATTGGAGACACTTCTTTACCAAGATCGAGACCCTCTAGCATATGTTGAGTAGGTAGAGGGGTAAGCCTGACCTACCCAATGTCTCTTTAATGCTAGTATTTTTTGGCCCGTCAGGTGAGTTTCCTGAAGCAGGAGCAAGGAGGGAGGATGCCTTTTAAGGTAATTAAACATTTGTGCTCTCTTAAATTTATCATTTAATCCCCGGATGTTCCAGGAAGTTAGCGTAATGTCAGCCATGGATCAGCCATATATAGGAAGTGGTGGAGTGTAAAAATTCCTCTGTGTCACTATTATAGTGAGGGCTGTACAGTGTATCAATCAACAATGCATTGGATTGCGGCATATTGACATAACAAAACCAGTAGACAAACAAAAGACCTAACACAACTCCCTTACCCATACCCTCCCTAAAGCTGACAATACACTTGGCCCCAGATTTGCAAGGTCATCAAATGATTGGATCTGCTCCCTATATGTATGTATATTTTTATTTGCAAAGCACTGTACAGCAAAACAATAAATTGGTTGTAACAAACAAGGCTGAAGTGAACAGATGTCTAATAAAATAGCCAGAATCCAACTTCCTGCTTTTCAGCTCTATAACTCTGAGTTAGTCAGCGACTTGAAGGGGGGCCATGTGGTAAATTTCTGTTCAGTGGGTTTGTAATTGACCCTCAGCATTCAGCTCAGATTCAAAAGCAACAGATATGACCCATGTGCCCCCCCCCCTCAAGTCTCTGATTGGTTACTGCCTGGTAGCCAGGGTAACCAGTCAGTGTAAACCAAGAGAGCTGAAAAGCAGGAAGTAGTGTTCTGACTGACATGTTATACATCAAATCACTCCAGCCTTTATACATAACATTTGTGCCTAACTAACTATATTAGAAACATTTTTTATATTGCACAGGCTATCTATTTGCCCAGTTTTTTTTTTTACACTGAACAATTCCTTTAAGGTGCTGTGGGTTACAGTTTGTTACACTGTTATATAAGTGCCAGTTCATGTGTTATCCAGGTGCTCCCAGAGGTAATCTTTGAGTTTTGTTTTAAAAACACTGAAGGAGGATTCTCTCCTGAGAGATTCAGGAATGGCATTTCAAATATAAGGAGTCGCAAGAGAGAAGGGTTTGATACGGGAAACAGCAGTAGTAGTGGGGGGGTACAACCAAGCGGTTGCTCTGAGAGGAGGTTTCGGGCAGGAACATATAGAGAGACAAGAGATGAGATGTAGTTAGGTGCAGAGGAATGAAGGGCTTTGAAGGTTATGAGGAGGAGTTTATGTTATTCTTTGTTTTATAGGAAGCCATGATAAGGACTTCAGCAGTGGAGGGGCCTGTACCGTTTTGGATGAGAAGAGGATACCGTATATACTCGAGGATAAGCCGACCCGAGTATAAGCCGAGGTACCTAATTTTACCTACGAAAACTGGGAAAACTTGTTGACTTGAGTATAAGCCTAGACACAACTACAGTCCTGTCTCCCAGCAGTGCACATTCCACCAAAGCGACCCCCCCATTGATCAACCGGACTTCTTTGCAAAGTTGTCCCACTGTCCCACTACCCCCACTACCATGTGCAGAGGGTGCTGTGTGATATTGCCATCACTGTTAATCCTTCATATAACCAACAGAGGGTGCTGTGTGATATTGCAGTCACTGTTATTCTTTCATTAAACCAACAGAGGGCGATGTGTGATATTGCAGTCACTATTATTCTTTCATATAACCAACAGAGGGCGCACTGTTATTCTTTCATATAACCAACAGAGGGCGCTGTGTGATATTGCAGTCTCTCCCCAAGCGAACTGTTGCTATAGGAATGATTAAAAGTGACTGCAATCTCAGCTACTGCCCACTTACTCGAGTATAAGCCGAGGAAGACTTTTTCAGCACATTTTGGATGCTGAAAAACTCGGCTTATACTCGAGTATATATGGTAATTCTGGCAGCAGTGTTTAATACAGACTGTAAAGGGGAGTTAGATGGGAGTTAGGGATGCCAGTTAGTAGAAGGTTACAGTAATCTAGTCTGGATAGGATGAGAGCATGCATGAGCGTCTTGGATGTATCAGGATTTTGGCAATATTGCGTAAGAAAAAGTGACAGGTTTTGACAGTGGTGTTAATATGATCAGAGAAGGAAAGAGAGGAGTCAAAGATTACCCCCAGACAGCGAGCTGAGTTGACAGGATTAATGAGCATGCCATCAATAAAGATAGTAAATAGGGGAGTAGGACCAGGCTTAAGTTCAGTTTTTGTTAGGTTGAGTTTGAGGTGGCCCTGGTTCATCCAATTTGAGATAGCCAGGAGGCAGTTAGGAATCTGAGCCTCTGTTTTCAGCTGTTAATGAAGGGGTGGATAAATATATTTGGGTATCATCAGCATACAGATGATAATTAAAGCCAAATGAATGGATGAGACAGGAAGAACAACACAGTACAGAGCCTTGCGGCACCCCCACATTAAGTATATGTCCATTTACAACCTGAACTGACCGAGGCATGACATGTATAAGTTTTACTTGTTGGTAATATTTGAATGTTAGGCACTGTCATTATTATACCTCTACTGTACAATTGTACGTGATTTCTGTGCAGGAAAGTATGTATGTAATAATGGATGACTGATCTTAAAACTGTTGCTCGAATAAAAAAAAAAAGTATATGTCCATCTTCAGGTAGCTGATGTCGAACTGATGGGATGGTTCAGCTTTAAGGTCAAATGATCAGATCATAGTGTTGGTAAATGCAGCCTGATGGTCCCTCACCAGAATGTTTTTTTAAATTTGCCCAATTTATATTTGGCCAGATATTGTCCAGGAAGGCTCCATACACAACATAATAAGAATTTCTACAACCTTACTGCCCTCACCATGAAGATCTATTTGCTCAGTTTCTCAAATCTAAATTAATGTCCTCTTGGTTGTCTTTTCTATGTAACAAAATCACATACTATATTTCTATAATGTCCTCTAATGTACATTTAATAAGTAAATATGTCCCCTTGCAACTGCCTTTTCTCTAAAAATAAACCCAACTTTGATAGGCTTTCCTTATAGTTTAATGTCTCCATTCTTTTTATGAGTTCAGTTTTTTCTGCACTGCTTGCAGCTCATTAATCTCCCTCTTAAGGACCGTGGGCCAATTTCACTGCATACTCCAATTAAAGAAATAAGAAATCTAAAGGATTCACCATCACAAATGCAGTTGTACTAATATAGATGCCATGCATGTACTTACAACCAAACATGCTTCTTGAACTTTTGCATAGTTGCAGTTGAGTGCCTTTTCTGCCATACTGCCTATTCTGATAATGCACATGTATGCAAATTAAAGGAATAGTAACACTGAAAGTGTTAATTAAAATATAATGTACGGTTTCCTTGCACTGGTACAACAATTAGTGTGTTTGCTTCAGAAACTATAGTTTATATAAACAAGCTGCTGTGTAGCCATGGGGGCAGCCATTTGAGGCACTGGTTACATAGCAGATAACAGAGGATCTCTGTAGAATACCATTGTTTTCTATTACAGAACTTTTCTGTTATCTTCTAAGTTACCTGTGCCATTTTTTCTTATTCAGCTTGAATGCTCCAAAAATAACACAATCCCAACTACAGTATGATACTGAAATTTCTGACTGCAACTTGCTTTCGATTAACAAAAATAGGCGCACAAAATTGTGTTCATTTTGCTGCATTTGTCCCAGTTAGGAAAGGATATCACAGCAGTCAGATTAATTTTAATTAGCTGGAAACTTTTCAGAATGGATTGTAAAATAATATACTCCATGCTGACCATAGAGTCATAGGTATTAACATTTACATTTTTAGTTGTATTTTATTCTATGTATAATATTTGGCCTCCATGTACTTTTTAAACAATAGTTTTATTTGGAACATGATAACATTTGAACCTTGAACTTAGAAATGTAGATTTAGGTTTCAATCAGAATCTGAATTTTCATCAGACAAAACTGTGTTAATTGTTTGCATACAAATACACCATTGCCACCTAACCTTACCTACAATTATGCAACCTCTGAAATACCCCCCATAGAAATGTGATTTCAAAACCAGTAAATGAAGATGGGTTACTGTATGTTGTCACAATTCCTGCTTACTTAAAAAAATAAATTAATCCACCTTATTGCTTGTGGGCAATAAGAGAGTGGAATCAGTGCACATCAACTGCTACATACACTAATATTCTGTAAAAATTGGCATAGCCGATATTTGGATCTCATATAGTGATTTCAAAGGTTGGCAAAGCAAAAGGGCCAAGTCTGGCCCGAAACGTCGCTGTTTTGTCCTATAAAATTATGCACTTTTATTCTTCAAAGGACAAGTAGTGCTGTGCCATCTTGAATCCTGTGTATATGCCAGTGGAAAGTGGCCATTGGGGAACCTGCACTACGTTGAGAACTGAAGTGTTGTTGTGCTGACTACTTTTGTTTGGTAGCAAAAGACAGCAGTTATTTATTCACTGACATCACTTCAATGAATGAATCATTTATATTGATGAGTGAATTTTTTCGCCATGCAAAGATTCGCTGTGAAATTCATAATTTCGGCATTCTTTCGCAAAACTGGGACAAAAATTCACCGCAAAAAATATTTGCTGAGAAAAAATGCCAATTTTTCAGCAGTTTCTTAAATTTGTTGGCAAAGCAAATTGGGCCAAATTCACTCATCATTAATCAAGTATTCAGAATCAGATATGGAAGTAAAAATGTATTGGAGTGTTAGCACTAATATGCTAAAACATTATTTGTGAATACATTTGTTAATTTGTTATTATCAATAAAACTAGATGTACTTGATATCTAATTACTTGATATCTACAGTAATTACTTTGTCAGGCTAGTGTATACAAATTAATAATGATAGGGTGCAACATTACCATGTTACCATGCCCAACACATTTTTCTAATTAGTAATTTGCTAAAACCAGTTAACCATTACTACGTATGGAAAAAAATGTATTTACTCACTACATTTCATTGTAGTTCATTTGAAATGCTGTATTATATTTATTAAAGCTATTACAGCTGATTTAATTCCCCTACTCCCTAAAGTGTGTAAAACCACACTATTATATATATACAGGTATATATATATATTTATATATATTATAATATAATTATATGTGTGTATATATATATATATATATATATATATATATATACCTGTATATATATATATATATATATATATATATATATATATATATATATATATATATATATATATATATATATATATATATATTTTACCTGCAACTATATATATATATATATAGTTGCAGGTAAAACCTAGTCCCTTTGTAAAATGTATAATGAAGCAATAGAATTCTTAATGAATCAGATAAAATTGAGCATAGGACTGGCTAGATATGGGATGACTTTGACGTAGTTGGCCAGCTTAAATATATTGCAATATATGGACAAACAATCCCTGTTTTGTTTAAAGGGTAAGGCATTTTTTAGTAGCAGTATGCACAAAATGTCTCTGTCTTAAATATATTGATAATGGGTTGAGTGCAGAGGACTCTTGTATTTGACTATATGTATTTTGTGGTCACAGCTTCATTGCACCCCCGCCTAATGTTTTTAAAAAATAGTGGTTAGAACAACTTTCCCTTGTTTGTTATATATATATATATATTATAGATAGCTTCACTTTTTCTTTAGAATAGGTTTTTTTTTATATGTTGATAATTTAAGACATTGCATGCCCCCCAGCTGACATTAAGGGGCACATTTACTTAGCTCAAGTGAAGGAATAGAATAAAAAAATACTTCTAATTTTGAAGTATTTTTTTGGCTACTTCGACCACCGAATTGGCTACTTTGACCTGGGACTACGACTTTGACTATTCGACCAATCGATAATCGAAGTACTGTCTCTTTAAAAAAAAACTTTGACCACCTACTTCGCCACCTAAAACCTACCGAGCATCAATGTTAGCCTATGGGGAAGGTCCCCATAGGCTTTCAATCTAATTTCTGATCGAAGGAAAATTGTTCGATCGATGGATTGAAATCCTTCATTCGATTCGAAGGATTTAATCGAATGAATAGCGCTAAATCCTTCAACTTCGATATTCGAAGTCGAAGGATTTAACTTCGATGATCGAATATCGAGGGTTAATTAACCCTCGATATAAGACCCTAAGTAAATGTGCCCCTGAAATGCAACTTAAAGATACATGTGATATATTTCAAAACCCAAACCCTTTATATTGAGCCATTCAGCCAAAATGTACTCAAACAGTAACTCCCAACAGACATAGAAATATGCTGCAAAGTCAAATACTGAAAAGAATAAAATTGCCTAGATTCTTGTTTGCATAAGTGGAATAAGTGGGCAGAAAAGACTACATTAAACAGCTCGTTCTTCTTTGGAAGTTAACAATGTGGAAGGGGTAAACTGCTTGACAAGAAGTTAGGCAACCGTAAGGATATGGTGTAAAGGGTTAATTTAACGCTTGACCCATTAAAACCATTGACTGCAGTGAGAACCCTGTAAGGCTGATCAGATGATTATTTCTGTAGGATAAGTGGCTGAAAACTGAGCTGCACTAGTTCATGTAATCAAGGGAAATCGGCATAAAAGAAAAGATGCGGCTGAGTAAAGACAGAACAGCTACCTGAGATTCTATTACTTGTCGTCTTTCAAGCATAATAATGAGATTATAGTAACCCTAAACTGGCTGAGAACAGAAATCTGGCTGTCTGTCAAGTTCATTGTGTTGCTTTTTACAGCACTCCAGATCTGGTTCCTCTGAACCCTTAATCATTATACTAAGAAACTGACTCAAAGGAAACCCTTTTGAAACCCAGACCTTTGTTAAGCTCTGGCTTCTGACCAGTGTACCATTGTTTTGCACATAATATACTCGTTAATGTTTATCATTTTCTACACTTTGTGCATGTATATTTCTTGCCTATAGCATTTCTCTACTGCTTCGTGATTGTTAATTCTGAATGAGTTAGTTGTAGATCTAAAAGCACGCAACTCTTCACCCAACAGTCTGACCTTCATGTAGGTACATGGAGGAGGTTCTGATTGCAATCATATCCTCCACACCCCTAATTAAAAGATATACACAAATCAGTCACATGTAATGAAGCTGAAAAGTGAATTTTACCAGCATCAAGCAAATTTAATTACAGGATAAAAACAGAAAACAGAACTTACATGTTATATTTTATAGCAATTCCCTTAGCCAGCAGAGTGAAGTGAAGAGAATATTAATAGAAGTTATAGCTGAATATGGCATCACTTTTTAAATTATTGTGAATATAACTAATTTGGGATTAATTATTTATGCCTATTTACTTCATCACCATCATTTGTGCCTTTGCTTTTTATTATATTTTAAATGTTTTTGAAATATTTGCTCTTTAAAATGTAAGTAAATACGTAAATATATATACAGTTATGGGATCCATTAACTGGAAACCTGTTATCCAGAAAGCTCAGACTTACAGAAAGTTTGTCTCCCATAGACTCTATTTTATCCAAATATTCTGAATTTTTAATATATATTTTCTTTTTCTTTGTAATAATAAAACAGTACCTTGATCCAAACTAAGATATAATTAATCCTTATTGGAAGCAGAACCAGCCTATTGAGTTTATTTAACATTTACATGATTTTCTAGTAGACTTAAGGAATGAAGATCCAAATTACATAAAGATCCATTATCTGGAAAGTCCCAGGTCCCTAATATTCTGGATAACATGTCCCATACCTGTGTTGATTTATTCTATTTATTGTTGGAATGTTTTGCAGCCTCAATTTAGGACCTATGTTTGCATTTAAATATAATATAGACAAACTATGCATCAACTTTTTGAATTTTTTTTTGAATAAGTAAAGAAATGTTATATATTATTTTACTAAATTTTATTCCTGTCCCTTTTCTTTCTGTACCTGGGAAGGTTGGAATCAAGGAGTATTTTTTAGTGAATTTCAATAATTCCTTGACTTTTAGTATGCATCAAGTTACATTTTGCCAAAGTCAAAAAGTGTTATTCAGCAAAATAAAACATTGACAAATAAATTCAGTATTAGTTAGCTAGTTACGAAGCCAATATGCAGTGAAATAATATCTTAATTTTGCTGCGATTATGATTAACGCTTTGAGTTTTTATTAATATGCACACACTCTGAAAAAAACAATTTGTGGGAAAATTGTGATTGCTCCCAATTTTTCTGTGATGATGCAAATTATGTACCCCTTATTTTGAGTCAAAGCAGCTACATGGGCTTTTTCTCTAACAATGCAACAGCGGCCTGATTGGGGTCATCTTTTTAATTAGAATCCAAAATGCAGATTATAGCTGAACTATCTTTGCTTCTTTCTCAGGGGGGGCAGTTTGCCACAGGTCTAGTTACCTATAACAACTAATAAGCAGGTAACATGTACTGGTCACCTTTTTAAAAGCATACACTCGAGTTCTTAGACTGACTGGTGACTCCCAAGATACTAATGCATCTGCTCTCATCATTGGAGCTTCAGGCTTTCCTCAGCCTATCTCTCATTCCTAGAGTGAGCTATAACAAGGTCTATCCAATAATTCAAGGCAGTGTCATTCAGTGTCTACTAAAGCAAATAAAGTACTGTCCTGCATAAAAGGGGCATTAACTTGAAGGATGGAAATATAATTTTGCCTCTTTATAGACCCCTGGTAAGACCTCACCTTGAAGACACAGTGCAGTTTTGTCCTTAAGGATATTAATGTGCAGAGATGTGCAACTAAACTAGTAAAAGGGATAAATGATTTAAACTACGAGGGTTGGGGTGGGTCAAGTTTTGGGTTGTTTTTCTCTGGAAAAAAGATGATTGCGAGGAGTATGTGATTACGCTTTACAAGTCCATAAGAGGGCATTACAGACAGATAGTGTGCGCCTTCCAATTTCTAATATGAGATAGTGTGGGCGAGGAGTTCTCATAAAATTAATTTAATTCATGTATATTGAAAAGTTGCTTGAAATTATGTTTACTTTTCAAAAAGCTTAAGTTATGTTTTTGTGGAGTTCTTTTACTATGTTATAGACTGGCCAATTCTAAGCATATTTTCCTTTGGTCTTCATTAATTATATTTTATAGTTCTTCTGACTCTTTCCAGCTTTCTAGTGGGGGGGGTCACTGACCCCATCTAAATACAAATGTTCTGTAAAGCTACAAATGTATTGTTATTGCTTACTTCTTTCTATTCAGGCCTATCCTAGTCATATTCGAGTCTCTTAGTCAAATCAGTGCATGGTTGCTAGGGTAATTTGAACCCTAACAACCAGATTACTGAAATGTCAAACTAGAGAGATGCTCAATCAAAAGCTAAATAACTCGAAAATTACAAATGATAAAAAATGAAAACCAATAGCAAATATCGGTCTCTACATCATCACAAAAGTTAATTTAAAGGTGAACAGCACCTTTAATATAGTCACAATGTGGGCTTGGATGATTTCTTCGACAAGCATAATAACCAATCAATTAGCATAGATATCAGTATATATAGTTTATTTATGTGAGTGTATACAGGACCAAGGACAACACTCCTAGGAGTTAGATAATTGGCAAACAAAAACATGTAAATGCACAAAAAGAGAGGTTTATTATTAAGTGTAAATGAGTATATAGAAAGGTCCGTATATGTATGTATATGTGCACTGGGTTTCATTTGGGGGGGTTGAACTTGATGGACTTTGGTCTATTAACTATGTTTGGTCTATTTTAACTATGTATCCTAACAATTCCTACTGACGTCTACCATCACCCTGGTTCTTTATTACCATCCATCTACTCTATTATGTGGGGTCCAAAGAGAAAGAACTACAACCATCGTCTCTGAATGGTTGACCACAAGCTTCCTTATAACCTCCCACGGGCCTAACAACACTATTAGGGTTGCCTTAAAGAACAGGATCAACCAGATGTAACCATAAACGGCACTTCCCATAGCAGTGTCATACTCACTAGGTTTTCTCATAGCTTGTACAGAGACAAACTGTAAATATGTCAAGTAACATAGTTATTCCACTGTAGTCAGAACAAACAGCATTGTCCTTGTAGTAAACACAATTCTTCAAGAACAATTATTTTCTTCTGCTGCATCTTTTGGGTGATAAAGTGTTTTCCAGCTTTTCCAAATCCATTTGTGAGCTAAGGCTAATTTTTCACAGTATTTGTTTTATTCTTTTAATAATAATGATAAGCATAAGGTCTTTGTATGTAGCCCCAAAATGTCATTATTTTTATTATTTGACTTTATTTATATAAAGTATATAAAACAAACCAAAAAGTATAACAATATTTATAGGCAGATTTTCATTAAGGTTTGGAGAGTCTAAGCCTCACCAAACCTGTTTGCCTAAAAAAAAAAAAATAAAAATAACATACAAATCCTCTGTCTTGCTAATGTATCTATTTGAGCTTTCTGAGGGGAGGGGCAGAGGGTGCTGCTGACTAGTGTCTTTAGAAACAAAAAACCCTACCTGGTGACTCCAGTCATGTGATCATGAGATTTTGCACTGAAAATCTCATGAGATTTTGGATGGGAAATCTTATGAGCTGATCTGTGTGCCAAGCAGAGTTAGGGAGTAGGTGAGACTGAGCTTTACCCAGTATGGTTGTTTGTATTAGTGATCAGGACCAAAAGAAAAAACAGCTGCCCCTCCTCCGCCTGCTTGTCTGGTATGTGCAACTTACATTGCATCTCAACTTATCCTGTATAAGTGGTTTTGGAAGGAGTTATTGCAAGGGATTATTGACAAAAACATAATGGTCAATTGTAGTTCCATTGAACTATGCAGGTAGGTGTTAGCTGAAACTATATAGGGGGTGATGCAGTTGTACCATTGTGTCCAGATCCTACTTTCTAACTCTGTGAGTTTTAGCCAACATCTGCCTGCATAGTTCAATTGAAACATTGTGATTGGATTTTGGTGACTTTTGGTTTCCTTACCGGGTTAAAGACCTTGGGTATATTTATCAAAGAGTGAAGTCTGAGAATGCCACAGTCCCCTAGAGTGAAATTCCGCCACTCAGTGTAGAGAAAGGGGCAGTTTTGAGTGCTAAATGGTTCATCCATATTTTTGTCCCAAATATTAACATGCTGCAAAGAGAAGAACATCTGCAGATACAAAATGGACAGTCTTTGAAAATAATACAGGTTTGTGGGTAACAAAGTAAGAACACCCTTCTTACCGGAATTTGAAAACTAAAAAAGATTTTGTTTTATATCGTGAACCAGGGACATTTATTTCTGTAGGTACAAACTCATTTCAAAGCATTTGCTTGTAAAAAAATTGACTATGAAAAAATTGCCAAAACAGCACTTAGAAAGCTTCTGAAAGAATTTTTGTTCAAAATCAAATTTCAAATAAAAGCCAAGTGTTTTGACAAAATGAATGTGGAATGGTTTAGTCATGAGTCTTGTGACCGAAAAAAATGCTTTATTAGTTGAAAACTATTAGTTGAAAATTTTCTGAGGAAAGGAAATTGTTTATACCAGGTATTCTCTCTTTGCCTTTTATGTGTAAAGTTCTGATCTTGACCTTTTGAAATACAGTGTGTCCTTGACTGTGTTAGTCGATCATGTTCTGTTTTCACTACAATGTATTTCCTTGCACTGACCCAGTGTAGCTCAACTGGCAAAAACCACCTGTGGCAGATGCTGGTACCACTGAGCATAGATTGCCATGGTATTATTAATTATGTGTTGACAGTAATTGTATTTTGGTTGCCAAAATACAATTTTTTAAAATACATGTTTAAGTGTATGATTTCTTACAGTTTAAAAGAAAAAAAGTACATATATATGTATGTATTTACCCTGCCAGTTTGCAATAACCATGGTTCCTTTTTCTACTATTGATGTTACTTGTTTGGAGCACTGGTTTCTCCTGCAATTCCCGACCAGGTATCCAACCACTTCCATTATTTGTTGTTTCGCTGTAATTTCTGTATAACTCATGTACATTTGTATCCAGGTGTTGTATACAGCTGAAACAATAGTAATGAGCATTGAAATTTAAAGTCAAATTGACATTTGTGGATATGTGGCTACAATTCTACCACAAAGGCCCGGCCTAGGGTGGCAGAATTTTAGGGGGGCGGCATGCTGTCCAACCACATCCTCATTTGTTCGGAATCAATGAGAATTCACAGGAGATACAATCGTTTCTAGAATTTCCTGATCACCAATTCCCTATATTCCGGCGCCTACTATGTAAATCCGGCCCTGCTTGTCCACCACAGTTGGCCTATAACAGCCAGCCTGAGATCACAATCTTTTTTTAAATACTGCAAATCTCTAGAGGTCATTTGCCTTCCCTGAGGGTGCAAGTGCAGGGGTGCTAATCTGTGCAAGAGTGTGCCCCTTAGTTCTCACTTACAGAGCACTTGTGCCCCCAGGGTTGCTGGACTGCCACTGAGTGGAATTTTAAAAAAAGTCTCTGCTAAATGCGCAGAGCAGTGTAAGGAGGTGTAGCTCAGCTTTGCCCTAGGACAGATGGTAAGGACATAGCACCAATATGTGATATGCTTCCTGACACTTCCTAATTTGCATTTTTAAATGACATGCAAATTAAGGGCAAATAGAGGGCTAATTAGTGCTAAAGCCATAGGGCATGCTGCAGGTGTGCAAAAATATGACCCCCTACAGTATAACTGCAATCCAATACCATTTTGGACTTTTACTTTCTGTATTTCAATCTATATTTGGAGGCTTGGTTTTGGATTAGTGAGATTTTACAAAAGTGAAGCTCCCTTTGGTCCTTTATTTTAAAAACATCAATCTCACCTTCTCATTTAGTAAAATATTTATTTGGCATATTAAAAGCTTGCTGTATACATGTACAGTTAAGCACATACATGATCCAGTGTGGATACATTAAAAGATACGTTTTTCCCTTTAAAAACATAAATAGCAAGCCTTGCTTGTATGGCTTAGTTTTTTTATTAGAAAAAAATATATATTAACAAAAAATATGATATAAAATAAAGTGACTGCACTGCCATCAATTTTCTTAGCAATAAAAGCACAGGAAATGTTGGTTCTTTCTCTCTTTTCAGTAATCCTTTTAGAAAGCAGGAAAAAGTGTTAAAAGGGATTACATTGTGTGTATTCTATTTAAAAAAAATTTTAGCTGAAGTTTGATTCTTAGTAGAAATAAATATATATAAAGTCATATGAAAAAGTTTGGAAATAACTCTTAATTTTTTATTGACCTTTCAAACCAGCAACTTCCTTTTAATATATAACATGCCTTATGGAAACAGTAGTATTTCAGCAGTGACATAAAGTTTATTGGATTAACAGAAAATATGCATCAAAACAAAATTAGACAGGTGCATACATTTGGGCACCCCAACAGAGATATTACATCAATAATTAGTTGAGCCTCCTTTTGCAAATGTAACAGCCTCTAGACGCCTCCTATAGCCTTTGATGAGTGTCTTGATTCTGAATGGCGGTGTTTTTGACCATTCGTCCATACAAAATCTCTCCAGTTCAGTTAAATTTGATGGCTGCTGAGCATGGACAGCCTGCTTCAAATCATCCCATAGATTTTACATGATATTCAAGTTGGGGGACTGTGACGGCCATTCCAGAATATTATACTTCTCCCTCTGCATAAATGCCTTTGTAGATTTCCAAGTGTGTTTAGTGTCATTGTCTTGTTGGAATATCCAACCCCTGCGTAACTTCAACTTTGTGACTGATGCTTGAACATTATCCTGAAGAATTTGTTGATATTTGGTTGAATTCATCTGACCTTAACAATGGCCCCAGTCCCTGAACTAGCCACACAGCCCCACAGCATTATAGAACCTCCACCAAATTTGACAGTAGGTAGCAGGTGATTTTCTTGGAATGCGGTGTTCTTCTTGCGCCATGCAAAGTGCTTTTTGTTATGACCAAATAACTAAATTTTTGTCTCATCAGTCCAAAGCACTTTGTTCCAAAATGACTGTGGCTTATCTAAATGAGCTTTTGCATACAACAAGTGACTCTGTTTGTGGCGTGAGTGCAGAAATGGCTTCTTTCTCATCACCCTGCCATACAGATGTTCTTTGTGCAAATCGTGCTGAATTGTAGAATGATGTACAGATACACCATTTGCAGCAAGATGTTCTTGCAGGTTTTTGGAGGTGATCTTTGGGTTGTCTGTAACCATTGTCACAATCCTTCTTTTTTGGCCTGCCAGACCTGGGTTTACAGCAACTGTGCCTTTGGCCTTCAATTTCCTGATTACATTTCTTACAGTTGAAACTAAACCACGATACTGCTTCTCTTTGTTTTCAGATATTTTGAGAGTTATTTTGAGGATCCCATGCTGTCACTCTTCAGAGGAGAGTCAAACAGAAGCACAACTTGCAATTGGCCACCTTAAATACCTTTTCTCATTATTGGACACATCTGCCAATGAAGTTCAAGGCTTAATAAGCTAATTTGGTGTTGCCAGTAATCAGTATTGAGCAGTTACATGCATTTAAATTAAATAAATTACAAGGGTACTTATATTTTTGCACAGCTAGTTTTTCACATTTGATTTAATTTCATACAACTGCATACTGCTTCACTAAAAATCTTTGTTCAGAAAATACCCCAGTACTCCGATGTTCCTGGGAAATGAAAGACATACCACCGTTATCTTTTTTGTTGAAAGTGGAGTAAATTATTATCACACACACACACACACACACACACACACACACACACACACACACACACACACACACACACACACACACACACACACACACACACACACACACACACACACACACACACACACACACACACACACACACACACACACACACACACACACACACACACACACACACACACACACACACACACACACACACACACACACATGCCTTTGTGTAAAAATACAGGCTTGCATTCAGATTTAAAGTTGTCAAAATTAGTAAAGACATTATTAACTCCAAAAAAATGAATATGTAGCATTTTAAAATTGCACTGCTGTAAAATATTACATTTGAAGACAGATAAACTGCTTCTGACTCAATGACATGATAATACACACCTCATAATTACCATACATCTTTAAAGGATGGACGTATTTTTTTTCTTGACACATTACACAAATTATTACTAGTTAAACTGGGGGTCTGACTTCAAGAGGATCTGAAATTTCTACCTAACGTTAATAAAGCTATTAAAAATGCGAACCGCAAACATCTTTCCTGTGCAGGTTAGACAGCTAATCTATACCAGCAGCAGAAAAAAAAGCAGAGCAATTATCCGTTTATTTAAATGGACGATATAAGCAAGAATAGAATAAGAAGCCTTGTTTAAATGCACTCTTGAATATTTATTAGAAATAATACACGTAGTTAAATCACTCATCTGATTTTAATGAATACGGTAAATGCAAAAGATCAATTTTCATAATTATACCCAAGAAATGTGTCTTATAAAAATCTCATTAATAATACCATTATTATTGAGAACTGTGCTTACTATTGTTATTGTAATTATCAAAAATGTGGCTGCTAATATTGTCACCCATTTCCACATGAATGTCTCTTTAAAAGGTTATGTGATTCAGCAAATGTTTAACCAAATACATAATCAAGTGTAAGGTAGGAGGTGTGTGATAAGGATTCATAAGATGTTTTTATTAAAACGATGTTTATTTTTCTCACAATCACCAAATTATCCTTCCAAAATATTATCTTCCAGCCAGATTGCATTTTACATCAGATTTAAGGCAAGATGGTGGCTAACACACACACACATTGCTTTAGATATTTACACTACAATATACAGGCAAACTAAAAATGTGTTTAACTTCTGTTAAATCATTCACATTTACAATTGTCAAGGGCAAAATCTTTTCAAATGTATTGCTACAACTATTGCAAAACTGTTTTTAATGCATAGTACTTACAACACTATGTTGCAAATTAAACTTTCATTACAATGTAGAGGTATACAATCTATTATACAGAATGTTTGGAGATTGGGATTTTCCATAGTTTCGAGCACATTGACTACAAGATATTATAGCACGTTTAAACTTAAAAAGCATACTTGCATTCCCTTCAGTGAAGATTAGATTATAGTGGGTGGGGTGCACATAACAATATGCTAATTTGAACTTCTCTCATCTCCTCAGGCAGTCTAGTCCTTCTCAGCACCTCCACCCACCAATGCCATAATCAGTCCAGAGTGATTGGCTACAAGGAGGACCTTCAGCCTGGGAGATACTGGAATGCACAAGGGAGTGCTGAGGAACCCAAGAGTATCTAGGAGGTAATTGATTTTGCATCCAATAAATAGGAGGCATGTCAAGAGGATATAAAGGAGGCCCAAAAGCCATGCTGGACTTAACCAGAAAAAGAAGCCTGGAGCTCCAATTGTGACTGCTAGGATGGAACAGCCACCAGCCATGATGCATAAAGTGCAAGCTCTGGAGCAGCCTGTGATCGCCAGTGGTACTGCTCCTGAGAAGCCTGGGGTGAGTAAGCCATTGTTTGGAGAATATTGGCAAGAGTACCAACTGATTACTCAACTGGGAGGGGTGTCTAAGGTAAAGCTCTATGACCAGCTGTGCAGTATTATCTGTTTTGCCTTAAAGGGCAAGTCAATCTCAAAATAAAAATTTGTCTAATAAAAGAAAATATAATTGTAATCAACTTTCCAATATACATTTCTTACACATTTTCAGTTATTTGTAAAACAGTGGTTATTGGAAACAGCATTTGCCTAACTCTTGGTTGTTACTTTCTAAACAATGTTGCAAAAGTCTTAGTTCCCCAGCAAAGACAGGCCTGTTAATCAGCTGCTTGTCTTACATTATATCAACAGTCTGAGCCACCAGGGCAGAGAATAGAAAGGGACAAACACTACTTTCAATAGCAATAGGCAAATTTATTTTTTAAGATGACATTTCCTTTAAGGGAAGACGCTGTTCCCTGTTCAGTGACTAAACTGTGCCTTTAAATTTACTGTCCTTTCTAATGAGACTTTTTTATTTGGAATAAGCATAGACATATACAGTATATCAAGGGAAACACTATGGGGGGGAATGTAATATGTTTCAAAAAAACATCAAGATGACTGCGAACATTAGCAACCATGTTTGCGTCCTTTTTGACAGATCAACCAGTAACTTGAAATGCCACAGAACGTAGATTCTACTACCCTTCCCGCTCGCTCAGAACCCCCTAGGCAACAAGCAGAGCTGGTCACAAAGTTGCCCCTGGGGCGCGATCACCCAGGGCCCCAGAAGAAAGATGTACTTACTACCTGCTTCCACCACCGACGTCCCAACCCGGAATTAACGATCAGGCGACTCCCTCCAGCTCCTCCAGCCTTCTTGGACATGAATCTGCAGCCTACACACCCCAAGTTAGTGTTAACACACACAAACACATACTTTTTAAACTATAACACACTTATATTTACACTTACACACACTCACATACATTTTTGGGGGATCAGGGGGTTTTCACACATTCACAACACTCACACATACTTGCACACACACTTGCACACACACACGCACACACACACATAGGCACACAACACACAATTTGCTTAATGTACACATATATATATATACACAATTACACAATTTTATAGCTTTTATTATTTTTCTTAATACATCATGGGGCCCAATTACTTAGCTCAAATGAAGGAATAGAAGAAAAAAAACTTTTTCTTGGTACCTAATACAGTGTGGGATATGCGGAGCAGCAAAATAAAACCTTCGTGATTTTTCAGAATTTTGATTGATTTTTATAAAAAACACTACGTAGGTTTGATGTTTTCTACTTAGGGGTAGAGAGACATAGTTACCCATTTTGGAATCAGCAGAATGTGTACTTTTCAAAAATATATGGTTTTCTGGGGTAAACCTACTTTTTCAGAATTTTTTGGCCATGGAATCTAAAGTATGCTGTTTTCTGGGAATTTTTCTTTTTTTTTTTGGTATTTAGCGTTATAAATCTTTTTGCAGAGGTAGAAATACATGAAAACTCAGGCAGGTTTACAAAGTTCAGGTTCTCCCGAAAAAAAAATGTATAGTTTTCCTAGGTGAACTAAAGGTTTCCCCTCAAAAAATGCCACTAAAGTGAGAGAGCACAAAATGTTTCAAAAGTGTCTGGCATTTCGTGTAACCAAAATGTCAAATTCTGCTGGCACTTAAAGGGTTAAATACCTCCACATCTTCATCGCAATGTTTGAGACCAAATGACTTTTGCGAACATTCACAGTGTTTGTAATTAAGCACGAAGTGTTTTTTGTGACAAAATATTTAACAAACTCTAGAGCAGGTTTTAATGCTTAATCTTTCTAAGCGAAATGATTTTACATTGCGAGAAGTGTTAAACATTGGCAAAAACGCCATTTTAAATAACGCTTGCGAATTTTAATTACATTTCCCCTTAAGGGAATAAGAAGAATGACTTCTAAAATACTGCAAAACTGCCATGTACAACACATTGTGTGGTTTTTCATTAGTAAGTTTACACAAAGTTTCCTGACTTGCATATGAACATTTACGGATTGATTTGCAAACATAAGTGCTGTTGCCCATAGCAACTAATCAGCAGTTAGTTTTGATCAGTGTTCTACAGTGCTTCTTCACTGGTGCAATTCAACGCCCATCTTAGAAAATCAGCCCTAATGATTATAAAGTATAGGTTTACAAATGGCCAAAATTTCTCCTGAGCTTAGTCTCAACAGAAAAAGTCATTTTCCTTGCAGATCAAGATTTTTTTAAACCTATTTACCAAAGTTTCTTGTGTTTTCTCCCCTGGGTTTTCTTATCTAAAGAGCTCAGTGGTCCCATGATTTATTCTAACCAATGGGCAGTATGGGATTGATTAGTTGTTTTTTTTTTAACTCTGCTTGAACTGTGAGTTAGTCTGTGGGATCCACTAGCAAATAATTAGAAAAAAATCTGAGAATGAAAATGTTGCTAAATATTTGTAAATCTGTCTGAAATATTTTCTTTGTAGGATTTTTTTTACTATGGGGAAAACTTAAGTAAGTCCTAACCATCAGTTGGCTTCTGCGTCATCCTGATAACAAGATCTGTAGCACTACATACTCAGGAAACAGCAAACATAACATTCCTAATAATTTACAGATTTATATACACAGGCTCAAGAGGATATGATGATAGCTTAAGCTGATTTTGCAGATCAGTCTCCCTTGGTTATGGTTTAAATGATGATATATCTGTTTTGTCAAGAAGAGAGTTCCATTTCAAGTGTTTTCATCCAATTCTGGCTCATGACAACACTGATAAGAAAAATTATTCTGCAAACATTACGATCAGAGGCCACCCCTTTATTAAATCATTAGGAAAGGCATTGCAAATGAAGTGTTGACAGGAGTAATCAAAAACAAGCCAAGGATCTGATGCTTATTAGGAAGCTAGTAAATTAGGCTTTTTTTTTTTATTCCTATATTTCATTTAGTCTATAATGAGAACTGCAATTAACAAAAGCATTCTTCTGGCAAATTGAGAAAAAAAAATCTCATATTGCCTTTATTTGTGTTAAATGAGAAATACTTCATTGGCAGGATTCTATACTACGTCATGTCAATATCTTTAAGGTTTAATACTCAGTTCAAGTGGAATTAAGGGGTTTGCTCATAGTTATCTAGTTATGGATTTTATGTTGCAAAGCTTTTGAAAACATAATCTTTTTACAATGACTTTATTATTAATTACTCATTTTCTCTATATTTTGAGCTAATTATATAAAGAAACTGTAAAATACTTAAAAACAGCATAATTGTTCACTTCAGAGTTGTGTCATTATCAGTACGGTATGCAAGTAGGATTGCTAGCTTATAACTGTAAACCAGACACATAACATTCTCATGCTTCATTGCAATTTAGATAAAATCCAATTCAACATGCTGCTAAACTAATTGCTGATTAAAATTGCAATATGTGGATTTTATGTGTGTGTGTTCTGTTTAACTCCTTACATACCCCGAACTGCAGAATCTATGGTGTTGACAGGAAGTACCAGCATGTCAGAATGCTGTTTCTAGGTTTTACATCTATTATATATAAAACTTTCACTGTTTGTGCAAAGGACCTCTGCCACTTTTTAATAAAAAATTGTATGTATTTTACCCAAGTAAAATTCCAGAATTTATTTATCACTATGTAATTTTTAGAGGCCTATTTATTAAATGGTGAACTCTAATTTTCACCCATTGATAAATACGCCTCTTAAAATCCCATCAGGATGAATAGAAAGTCCTGGAATTTTATTGTGGTGAGCTCTAACTTTACACATTGATAAATCTGCCACATTGTATGATAATTTTCTCATAATGCTGTTAAGCCTACAATCCGCTTCTGGCTCAGGGGATCTCAGTTGAAGATCCATGGATGAGATTATGCAACAAACCGTCTGCCTATATACACAGTTTTTGGGGAAATTAGCTATGGTAAATGATAAATCTGCCCCTAAACACATGAGTTTTAGCATATCGTGAATCTGGTGTAATAACAGCCCATGAGTTTCACTGTGAATTTGACGTAGTTGTGCTGAAAATCTTCTAAGTCTGGTTGGCATAATTTTCCGTTGTGAGAGTTACATGTGTGCTCATTTTTTTTGATGGAACTCTGCTGCATCAACTTACGCAGGCCTCTGTGGGAACCCTGGAGCTGGTTTAGAGGTGGCAATAGCTCCCAGGGTCCCACAATAGCTTGTGTTAATAGGTGCAACTGCTCTAGATTTGGAACAAGAGGAGGGCAGCACAACTACATAGAAGTGTAAAGCAAAGCCATATATGCAAGTACCTTTTATGAATGAGATTTTTAACATAACTGACTATGGTGGCATGGTAAGTAAATGATTCCTTTTTATAGCTTAGATAGATAGATAGATAGATAGATAGATATGCTATAAAAAGGAATCATTTACTTATATATATATATATATATATATATATATATATATATATATATATATATATATATATACTGTAGCCTTTTGTATGTAAATTAAGCACAATCAACTCCTGGCTCAGGGGATCTCCGTTGAAGATCCACTTATGAATATTATATATGTCATTAATGTGCATAAATGTGTGGGTAAAAATTCTGTCTTACCCACACTATTGAGAAACAAATATTATTACAATGTGCAAACCTTTAGCAAAACAAATTCCTTGCACTGACAATATGAATGATATCTACCATAAATATGTATGCCAACTGCATAGTCAGAAGTTGTCCTGGCATGCACTCACATTCCACCTAATTATATTTCTCTAGCACTGGTGGTTTGTTGGAAGCTAAAAAATGACAAGTGGCCAATGTTCTGCTTCTTTGTATAATAATTTAGATAACTCTATTCACTGCAGTCCTAGATGGCTCACCTCTGATGAGAGGAGTGCTATCAGAGCTCGCAGGAGTGTTTCTAATGAAAAATAAAAAACACAATGACAAGCTTAAAATGAATCCTGAATGACAGTAATATTGGGCACTACAAATACATGCTTCAACTATGGAGACTACCACTGGTGTTACTCAAGAGCAATGGAACTTCAATATTCAAACTTGATTGGATACAATTTTGCTTAATCATATCTAAATTTATACCAGTAGTCAACCTCATAATGTGTAGTAGAGCTCAGCTAACAGATAAACAACAGATAAACAAGGCTTTGGGACTGTGGTGCAGTTGTAAGCTGCAGGCAGTTGCTAGAAAACATGTAAAGCCAACTAAAATCCTTCATTTTTTTTTTGCTATTTTTGTGGTATTTGCAATAAAAGGTCTAATATACAATATAGGTATAACATGTTCAACTGCAGTTGCCAATAGTAACCAATCAGGTCTTTACTTTTATTTTCTAATTTGAAGTAGACTGTTCAAAACAACTGCACTGCAATTTAGCACCTAAGTTCATAAATAATCCCCATAGAGTGATCTTCTTTGAACAAAAAAAAAATTACAGTTTTTTGCAGGTTATTTTTGTAATTGTTGTCTTAAATTGTGGCAAACATAGTTATACATCATTTTTTTTTAACACAGTTTGCAGGAGCAGCAGTTTATCATATTTGCAATTTTTTTTAAGCCAGACCAAAATTACTCTACCATGTTCATGCAATTGACCCATATTTATATTATCTGTTAATTTATTTATTTTCCTAAATGGTTTCAATTAATGCAAAACAATAGTTTTTTTTTCTACAATAGAAGGATTATGGGAAACATTTAAAAATGCTTAAGGGAAGGTGTGTCCCTTTGTTTTTGTTGTGTGCTGTTTACTTATTTAGTTTAGTTCCATTGTAGTGAGTTAGGTCTTCAGAAGTTGGTCCTTGAGGACTGGCAAAAATATTGACCATATCAGGATGTCTGTGAGATACAGCTCTATCCGTTTGCATAATAGGGTGGATGAACCACCCTTCCAGACGAGCCAAGAGTGAGCCAAGTCCAGACATGCCTGGTTCACATGTATACACATACCTTAAAAGAGAAAGTAAAGATGGATGGTGCTTATTCCTCACACTGAATAGGTTCCTTAAAAACTCACCTTATTTAAGATAACATGGGGATCACAAAAGCAGTGCAAAAATATCTGACACATTTCATGACAGCTTGTCATTCTCTGAGGAAGAGAGTATGCAACTGAATCTAGGTAAATACCACAGAACAATCCTGCTATTGTTGATGTGCAGATTAATCTCCCTTTCATAGACTTCTGTACAGGTGTATCGTAGAGATCAGGCTCAGCTGGCACACAGATCCACACTCTATCTTTATGATGGTGCCCAAATAAAGGATACAATAAATGTACAGGTCTTTGCTTAACTGTACATTGTACAGGAGAATATTTATTCTGATTTTTGTTCTGAGTACAGATTATAACTTGTGAGAGTGTATGTGTTTTTCCATCTACAACATAATTCCATGAACAGTTCCTGCGTTTCAGGGTATACCTACAATTATTTCAATTCATACTGCCACACACACTCCCAAGCCATACTTTTGTATTGGATAATCATGCCTAATTTAAACTGATGGGGTCCTTTGGGAGCAGATAATGTTTTTTAAGACAGGAAGAACAGTAGTTGGTATAGACAAGACAAGAGAATCTGGAGACATTACAGAAGTAAATACTTAAAGGGATTTTGTCATTTTTTTTATGGTGTCGTTTTTATTTATAAATTACACTGTTTACATTACAAATAATTCGCTCTACCATAGATAATTGTATTCGTGAACCAACAATAGCCACAATGGAACTGCTTTCAGATGAGCTATTGTTTCTCCTACTCAATGTAACTGGAGTAGTCTCAGTAGTACTTGGATTTTTACTATTAAGTGCTATATCTCATATATGTGTCAGAGAGCTGCTGTATTGTTCTGATGATGGGCTGCTGGAGGGGTAAAGGAGGGGGTATATCACTTCAACTTGCAGTGCAGCAGTAAAGAGTTTATCAAGTCACATGGCTGAGGGTACCTGAGAAACTAACAACATGTCTAGACTCATTTCAGTGCAGAATTCTGCTGGAACAGCACTATTAACTGGTATGTTTTGGGAAAAACATGTTTTCTCATGATAGAATCCCTTTAATAGTTAAAAATTCTCAGCTGTCAATCATATATTGCCTGGCCCACCTCTATGCCATAGGCAAATTTGGAACATTTTTCTGTTACTAAAGATATATACAAATAATAATAATAATATATATAGGCATAGAGGCGGGGCAGGCAATTACTTTCACTTTCCATTCTGTACTTCCTAGTACTCCCTCGCATTATCCCTCTCTACTAACTGTGTAGTCAGTGCATGGACATGTGCAACAGGTCCCTCATTCTGGCACAAAAACCTAATATTGGCATGATGCAACACTTGTCTTTTAAAGGGATACTGTCATGGGGAAAAAAAAAATTTTCAAAATGAATCAGTTAATAGTGCTGCTCCAGCAGAATTCTGCACTGAAATCCATTTCTCAAAAGAGCAGAGATTTTTTTATAATCAATTTTGAAATCGGACATGGGGCTAGACATTTTGTCAATTTCCCAGCTGCTCCAAGTCATGTGACTTATGCTCTGATAAACTTCAATCACTCTTTACTGCTGTACTGCAAGTTGGAGTGATATCATCCCCCTCCCTTTCCCCCCCGGTAGCCAAACAAAAGAACAATGGGAAGGTAACCAGATAGCAGCTCCCTAACACAAGATAACAGCTGTCTGGTAGATCTAAGAACAACACTCAATAGTAAAAACCCATGTCTCACTGAGACACATTCAGTTACATTGAGAAGGAAAAACAGCAGCCTGCCAGAAAGCATTTCTCTCCTAAAGTGCAGGCACACATCACATGACCAGGGGCAGCTGGGAAATTGACAAAATGTCTAGCCCCATGTCAGATTTCAAAATTGAATATAAAAAAATCTGTTTGCTCTTTTGAGAAATGGATTTCAGTGCAGAATTCTGCTGGAGCAGCACTATTAACAGATTCCTTTTGAAAAAAATGCTTTTTTCCCATGACAGTATCCCTTTAAAGGGGAAATATTGTGAAATAAGACATTTTCTATAATCAATTGAAAAATCTAAAGTGTTTCTGAAATAGTCAAGCTGCTCTTCACTCCCCCTCAAAGATTCTGTCTCTCTGTCTATCTTCATGCAGGAGTTGGGAGTTTTAATTTGAATGACAGTAATATCCAATATATCTTTTTTGGGGGGGGATCCTTTTGCCTAGACGATGTACTAGAGCTCACTCTTTTAAAATCACCAGAAATCCTGTCTCTCTACATGCAGCATTTGTGCCAAAGTCAGATATTTTGTTAGATTTTGTTTGTACTGGAATCAGTTATTTGAGTGAGCTCTAATTTATTTGTTAGGAAAGGAAGCCCCCCTATAAGATATATTAGATCTAACTGTCAATGAATATCTGACACCCAACTCCTGCCTGAAGATAGAATGATGAGAAAAAGATGCTGAGAGAGAGACAGTGAAGATACAGTTGCTTATTTCAGAAACAGTACAGAATATTTAATACGTTGAAGCTTATTTTAAATTTTCCTTTTTGCCATAGTTCCCCTTTAATAACAGTGTTCACAAAACTGCTTGCTGTGATTGTGAATTCCATGACTGGAGGAAACAAGATTTACATAATTTATATAGTGTAAATAAAGTTCATTTTGCTTGGCAAACACAATAGAAAATAATTTGGAATCATTTTTTAGGGTGACAGGTCCCCATTAAAGGTTGGACAAACTGAGGGTCTTGAGAAAATTAATGTGTTTTTAGGAATGACTAGCTGGAAGATGCAATCACCATAATGGTAAAGACAAACACCTGAGTTGTATCTGTGCAGATAAAGAAGGCCTTTTTATGGACAGATTACAGAAAGCATGAAAATAACCTATAGTGTTACTGAGGCCGTAGATTCCTTGCAGGTCATCTGTAGTGAAGTTCAATATTTTATCATGACTAGTGAACATGTGTGCCATAGACCTAAATATCAGGTCATGTGACAATCTGTGATTCAATGCAGCTGCAAAGAAATAGTTTTATTGATATTTATATGGGAGTAATCTACTATTCTATAGCATGTAGCTAATCTGATTTAAACTACAATGAATGCAAGTAAATAATGCTAGTGCCAACAAATTTCAGCCTGGATGTTTTCTAGGGTACTTGAGATTTGCAAATTTGTAACATTTTTCTGTTACCAAAGGTATATATACGTGTATACAAATGTAAAAACTTTAAAATCTGCAAATACAGCAAACACAAATACAGTAAAACTGTTTGACAGACATTAGGATTAAAAATAATATACAGTAGAACCCCCATTTTACATCCCCTGATTTTAAGTTTTCCCTAATTTTAGATTGTTGTTTTGTAGTCCCCCCTATATATTATGCATAATACATTTCCGTGATTTGTACATTTTCCTGGATTTTACATCTTTTTTTCTGGTCCCCTGAAAAATTTAAATGGGGGTTCTACTGTAATATAAAGAATAAGTTGCTTATTTGAAGAATACTCTTTTCATGCCAATTCCAAAACAGTCGCCTTGCTGGATCTCGAAGGTCTCATGAAAATTCTTATTGCAGGAATATCGTCCCTGAAATGAAGAGCAGAGATAAAATAAATGGCAGTAAATTCTAAAATCGATATCTGTCCAAGGCAAAGCAAGAAGCAGGCACCTGTTAATGTATTAGACATTTTACGTTATGTACAATACCGTGACCATTTACTTACTCTTCTAAGTTTTACATTTTGTTGCCACAGTCCTTACTCATTTTGACCTACACTCTATCAAAGTAGCAAAACACTTAATAGATATTATAATTATAACCAGAGATATCTGATTTGCATAACAAATTTATTTTTAATTAAGTGAAGTAGTTGGCAGATCAAAGATGATAGTCTGAGGATCATGGTGCTTACAAAATCTCAGTGACAGCCAAAGCTTAAGAGAAATCTTTTAAAAAATGCACTGCTGCTCTGAGATGCGTAGGCAAAACAATCAGTGTAGGAACATATTTAACCAAATGCAATTCAAATCAACTGTGAAATCATACATTCAACCCTTTGTCATAAGCATGAATGAGAACAGATTAATTACAAAGTTTAACATATAAAAAATAACAGGATCATGAAATATCACAAGGTTTGGTTCCAACTCCTGAAACCCCAACCCTGTTTATTCTCAAACAGCAAATGCTATCTACTGATTCCTATCAGTTACTAAACCTGGAGTAAATTGTACTTATTTCATTATATAAGGTCAATGGCACATGGGGCTATTTGGAGTGTTTTATCACCCTGGCTGCTTTTAAGTGCAATTCTTAACTGAAAACAACAGCAACTAATGAATAAAGTATGCCAAATGCATGACTCCTGTTTACTACAAGGGCACCACCAATGCAAAAACGATGCCTTCTGCTATGTCTATTTTTTGTCGGGAAGCCTATACTTTTGGTTTCTTGTCTCTTTCTCGTCTAATTTGTCTTGCTAGCTGGGGGGAGTCATACCTTCACAGGTATCACAGTAGAATGTTGTGGTGTTTATACAAATGGCCTGTAGATGTCACTGTGCTCAGACTTATACTCTGCATACTTCATGGTAGCGTGAAAGTTACTGTTGTGTAATGCCTGCATGAGAGCCTGCTAATAAAGCACTGTTATACACTACTCATCCTCGGCTACCCAAAACATAACAAATTGACGATAAGATGGCTCTTCTACCTCTGCAGCAGACTTTTCTTCCAAACCCTGGTGAGCCTACCATACTTTTTACTGCTTGGATCCGTATGTTTGAAAATTACATTATTGCTGCTGACCAAGGGGAAATTTCTGCTGCTAGAAAGCGTGCTTTACTTATTCACTGCCTGGGAGCAGAGGGACAGCGTATAATCTTTACATTACCATTAGCTGATGAGACTTATGAAACTGCTCTTACTGCTATAAAGAACTTTTTTGTGCCAAGAGTAAATGTGGTTGCTGAAAGATATAAATCCCATGGTCAACGTAATGGCGCATCCACAGAACAATTTGTAGCAGTGTTGAGAGAGCTGATTATTACCTGTGAGTTTGGGAATTTAACAGATGAAATGCAAATAGTGGAAAAAACAAACTCACCTCGCGTTAGAGGGAGACTGCTCCTAGAGCAGGATTTAACCCTTGCAAAGGCTATTACAGTTGCTAGCCAAATTGAAACAGCAGTGGCAGAGGCTAAAACTCTCAGTCAGGGAACTGCTGGGAATGTACAGACTGTGAATTCAGCACTGTGGCCTAATAATGCACAGTGCTAAGGAAAGGGATTCATCTACACTGCAAAACCATACAGCAAATACAAATAGAAAATACTGCTTTCGCTGTGGTTCAACACCAACACACTGCAAATCATGTTACATGTCCTGCAAAAAGCTAAACGGTGCCGCAAATGCACAAAAGTAGGACATTTTGCTAAGATCTGCCGTAGTTCTGCTTAAGATGTTTATGAAGTCACTACTACAAATGTCACAGTATTAAGTGTGGATAAAGCTGGTACATTTATTCCAGACAAGTTTATATGTACTGTCAGTGTTAGTACTGCTTCTGCTGACAAGGGACACTCCATTAACCTGATGCTTGATACAGGTTCAGCTGTTTCTATACTACCAAATGATGTTTTCTTGAAATACTTTGCAAAAGATCCGCTTGTTGCACCTGCCCTGAAACTGGTTAGTTACTTAAAGGATCCAATCGCTGTGCTTGGTTGCTTGCCAGTGACTGTACAATTTGAATCAAATGCTGCAAAATCTGACTTTTACATTGTAAATAAGGGTACTGCTATACTTGGAAGAGATCTCTTTGCTGCATTAAAACTACAATTAGTTGATGGTCTCATTACTACAGCACCAGTGCCTGCCACACAGCCAGTGTCTAAAAATTTCATCACAAAGCAACATTTCACAGGGTTGTGAAAAGAACTTTGTACACAAAGTTAAGTTGAGACCAGATGTAAAACCAGTACCATTTCCTGATTCAGCATGGGAAAAACTTGCTATTGATATTGTCGGTCCTTTTACAAATGCTCCTATAGACTGCAGATTTGCTATAACCTTGATAGACTATTGCAGTAAATGGAAAGAAATTGCATTTGTTTCTCATATAACATCAGCTACAGTGATAACATTTCTGTCTACAGTCTTCAGCAGAGAAGGTAATCCAAAGGAGTTAAAATCAGAAAACGGACCACAGTTTGTCTCATCTGAGTTTGAATCCTTTCTGAGAGAGAGGAATATTGTGCATAGGAAATCTTCAGTGTATTACCCACAAGCAAATAGAGAAATCGAGTGATTCAACAGAAGTCTGAAAGAAGCACTACAGACAGCAAATCTTACTGGGAAATCTTGGAAAGTATTTACAACAGAGTTCCTACATAACTACAGAGCAACGCGCCATGCAACAACCCAATCATCTCCGGCTGAATTATTACATGGCAGACAGATGCGCACTAAGTTACATATTGCAGACATCAAACTTCCACAAAATACTGTGCCTACAAAATCATCTACTGCTGACATTGTGAAACGTCAACAAGCCAAATGCAAGGCTTATACGGACAGAAAACTTGGTGCAAAAGAAGTACACTTTCAGCCTGAATCTTTAGTCAGAATTAAGAAACCAGGAATACTGAAACAAGGACAATTTAAATTTACTACACCACTTGAAGTGAGACGCCAGCAAGGACCATACACATATGAACTGTCTGATGGACGCGTATGGAATGCAAGTCGTCTTGCTCCTATTAGATATGACTTTTGAGAAGCTCCATTTGATGAAGGACATTTTCCTACTCCTGATGTCAACTGCAATAGGTCTGAAGAAAGTGAACAAAGCGTACTGAGAGAATCAGAAAACTACCTGCATGGACCCTGGACTATGTGATGTGAATAATGTATATTATTGCTTTAAGATGCATTGTTGTTGTTTATTACATTTGCCCAAATGCTTTTCTACTATAGGGGGAATATGTGGTGTTTATACAAATGGCATGTAGATGTCACTGTGCACAGACTTATACTGTGCATACTTCCTGGTAGCTTAAAAGTGAAAGTTACTGCCTGCATGAGAGCCTGCTAATAAAGCACTGTTATATATAGCTCCTTAAGTAAACTGTGGTTTTCCTTACTTATCCTCTTTTCAAATTTTGTACATTAGTCAAGTGAGTTTAGGAGTTATTTGCTGTTTCCTGAAAAGGAACTGTGCTAATTCATGTGCATTCATTTCATGTGCAAAGAACAATTTTTTACACCCTTTCCTACTATCAGCAACCAAAGTTGCATACGTGTGCTCCAAAATAGTGTGCAGGAACATGTGCTTCCCAAATGGAGGATAAGGTGTAGGGTAGACATGCATGCATGCATCCCCTCTTGCACAACCTAGCTTGCTTGTTAAAAATGGAAGTTTTCTGAAATAGACATTTGTCCCATCTTGCATACTCTAACTTGCTTGCCAAAAATAAAATTTTTCTGATTTAGATATTTTTCTAAAGGACATGTGGGGGGGGGATGCTGTGATTCAGGGAAAAAAGGACACAATGCAAAAGTGCATTTTACAGGGACAATTCAGATACAGTTTAGCTGCTTTATACCTTTCCTTGTCCATTAAAAAACACAAAAATCTTCTGAAAATCCATTGATTGAAGACACATAATTCTGGGCAACAACACAGTTGCAGCAAATTCTAAGTATAATGTGACTCTAAAACTTCAAAAATAGGGTAACATTTGTCTATATTATCTTCAGAACTCTGCCCAAATATTAAAGGTATTAGACTGGCTTAAACGGGGTGGGGTGAAATACTAGAAGCTGTTAATTACTTTTTCATCATAAGGAAGTGTATTTGTGATATGGGTATAGGGAGTATATACAGGGCCGCCATCAGGGGGGGGCAGGGGGTACGAGTGTCCCGGGCCTGAAGGGGGGCCCAGCAGTGCTGAACTTTTCAAAAGAGCTAGGCCCCCCTTGACAGCGCTGAAGCCTGCGGCCATTTTTTAAGTCCCGAACAGCCGAAAAGCAGAACTCCCGAAGCGGTTAAAAGACCCAAAGTCATGAAAACAGCTGAAATTGAAGTCCTGAAGTGGCGAAAAGACCCAAAGTCACGAAAACAGCCGAAATTGAAGTCCTGAAGTAATGAAAATACCCGAAGTCACGAAAACAGACAAAATTGAAGTCCTGAAGTGGTGAAAAAAGCCATGAGTTCAATTCTACTGAACAACCCTGGCCACCAATGTATTATTTTAATATTCTATAGGCCCCTGCCACCAATATTTTTTTTAAAAATATTCTTTGGGGCCCCAATTTTTTTTAACTTGTAAGGGGGGCCCTGGTGCCAATGTTTTTTTATAAAATATTCTTGGGGGCCCCAATTTTTTTTTTAACTTGTAAGGGCGCCAATGTTTTTTTTTTAACTTATAGGGGGGCCCTGGTCAACAATTATTTTTTTTAACTTGTAAGGGGGCCCTGACCACCAATTTTTTAAAAAAACTTAAGGGGGGCCCTGGCACCACAGT
This sequence comes from Xenopus laevis, assembly GCF_017654675.1. Classification (NCBI taxonomy): domain Eukaryota; kingdom Metazoa; phylum Chordata; class Amphibia; order Anura; family Pipidae; genus Xenopus; species Xenopus laevis. The sequence goes on from NC_054373.1 coordinate 121,137,621, forward strand.
TTTTTTAACTTACAAGGGGGCCCTGACCATCAATAGCTGTTTATAACTTGTGTGTGTGTGTGTGTGTATGGGGGGGGTAACTACAGCGAACCATAAATTAAAAGAGTGCTTTAAAGGCATTTGATCTTAAAGTAATAGAAGGTTTAATTTGAATTGTATTTATTTTGGGGAAAATTCTTTTCTATTGTAATATAAGCTTAGTTGCCAACACATTCACACAGAGAGTAACACTCTCTCAACGTAACACTCAATACCTTGACATATCAAATGGAAGTCGAGTAGTGACATTTTCATTTCAATTTTAATTTTAGTTTTCATTTCCATTCTAATGTTAAACTTTAATTTCCTTTCAGGTTAGTTCCACTTTGATTTTTCCTGCATTTACTGTGTTGTAATTGATATTACTTGATTTCATATAATTATTGTTTGTATTACCATGTTTACGTAACTACATAGCTGAATTGTTCAAATGTGCTGTAATCTGAGAGAAACTTACTGTATAGTAACCAGCTGTTTATGTTTACGGTTAAAACTTAATAAAAAGCATAAGATACATACAAGAAATATAACTAAACAATTAAAACTGAAGAAAAGTCTTTTCAAATTCTTCTGTAAAATGTAATTCTACAAAAATGCAATTTCTGGTGAGGAATAAATCAGGACACCCCACATATATTCCCACTTAAAATGGCTCAAATCACACACAGGTGTATCACATCATGTGCACATGATTAGAACAAAGTGGTAGTGGTAACAGGGACAGATCTAGAACATCCAGCTAGAAGGGCTGCTCTGATTGCAATTGAATGTATATATAATCAGTGCAAGCCTACAACATGCATTTATTAGACGTATCCCTGAATTTCCAGATAGTCTGGTAACCCTAACTGAAAGGCTACAGAAGATGCTCCAACTAGCAGCTGCTAATCCCACAATCAACTGCCACCACCATTTGCCAGTAAAATAGCTTGGCCTATTTTTTCATGGAAGCTGAGAGATAGGTGCCAGTCATAGTGATCCATATATGTAGTATGTATCAATAGACTGTAATCTGGTCTGTGGTTTGCAAAATATCATATATAGCCCACAACACTTTAAGTGTGGTCCCTACCTGGCATTTTCAGCATGCAACAATGTACAACAAGTTAGATATGTTATTCTCAATCTAAACTGTTTCCAATAGAACAAAACAATATAAAACTCAATTTAATATAGCTCTTGCAAATAAGGAAAGTATTTAGCAAAGATATGCAGTAGTGGAAGAAAGATTGCCCATTTTTATAGTTTGAACCAGTTCACATTTGAACCAGAGTATGTAATAAAACTTCTTACTAAAAAAAAAGTTATAATTTTTGCACCACTACACAAACTTTAACATGCCTTAATAATGAGATATGTGCAATAAAAATTACAATATAATATCAAGTGAACAATGTTACATTGCAAGATACGAATATTATTTCTTAAATGTTTCCATTTACAACTTTCATTATATTGCCCCAATTGTTGTGAACAATTTATAATGATTTTTACATTCTTTAGTTAAAAAAAAATTATTTAAAAGTACTTCTTTTTTACCTCTTTACAGGCACAATAAACACACAACAGTAACAATATGAGATATGGCCTTGGAATTCAGGAGGTAGAAATCTGGAGAGACTCTTGTTCAGCTATTTTTGTTGGCGGTTATGTTCTGTTAATTTATGGTTATGTCAAACCGACACATATTATAAAGAAAAAAGTGCACACACTTGTGTATAGAAATGGAACAATGTGATGTTCAAATATGAAGAAATTACTGATTAAAAATAAAGCTAGCTGTAAGTCTTAATGCTTTTTCCTTTTATATATATATATATATATATATATATATATATATATATATATATATATATATATATATAAAAACCTGGCATATTATTAATCTTTTTGGCGTTATTTACTTCCTTGGAGTGCTGTTATTTGGTGAAATAAAAAAAAATATATATATACAGTATATATATATATATATGAAAAAGCTTGCACTCACAGGTCTTACAAAAAAGTAAAGGTGTTTATTAGATCAAAAAAGAACTTTTTTGATCCAATAAACACCTTTACTTTTTTGTAAGACCTGTGAGTGCAAGCTTTTTCCTTTTTTCTACCTTTCTACAATTTTGGGCTTGTTGCACCCAGGCAACGTTCACCGTTTAATGAGTTGTGCTCTCTCTCTCTCTCTCTCTCTCTCTCTCTCTCTCTCTCTCTCTCTCTCTCTCTCTCTCTCTCTCTCTCTCTCTCTCTATCTATCTATATATATATATATATATATATATATATATATATATATATATATAGTGAATTCCAGAGATGCAGCATGGAATAAAAATGGCATGAGCATTAACCCCCCCCCCCAAGAGTCTTTTATGAGAAACAGATAAAACTGATCTTTCATGAAGTATTTTTTCTGCTGTTGCTAATATGTCATAAATGCAAAATCATTTAACATGATTTAGAGAAGCGATGTCTAAATATTTCGGAAAAGTGCCATAGCTCCTGGCTGGGCTAGTAGTTAAGACAAGTTGAATTAATATTCATGTGTAATCCATAACTAGCATATAAGCTTCAGCTGAATAAAGGAGAGAACAGTAAGATAACATACACTGTATGTTGATGTTCTCTTAACAGTACTTTATGAATCTCAAACTTTATATTCATTTTCCCCCCAGAAACATGAGAATAGTTCATTTTCACTTTTGTTCATAAAAATGTATTTTATTGAGTTCAATATACAGTAAGTCAAGAGCTGCTACAAAATAAATATCCAGCTCTTCTTTGGACCAGACCATTAAATTCATCTACATGAGAAGATGTTAGAGAAATAATGCTAGACAGATTGGCATGAATAAGTCGCACTGACAGCATATCCAGAGATACATCAACTTTTAGAAACATCTAAAAAATCCTGCTGGCCCCTTAATGAATTCTGTGGGTAAATGTTTGACATGGTATGCCATGATGGCATTTATGAGGCAGTCTGAGCTTTAGGACTGGTCCTTCTGCAGCTGGGTTTTCTTTTGAAATCCTATGTACAATGAAAACCAGTGCTCTGTGTGGCTTTGCCTTTCCATCTCATTTACATAGTCTGTTCTGCCTGAATGCCCTGCTTAGACTGTCTGTGGGGCAGCCATTGTTCTGTGATGGCTTAAAGATGGCAGGGGTGACAAGATTCAGGTGAGAGAAGGGGTGGGGTGACTGACTTCACAGCATCACAAAACAAGGAAAGTGAAGCAGCAGTTATAAGAATGTATAGCCGTGGGAGGACTGACTGGTATACATGTTTACTGTATTATTACATATTACAGATACATTACATAGTGGGGGTCATTTATAAACTTCGCGCAGGGCAGATTGGTTCGCAAAGTGGATATATTTGCCCTGGTCATGGTTATATTTATAAAGCTGAATAAGAGGGTGCAAACAGAATTGCGATTTTTTTTTCACAATACGAATGTCTATAGCAGCTTTTTAAATATGTCACAATTTGCAAAATGCGAATATTTATGCGCACACTCTGCGACTCAATTACGCCACAACTTTGGTGGCAAATAAAATATTCGCAAAACAGTTTCACAAACTCCGAATTTAAGTTACTGTCCACCCTATTTTCGCGCACAACAACTTCGCACATTGCGTGCTCTCACGCAAACTCTGCACGCCATTTGCGAAAATGTATTCACACTGCGAATTCGCAAAAACTGGAAAGACGGGCAGAGCAGTGCAATATATTAGCGTTCAGGATAAAACATTCGCAATACAACCATTTGCGAAAAATATGCGCTGTGCGAACTTTATAAATGACCCCCATTGTGTTTCCTTAATTTATCTGGAGGCTCTCTCTTGTTAATACCTACAAGTTCAGGCCTTCAAATAACAGTTTCTTCTTCAACGTCATATTTGTAAGCAGTCACGTGCTAACTAAGGGCCTCTATTGCTGAATTCTTTTTAGAAGTTGCAATCAGAGCAAATGGACTGTAATCATCAATACTTTTGACTCTAGAAGCTCCTGTAATGAAGTCTTCTCAGTAAGCTGATGTTCCATAAGGAACAGTTGCTAAGGTGATGTCGGAAGGGATGTCTGAGTGAAAGACATAATCAACTGGGGGGAAAAGCATACACACTCCTGTTTGTGGCATCCATGCATTGGTTCAACATACAAGTTAAACAAACGAGCTACTTAAAATATATAAGCCTACATATATACCTGTATGGTGCGGGTGGTGGGAAGCATATGGGTGTGACCTGGAACCTGGAAGGATCCCTGTTGCTTTTGCGTCATTCTTACATGCAGGCTAAGGCGTGCCAGGGTCCACATAGTACTGAAGAACCCTGTACACTTTTGCCTGTTAAATGAACCCTTGTCTGTACAGTATCTATTTTAAAGTAAAATTACTAATTATATTATTGTTTCATCATTTACTATTAAAAGTTCAGCATATAATTCATATCATGGAAAAAAAACTAGGCATGGATTTAAGCCACTGAACCATTTTTGATTTGATTGATCATCTGTTTATTTTCTAGTTGTGTGTGAATGGGTGGGGGTAGTTTTGCTTAAATTTTGAATAAAGGATTCCCATTCAAAGCAATATATAAAAGTGTTTGTTCTCTAAAAGTGATTAATGTGAACAATTTGATAAAAGAAACCTCTGAGGAACCATTTAACAATAGTCTAACATCTCTGAGACATAAAAAAATTGGATTGAAATAATGATAGGGACTTAGCTTAGTATAAGGTTTTATGGCTTACTTCTGTATAGACCGGGTAGTTTTTGCTTCACATTTGCTCCTCAGCTTCTTTTAATTGGTCATTCAATGACACTCAGACATGTACATAGAGCCCTTATTCTGGTTGGTCTAAGGGGATTATCACGCTGCAGAAGAACAGCTGGACTAAATAAGAAAGTTTATGGCAAGGAACCGAGAAAAGCTTTATGAAAGTTTTATAAAAGGTAAAATCTGAAAGCAACATCATTTCAACATTACTTTCAACATGTTTACTGAAGTTAGACAAAACAAAGGAAAGGTATTCTATTTATATTCCTCTATACATGGTACAAACAGAAAGAAGACTGACACCTGGGCCCACTGGGAGTTTTTTTGGTATCCTAGATGGTCAGTCCAACACTGGAGAATGGTAAAGACAAGAGATCAGGCAAACTTATTTTGCAAAAGTATACATAGGTATATTGTAAGACAACAAATGTAATCTTCTACTGTCATTGTGTTTCATTATAGTAATGTCCATAAGTCAGGATGCTGTGATTAAATGGAATAAGTATAAGAAATATCCTGAGGTGGTTGGTGCATATTACAAAAATAAAGCAATGTAATTTTGGGACAAGAATTTAAATGGGCATTAGCAAGCATTACAAATAATAAGGCTAAAACAGTTGAAGAATCATAGCTGAACTAGTTAAAGTCTAACAATGTGATGCTGTAAGATTTACTGCAATAGACATTGGATTCAAAAAGATTAAATAAAAAAAAGGTAGAACCCCCCCCCCCCCGTTACTAGACAATGGCACTTATTTGTCAGGCTGGAAAAATAATTCTAAAGATTTGCAGTTCAGACTATAAAACTATATAGAATGGAACTGCCAGAACAAGTACAAGATGGATTTAGAAAAGGCAGAGATAAAACATATAAGACCAATAAAATTGTCTTGATAATAGGAAAAAGGCAGCTATGAAAGTATTTTTTCTGTCTTTTGACCTTGCACTTACTGTATATACCACAATACAATACTGTGGAAAATGCTTACATAAATGGGGGTGTTGAGTCAGGTCATCTAATTACTGAAGCATATGTATTGCGAACCAAATGACTACAGTTGTACATAATATTTCAAGCGAATGCTATTATCAAAGCTAATTGCAAATTACACATGGTTATTCCCATGCAGCACATATCACATTTTGATTTGTGCAGAACATAATTATAATATATATTTTAAAAAATCTATATAAATCAATAGAATGACTAATCTATATAACTCAGAAGAAATGACTAAGGGGCAAATTCACTATGCGCCGAAGCGCCTAACGCTAGCGTCAATCCGCTAGCGTTGGCCATTTTCTTTACTTCGCAAATTCACTAACGGACGTAACTTCGCTAGTGTAACTTCGCACCCTTACTCCTGGCGAATTTGCGCAACGGACGTAACTACGCAAATTCACTAACGCGCGCATTGTTCTGAACGCTACCTTTTACGCTAGACTTCCTTCGCCACCTCAGACCAGGCGAAGCGCAATAGAGTAGATAGGGATTTCTTCAAAAAAAGTTAACATTTTTTCTAAGTCCCAAAAAACGCTGGCGTTTTTTCTATATTATGGATGATAGGCTGAAAAAGATAGAAAAGTTTTTTGGGGCTCCCCTCCTTCCCCCCTACATTTCCTAACTCATGGCAACTTAACTATACAGTGGGCACATGTGTAGGGCAAAATAAAAATTTTATTTCAGGTTTTGAAGGTTTCCCAGGCATTTGTAGTGCTGCTACATATTCCTCCATTGAAATTTGAATTTGGCGCTGTATGCAAATTAACCATCACTAGCGTAACTTCGCTTCGCAACCTTACGCTATCCCTGAGCGCAACTTCGGATTTTAGTGAATTTGCGAAGCGCTGGCGGAGCTACGCCTGGCGAAGTGCGGCGAAGTTACGCCTGGCGCAACTACAAATCTTAGTGAATGTCCCACTAAGGGTGCAATGTAATAAAAGTCACAAAGTTTGCACTGTTCAGTAACCCATAGCAGCCAATCAGATGCTTGCTTTCAAACAAATGACTAGCTAATTATACTTGCTGATTGCTATCCATTGGTGTTTAACCCTATCTAACATTGGATATAATCAGTACTTGGTGAACTGCTATCTATCGTCTGTCTCCACACATGTGGAACCATCTAATAAAGGTTTCATTTTTAATTCTACTAGAATCCTCAATTCTAGTAGTATAACTTCTGATGCATGGGTCACTCTGGAGGATATTGAAAAGAGACTAGAACATGTAAAAGTAAAGAAAGTTCCAGGACCACATGGTATTCATCCCAGGCTACTAAACGAGCTTAGCTCTGTGATTGCTAAACATCTTAACTTCATTTTGCAGGATTCATTGGGGTCTGGCATGGAGCCTACAGACTGGCGAATTGTTAATGTGTTGCCACTAGTGATGTGCGGGCCGACCCGAGGCCCGCGTGTCTTGCGGGTTCGGGCCGTCCCCTGGACAAAATGCGCGGGTCGCGGGCAGGTGCTGGTCGAGCTCTTCTCCTGCTCTCCCCACCCGCTACCTAGTACCTAGTACTGCTGACTTCCGGCGCCGGAATTTATAGACTTCCGCCTGCCCCGCCCCTTGTGTGACGTCATTGCGGGGCAGGTGCAGGACTTTAAATTAAGGGGAGCAGCGGGCCCGGGTCGGATGCGGGTAGGGAGCGGGTGGGTTAGGGTCGGGTGCGGGTCGAGAAATTCTCGACCCGCACATCACAAGTTGCCACTATTCAAATAGGAATCCCACTCTCAGCTTCAAACTATAAGATGGTCAGTTTGACGTCAGTGGTAGGAAAGCTTTTTGAAGGGGGATACTTGACTTAATTTCAAATCATAATACTATGAGTTTTTGCCAACATGATTTTATTTGTAACAGGTCTTGCCAGACTAATTTAATTGCCTTTCATGAGCAGATGAACCGGAACCTCAACTCTGAGATGGCAGAGGACAGCAGATACTTAAACTTTGATAAAGCATTTGATACAGTGCCACACAGAAAGTTACTTGTTAAATTAGAGAATAATGACCTGGATCATAGTATTTTTGCTTGAATAGAGAACTGGCCAAAGGATAGATTACAAAGAGTGTTGGGAAATGGAACAATTTCTAATTGGATTAGCGTTGTCAGTGGAGTTCCGCAGGGGTTCGTCCTTGGCACTTTGCTTTTTAACTTGTTTATTAATGACCTGGAGGTAGGCATTGAAAATACTGTTTCTATTTTTTGCTGATGATACAAAATTGTGCAGAACTATAAGCTCTTTGCAGGATGCTGCCACTTTGCCAAGTGACTTGACGAAATTTGTAAACTGGGCAGCAAACTGGAAAATGAGGTTCAATGTTGATAAATGCAAGATTATGCACTTTGGTAGAAATAATATAAATGCGAGTTATACACTAGAAGTGTGTTTGGGGTTTCATTAAATGAGAAGGTTCTGGGGATTTTTGTAGATAACAAGTTGTCTAATTACAGGCAGTGTCAATCTGTGGATACTAAAGCAAATAAAATAGTGTCTTGCAGAAAAAAGGGCATTAATTGAGAGATGGAAATATCATTTTGTCTCTTTATAGGTCCCTGTTAAGGCCTCATCTGGAATATGCAGTGCTGTTTCAGGCTCCAGTCTGTGAGAAGGATATAAATGAGCTGGAGAGAGTGAAGAGACGTGAAATTCAACTGGTTACATGGCTGAAATATTTAAATTATGAAGGAAGACTGTCAAGGTTGTATTTCTGGAAAAATATGTTTGCGAGGGGACATGATTACTCTTTACAAGTATATAAAAGGGCAATATAGACAGATAGCAGGGGATATTTTTCCCATAACTAGGATCACCACACCAGAGGCCACCCCTTTAGACTAGAGGTACAGAACTTTCATTTGCAGAAGTGTAGGGGTTCTTCATGGTAAGGGTAGTGAGGTTGTGGAATGCACTGCTAAAAGATGTTGTGATGGCTGATTCTGATAATGCTTTTAAGAGTTGATTGGATGTTTTCTTAGACAAGAAAAATCATAAGCTATTGTGATACTACAATTAATCTACAATTAATATATATTAGTATATATAGTTTATGTGGATTTATGGACGGATTGTTGTGAGTGTTCACAAAGTAAATAATGCTCTTATATTTTACTTCCTAGTTAAGAAAAAATGTAAAGGGAAATTTAGAGTTATTTCAAAATTATTATTTAGGAACCATGAGTTTGAAGTGATTAAAAAAGCTCAGGTATTATTATAAAAACAAACATTTAAACCTTCTTAGATTAAATAACAGAGACAAACTGCTACATGCGGAAAACCAGGCTCTTATCACCGTGTTTTTCCCACAATGCAAATTTTTCACTAGTGTTCCAGCATAGCAGTGTACTGATAATTCAGACCAGTGCATTTTAATCCTGATGGGAGCTTGTGTATGGATAGGCATGGTTGTATGGCAAAGGAGAGGTAAATGGAGAGGAGCCTGCTAACTGCATACATAATAAATTGGAAGGGTAACCATCTTTGGAGCAGTTAATGTCACACCAATATGTGACATAATAAGAGACTGGTTTAGAATTTGGTGGCATGCTGTGTTATAGGGCTGTATTTTACACATATTTGAAAAGTGAATGTGACTTAAAATAAAGTTTGAAGGAAAAGGCCATGCTGACAAGCGTGGTAGCAAAATTTGAGATGAGCATGTTTTCAATGTGATTCAGATAAACACTGAGATATACAAGAACACAATAGTGATAGCATAACATTAAAGGGTAGCAGAGTGCATAAAATGCAGAACCCTGGTTTTGCTTCTATTAAAATATTAAACCACTTGCAAAGCTTTCAAGTCAGGGGTGTCCAAACTTTTTGCAATGAGGGCCAGACTTGGTGAGGTGAAAATGTGTGGGGTCTGACCATTTAGCCCCACATTTTTTGAACCATTAACACCATTTAACTCATTTAAACCAGGAATCGCGTAGCCGTAACAGCAGTGTCGGACTGGCCCGTTGGGAAACCGGAAAAAAACCCGGTGGGTCCCGACCCTTAATGGGCCCCCGCCAGACCCCTCTCCCGACCAGTTTGTTAAAACAAAAAAGATTTCTTTAGGCGCTGCGCAGCGCCATCTGCGCATGCGTGCAGCGCCATTTATACGGAGTGCCGAGTGGCACCTTTCAAGCAGGCGCGCCAAGCGCATCATGGTAGGGGGCGGAGGGGGTCGGAGGGGGCCCTGGACAGTAGTTCCGGTGGACCCCGGGCCCCCCAGTCCAACTCTGCGTAGCAGTAATATTTGGGCACATTAGTGAAATGATCTGCCACTTGATCCATACTGCTGCCTGTGTGCTGAAGGTGTTAGCAATAGACACGTACTGGCACGTAGTGACACGCTGTTTTCTCATACTTTAGCACTGAAGGTGCAATAGATGTACTGACGTGCCAGGACAGTAAACTAAAGAAGTATACGAGAGCGGTGTGTCACTACGTGACAGTACGTGTCTATTTCTAACACCTTCAGCACACAGGCAGCAGTATAGACCAAGTGGCAGATCATTTCACTAATGTACCCAAATATTACTGCTACATCTATGTGATTCCTGATCGCACTGTGCTGGGGGGCTGCATTATTATTAATTTCATGATGGAAGCTGAGGGCCAGTGTAAATTTGATAAAGGGCCGCAATTGGCCCGCAGGCCGCATTTTGGACATGCCTGTTCCAAGTGCCTCTCAGTGTGAATTAAATAAATTGTTCTTAATGCTGCTCGATTTAGCCTGAGTCTGTACAGCTTCACAGAGGTGAAACCATTCTTTTCATAAAAAAAGATATAGTAAAACTGCTATTAAACACACAGGTTCCCAGAATCTTTTACTAACTAACCTTCAAACTAGGAGTGGACATTTCTCTTGAAGACCTTATCCTCAACCCTGTGCACAATAACCAAAAATTGTCTTGTTGACCATCATTTCCTCCTACTTTGTGCTCAGTGGGCAGTGGTAAATACATTGAAGATGGGTGTAACCAGTGACCACAGCCTAATGCCGTTTAACTAGGATAGGCATATAAAAGCTTGTTGGGTTTATGCACAATGCCCAATGACTCACCCAACCCCTGAATGCTGACGTTAAGTGGGGAAGTTTAAAATAGTGTTCTTTTGCCCCACCCACTGTCTCAATCTTTACTCAAGATATTGCCAATAGTGAAGACCTCTAAGTTTCCCTGATCCCTGATCTAATTTCTCCCCCAAAAAAAACAATGGGCACAAAATAAAAATGCAGTTAGGGCTGTGCGATTTTTCTAATTTAAATACCATAAAAAGCAAGTAGGTCGGACAAATTTTCACTTTTGTTGTAGCATGTCATCAATCACTGTTGTTTTACCTTTTGCAGAACTATAGGTTCCATGCAGGATGCTGCCACTTTGCAGAGTGGTTTGTCTAAGTTGGAAAACTGGGCAGCAAACTGGAAAATGAGGTTCAATGTTGATAAATGCAAGGTTATGCACTTTGGCAAAAATAATATAAATGCAAGTTATACATTAAATGGCAGTGTGTTGGAAGTTTCCTTCAATGAGAAGGATCTAGGGGTTTTTGTAGATAACAAGTTGTCTAATTCTGGGCAGTGTCATTCTGTGGCTATTAAAGCAAATAAAGTTCTGTCTTGCATAAAAAAGGGCATTAACTCAAGGAATGAAAACATAATTATGCCTCTTTATAGGTCCCTGGTAAGGCCTCATCTGGAGTATGCAGTGCAGTTTTGGACTCCAGTCCTTAAGAGGGATATAAATGAGCTGGAGAGAGTGCAGAGACGTGCAACTAAATTGGTTGGAGGGATGTAGGACTTAAATTATGAGGGTAGACTGTCAAGGATGGGGTTGTTTTCTCTGGAAAAAAGGCACTTACGAGGGGACATGATTACACTTTACAAGTACATTAGAGGACAATATAGACAAATAGCAGGGGATCTTTTTACCCATAAAGTGGATCACCGTACCAGAGGCCACCCCTTTAGACTAGAAGAAAAGAACTTTCATTTGAAGCAACGTAGGTGGTTCTTCACAGTCAGGACAGTGAGGTTGTGGAATGCACTGCCGGGTGATGTTGTGATGGCTGATTCAGTTAATGCCTTTAAGAATGGCTTGGATGATTTTTTTGGAAAGACATAATATCAAAGGTTATTGTGATTCTAAACTCTATAGTTAGTATAGATATGGGTATATAGAATTTAATTAAAAGTAGGGAGGGGTGTGTGTATGGATGCTGGGTTTTCATTTGGAGGGGTTAAACTTGATGGACTTTGTCTTTTTTTAACCCAATTTAACTATGTAACTATGTAACCTTTTAATTGCAATAGAATCTACTGAGCTGACCCCCATTTAAAAGTTGGAAGAAGAAAAAGTCATATAACTAAAAAAAAACTATAAAATATAAATAATGAAGATCAGTTGCAAAGTTGCTAGGAATTGGGCATTCTGTAGCATACTAAAAGTTACCTCAAAGGTGAAACATAGAGTTTCCTTCAAACAGTCTTGTTGTGTTGGATGCCAAATCTTTCCTGTAGTTGAAAGATCAGATTTTGATACTAGTTATATTTGATACTAGATCTAACGGTCTATATGATGATATTTTGATGATACCTAACAAAAGGTCCTGCTTAGTTCAGCTCTAATTGTGTCATTTGTCCCTGCTGTATCATTCAAGCCCCCAGTGGTTGAGCATAACACCAATACATAACATAATACTGGCAATATTCTTGCCTATCAAGAAGTGTTTCCTTCAGACAAAATAGAAACTCAAAAACACAAGGGAGCATTTATAAAGGTGTAGAAAACAAAAAGTGCAAATATAAGTATAAATATTCTTTATTTGCAAAATAACACTGTTCATCAAAATCATGGAAATAATTCATTAAAAAGAACAAATATGCATATTTATAGAGGTGTTTTTTACACCACTATAATGCCTAGAATTCCTATTGTCTGGGCCAAGAACTGTAGTTCAGCAGCAGCTGAGAGCCAACGTCCTTGTTCAAGAATAAAAGCAATTAATTTTTATACATTCCTGACAATAATGATCTTACGTCAGACTTGCTAATTGCAACCCTGTTTATTTTTAAACACAAAAATACAAATTATTGCAGTGCACTAATGGTTCTATTTAATGACATCAAACAAAATTGTGTTTGTGCTTTTTCAGGAGCATGTCTCATTAAAGCAGTGAGAAGCTCCCAGTGTGTCATCTACCAAGGTAAACACCAGGGCAGTGTGTTGCCTTCATGAGACTGCGCTATTAATTAGCCTTCATTTTAACATCTGATCTGGGAGGATCTCTATATCTGCTCCAATTTTCAATGATGCATCAATTTGCATATCGTTAGCAGCTTGTTATATTATTGCTATGGAGTTCAGAAAAACAGACACACAGGTGCAAAAAAAAATGCTACATCTGGTGGGGAAATTAAAAATTAATACATGAATTAATAAATGAATTAATAAATTAAAAACTTGCACTGATCTCAAATTGTCATAAGTTGTTTTCAGCGTCAAAGCATACAAAACTGCATAGGTGTTCAAAAATTGAAACAAGAGTTTTGTGAATTTAATGTTTTTTAAGTTAACATTGAAAATCTTTCTAATTCCAGTTTTGCTTTACTACACTTTTGTGCGGTACTCTTAGACAGGCCCAGATTTCTCTCATCAGCGCCTTTAGGCTGCATAGTCCTAGAGCCCATCCATTTGCGCGCATTTAATGCCAGATGGGCACTTAATAATAACTATGTGATTTTGCTAATAATTTAAAGAAGATGACCTGGTTTTAATAAATCACGGTGGAATCCCTGACATCCAGGTTATGCTAGCTCCAGAGGTAGACCCTGCATTAACATCAGTTACAGGTACAGAAACTAATAGTTACAGCATGGACCAGTCCTTTCACAGCTTAAAATTGCAGATGTAGCAGGCCCATTGCTACTCATGCTTGTTGAAGCAGAAATAGAAGAGCAACACTGTAAACAAAATATTTATTCCTTACAGTCCTCCACATTGGCACTACTAAAAGCAACAACCAGAGCTGTGTTAATGAATGGACCAAACTTTTAACCATGTCTCAACCATAAGAAGAGATCATTGGTTACACACTATGGCCAAAAACACGATTTTCCAAATTTTAAAAAGTTTAATTGATTTGTTGCAGATTTTAGTAAGGAAGTAAAATCCCACTTTTAAGACAATAAAATAATTTGGAGACTGGAAAAGACCTTCATTCAACAACAAAAGACTTACAGAGCTCAGGGGTCATCCCAAGAAACCTCAAAAAGCTATAAAAGACCTTTCTTTACCCAAAAATGACAGTCAGCTGGACAAAAATCCAACCCAAGGTCCACAAATTAGAGGAAGAATACCAGATAAACTTTACATGGCTTCCCTTTCAAAAATGATACAGCTATGGCAAGCAATAACCACAGGCAAATGGGTTTTCAGCATTTAAGAAAGGGATTATATCTTCCTTTAAAATCCTTCCCTCTTCAAATCTCAAGCAGATGCAAAGATATCAGTGTAATTTAAGACAATGCCTTAGAAAAAACTATGCTAAATGGGAAGATAAAACTATCAGACCATTCATAATCTGGCTGGATAAACTATCTCTTTCCAGTACCAAAACCAGATGATCAGACCTATCCTAAATGTAAAAGACGGTGTTTAAGATTCCAGTAGAAAAACGTTTACCACAATAATGTAATTGTGTTTGGCCAATCCAACTCTTTTTACACATTTTCCAGAATAATGAACGTGATTTCTCACATAAGACACAAAGGTGTAAAAAAAATAGGTTTCACTATAGTCTCACTAGACTTTTTAGCATACAGGTTTGAACAGGTTATTGCTACTAATATGCCAAAATCTAAAAAGGTGGATAAGGCTTACACAATACAAAATGGACCTTCCTCATTTATTTTCAACTGGAAATAATTTGTCAATTAATGTTTACTCGTGACTAAAATAAATGTTTTATATCCAGTAAACACAGTACTGTACACTATGTACCCAGCCTCAATTGATACTGCCATATTCAAAGGGCATTCCTTAAAGGAGAAGGAAAGTCATCCTGCACTTGGGGGTGCCAAATGGTGCCAAATGTTAGTCACCCCTATGTGATTGAATTGACTTACTTAAAACCCCGGGCCGGTGCTCCTATAAGCAGAAAACGGCACCAACACGTGGTTATACCAGTGAGCTCCACGGAGTGTGAAATGTTACAGCATAGTCGTTTACTTAGGCGCAGCATTTTAATGTAGAGGAACTGATACCCATAAGGATTCAGAACTCCTGTTTTTGAAAAAGATTGTAAGCTCTACTAGTACAAGGACTTATGTGAATGTCAGTACCCGTAAAGTGCTGCGTTAATGTGCCTTTGAAATATAAATAAAGGATGATAATAATATAGCACAAGGATTGGACTTGTGTACACCAGTTTTCTCAAGCAAAATGAGATGCTCTGTGTTCCATTTTTGACTGCAAGATTACAGTGATGGGACAAACATTTTGCTGGTTAATCTTTGCTGTTATACATGTAATCCAAGCAAACAGACCCAGAATTTTTTTTTAAATTGGAGTATTGTATGCCTTACAGTCATGATAATCTATATGTTAATTTGCCTAGTTCTACCCTGCTGGCCTGTAAAAATCACATGCATAGCCAAACTCTCCATCCAACATGGACATTTGGAACAAAATTTCCACATAAATACAGCAACTTTGGTGCAACTAGCCATATTGGGTCATGCTGGACCTCACACTAGGCTTGGGGTTTCCCTCTGGCAACCGCATCTGATTTACACCACAGACAGTCTGATTGCAATAACACTAATGCCTGTAGCATGAAGGAGCCAATAATCCATCCCTACAGATTGCTGACTCCCCACTGGGCAGAGTCTGGAGCACATACACAAGCAGCATAAAGAACAGTCAAATGGTTACATGAAAGTACATAGCTCTAAACTAAAAATAAAAAAAAATTGCTTTCCATCAATGAGCCAGCATGAGTTTTGCAGTTTGTGTTTCTCCGATATTATATCTTTGTAGAGTCTTATTGCCAACATACCATTATTTTTAGCTCTGTTATAATGGTTTAGTGGAGTCAAAATTACCCCCTGACAATCTTACATTGAAAACACAGTTTTCCCTGCAGTCATACACAACAGCAGAGCCTATCTGTACAGAACTATATGGTGAGGGATATAAATTATACCCATCACACTAGAACAGGCACTGACTGATTTCTTTCCTTAAGCTGGCCATACAAGTCAAGGTTTTTTCGGGCAGGTTATTTTATTTTGACTATTCTGCCATGTTCAGACAGATTGTCCTGTAATCTACTGAATCCCAGTTGATTTGCCCACAGTACTAGTTTTTCCTCGAGATGTGCCTCGTGTTGTACACTGGCAAATAGTGACGGGCGAATTTGGGGTGTTTCGATTCGCTGAAAAAATTGCAAATTTCCAGTGAAATTCGTGAAACGGCAAAAATTTTGCGAAACGGCACCGGCATCTCGTTTTTGGCACCGGCGTCCATTTTTTGACACTGGCGAATTTTCGCAGTGGTTTTGCGAATCGCGGGAATATGCCTTAAATTCGCGCCTGGCTAATAAATTCGCCCATTACTACTGCCAAATCAAGAAGTGTGAAGAACTGCAGCCTTGCTTCACTTGTTGACAGATCCAGTTGTTTAGGTTGTTGGAATAAGAACAATTGGCCATCCCTGTATATGGCTAGTAGTCATCTAATCCCATGAGCAAGAAAGTCAGATACCTTGAATGGTTGGCCAGTGTATTGCCACCTTTAGCTGAGGGCTGTCCAGTTTCAGGATAACTAATGCTGGACATACATGGGACAACAACCATAGACAGAATTTGGGGGTGTTTGATCTGTGTGGTCATAAGGAAAGAGGGCACCAGACTGGTCAGTATCAACACTTGAAACACAAAATTACTGATTTACTAAATCACTACTACTTTTTCATCCGAGGTTTTTTATTGGCAAGAACCTGAAAAAGTCACAGAAAAAAGCACAACTTTTCCTGGATTTATTATGCAACAAAACTAAAAGGTTATCGTGCAACATGTCAATAACGTTGTGGTTTTCTCAACTTTTCTGTGACTTTTTCCCATTTGTGCTTTTTCAGTTTGGACCTTTGACTGACATTGGTGGAAATTAGTATATTTGTGGTTTCAAAGAGCTCAAATACTACAATTTGACCTGTAATAAATAGTCCTCCTTAAAGGGATACCACAAATGTCAGTCATTTATTTCATAATGCATCAGTTAATAGTTAAAGGGGAAGGAAACCTCGTCGGCGCTAACCCCCCTCACCCCTCCCGTGTATTGCCCCCCCTCCCTCCTCCCCCCTGGCCTACCCCTCCCGCTGGGCAAATGCCCCTAACTTGTTACTTACCCTTCTGCGCAGGTCCAGTCCAGGGAGTTCACAGGCGACATCTTCTTCCACGCGATCTTCTTCCTCCTTTGACCGGCGTTTTGGCGCATGCGCAGTAGGATCGTTTCGCCGGTACGGATCTACTGCGCATGCGCCAAAAGTCATGCGCATGCGCAGTAGATCGTACCGGCGAAACGATCCTACTGCGCATGCGCCGGTCAAAGGAGGAAGAAGATCGCGTGGAAGAAGATGTCGCCTGTGAACTCCCTGGACTGGACCTGCGCAGAAGGGTAAGTAACAAGTTAGGGGCATTTGCCCAGCGGGAGGGGTAGGCCAGGGGGGAGGAGGGAGGGGGGGCAATACACGGGAGGGGGGAGGGGGGTTAGCGCCGACGAGGTTTCCTTCCCCTTTAATAGTGCTGCTCCAGCAGAATTCTGCACTGAAATTCGTTTCTAAAAAGAGCAAACAGATTTTTTTATATTTAATTTTTAAATCTGACATGGGGCTAGACATATTGTCAGTTTTACAGCTGCCCCCAGTCGTGTGACTTGCTCTGATAAACTTCAGTCACTCTTTACTGCTGTACTGCAAGTTGGAGTGATATCTACCCCCCCCCCAGTAGCCAACAGAACAATGGGAAGGTAACCAGATAGCAATTCCCTAACACAAGATAACAGCTGCCTGGTAGATCTAAGAACAGCACTCAATCGTAAAATCCAGGTCCCACTGAGACACATTCAGTTACATTGAGTAGGAGAAACAACAGCCTGCCAGAAAGCAGTTCCATCCTAAAGTGCTGGCTCTTTCTGGACAACATGAGCAGGCAAAATGACCTGAAATGACTGCCTACACACCAATATTACAACTAAAAGAAAATACACTTGCTGGTTCGGGAATGAAATTGTATATTGTATATGTAGAGTTAATTATTTGCAGTGTAAACAGTGTAATTTAGAAATAAAAACTACACCATAAAAATCATGACAGAATTTAAGTGATATTTCTTAGTTTCAAGTATGTTCTGGAAGGTAAGCAGGCAGTACTAAAAAGATCACAGAACTTTTACACTGTTTTCAAATTGTTTTGAATAGGATGCTATTTATCTTAAGGACGGGCTTGCCTACAATGGTTGCAGAATCAGCAGTTTATTAGTTCATCAGGGCAAGAACTAGGGGTAATGAATTAACTATATTTGTATTTTTAACTTTTGTACAAACGATCAACTAAAAACCTGAATTAATCTTTTCTACACAATTAATTAATCATTAATAAATTATTTAATTGAAGTCATTTACTGTGTGTGATATATAAGATTCTTTTGTAAAGGTTTCAGTTTATTATGCTAATCTCACGCACCGCCTGGTTTAAAACAGGCTATGTAACCTTCTAAATAACATATAGTAGTGTGTGCCGCCATTTAATTCATTTCAAGAACTAGGGGTAGGCAGAATGTGCATGTGCCTCAGGTGCAACTGTGTTGGAGGAGTGGAATGTAGGAGAACGGAGCAGCAGGGAATGAAGTGTGGGCTGAGCAATGTGTTGGGTAAGCAGGGGATGGGGCAGTACTAGCAGACTTTGGTTTGACTTTGTGGTCGATGATACCTGGTCTGGCATAGGCCAGGACATTCATTTAAGATTGAAAATCTTGCCTGGCAAGAAGCACATCTCCAGATAGTTCTGAATAACTGTCTTGAGTCCTTCTTGTGATGCTGGCAGAGCGGTGTGATGATTCTTTGTAAATATTTTTGACATTGCACATTTTTTGGACATTTTTGTGTTTTTCTGTGTTTCTTCTGATTTGGAAACAAAAATATTAGATTGTAAGCTCTTCCAAAAAAAGACACAAACAATTGTGAAGTTGGGTTATGAGCTCAGTTATAATCTCTGGAAACCCTTGAACAGTAACTGGATTGGGTAAATAATATACTAGTTTAAACGTACTGCCTGTAGAGGTCGCAGCATTCCAAGACTATGTTTTGTATCAGTAACAATTAGTTGTTTAAGCAATTTCTTTCATGACCTGCCCAAATGCAATGGGCTTTTAGCCCACCTGAGGGTGGGAGCTGAGTGTACAGCTGCCAAGACTTGCGGAGCAATGGTTTCCTTCACATCCAGCTAAAGATGATAGGTTCCAAGAAGATTTTTTTCTTTATGCACATTGCGCTCCCAGTCAGGTTAAGGGAGCAGAGAGAGCAAGCTGAAGTCACCCATATCATCCACCCCCACTCCCCCCCCTCTCTAGTTATTTGAACGCCATTCATCTCCAAGGAGAAGGGAAGGAGCGCAGCGAGCCACAAAGGCAGAGGGAAACACAAAGCACATTGCCAGAATGCCAGTTAATGACAAACACTATGTGAGAGTCGCTTCAAGGGCCTGTTTTTACTGTTTAAAGGGACAGTAAGATGTGGCGATCACAGGAGAAAGTGCCTTACTTGCTTATAAATAGCATGTTTCCCTATAATCCCAATAGATATAGACTAGATAGACCTGGGTAGATTCCTGTCTGCTGCATAAAGAGTTTCTGTTTGTATACAGAGGCAGATAAGTTCCCATATAGCCCCTATGTGTAATAAAAGGTGCAAAGTGTGCCCATCTGATGTAACCAATAGCAACCAAGATTTTTGCCCACCTGCTGTAAACAGTTTTTACCCGTGAGGCACATGCAGATGTAAAAAGAAATTCAGAGAGCAACATAACCATTTAGAAAGTTCCTGCAGATGCCAAATATGGGTTGTGGCTCCTATGTGGACTACCAGCCTACAGGAGGCTCTGTTTGGCAGTCACTGGTTGGGGAACACTGCTATAGGTGAAGACTAGACCCGAAACCAGGCCCTGATTTGTGGAATACCACAAAGGCCAAGATCTGGGGTTGCATCAGGCCCGGACTGGCAATCTATGGGTTCTTGCAAATGCCAGAGGGGCTGTTGTATAGTTCTATAGAAAGTTACCATATAGTGGACTGGTAGGGGGCTGTTTGGCCTGGTAGGGGGCTGTTTGGGCCTCTTGGAATGGCAGGGCCTATTTTGACTACCAGTCCAGGCCTGGGTGGCATGCTGACCAGCAATATCCACATTGGTTCTGAAGCACTGGAGACGCTTATGAGATTTGATAGTTTTTAAAATGTCCTGCGCCCCCAGTTCCCAGAGCAACAGGTACCCAATGAAGGAAATTTGTGAAAGCAAACTAATGTAGAGGAGGAGGCAAGGGTGATGAGCAGTGGCTGGCCTAGGGGCAGCCACTTTCTGTAACAAACTTTGCATCATTTATTTCTGTGCATAATGGACTCAAAATGTGTGTAGGAAGACATAGCTTGGGGGGGGGGAGCATTATTCTCTGTGTATTCCATATGGGTGCTAGTGGATGCCGCATCACTTACACTTGTTTAGAAAAAGCTACTCTAGAAAGGCTTTCTGATATTGTTACCCATTTACTGGGTGCCGCCAAACATATGAAATATATGAAGTCTTGGCAACCAGTTTAGCAGTGATGATATATGGCAAGTTTTGCTGCCTGTGCAATTTGCAGACTATGATGGCAAGTGCACTGGCATAGTACAATCGTAGGTAAGGCAACTGACTTGAAATTGCAGCAGTCGGCAGTGGCATTGCGTTGCCCTAAGGGAAAGAAAACCAGGGATATATCAACCAGGGGTGTAACCAGTGTCGGACTGGCCCATCGGGATACCAGGAAAACTCCCAGTAGGCCCAGGTGTTAGTGGGCCCTCATGCTTCTTACCATTTGACCTATTTCATGGTCAGTTTCTATTTATTTAAGGGGCTTAATAATGGAAGAAAAGAGTATAGTAAGCAGGGGCGTGCCGCCAATGAGGCGAGTTGAGAAGCTTGCCTCAGTCGGCACGCCGGAGAGGTTTCCAGGGGCGGCTAGAAGCCGCTCCTGGTACCTTTAAGAGCCAAATTTCCATTTTTTAAACCGGAAATTCGGCTTTACTAATGCGAGAATTGCGCTCTCCGCATTAGTGTTCCTGCCTCCCCTGCCAACAGGTAAGTCGGCGAGGGGTGGGGGCATTGCAGGAGCCACCTCAGGCGGTGCTTTACTTAGAATCGGCGCTGATAGTAAGTAGAGATAAAAGAATAGGAGAATAAAGGGGTTGAGTGAAGAGAGGAGCAATAATAGTTTGGAAACTGGGCCCACGGTCTAAGGTTATCTGCTGGGCCCTTGACATCCCAGTCCGACACTGGGTGTAACTACAGAGGACGGAGACCCTGCGACTGCAGGGGGGCCCAGGAGATATAGTGGGCATCATTAGGCCCTAATTAATGTGCCATTTCCATATATATTGGTAAAACGGAAAACCTCTGGGTATTTAGGGAGGCCCTAAAATGAATTTTCTGTGGGGCCCAATAACATGCAGTTATGCCACCGATATCAACCATAGCTGTAACATAACTCCAAAAAGCCTTAAAAAACAACTGGAGGGACACAGTTATTAGCTCTCTAGCATAGAACCTATTAACTACTATACACTCAAGAGTGCAGTTGCCAATAGAAACCTGAAACCTAAACCTCTAGTCTAGAAACCAATCAGCAATGAGCTACAAAAGTTACAAAATGAAAGCAAAACTCTGGTTGGTTGCTGTGTGTTAAAGACAGCCACAAAATGTCTTATGTGACAGTTGCAATATGGAATGTGCATTGGGAGGGGGGCAAGTTACCAAATTTATATGGAACCCTAAAAAAAATCTAATAAAAATCGTGAATGAAATAAATAGGAATGCAAGATAAGTTAAGGAAAGGTACATGTCTCCTTTAATATTGGTATTATTGCGCCTCTAATTCTAATTGCGCTTTACTAAAGCGGTTGCCAGGGTTACACTTGCACTAAGTGCTGCCATTCACTGAGCACTAATGCCTCACTGGTCTGGCCGAGAGAAATAAACACCTGTGGGACGTGAATAATAAGAGCCGGCGAGTTTGCTTTATTAGCGAGTATAGGGGGCACGGAGTGAATACAAATGAAAGAATGGGCATGACCCGAAGCAAAGGCATCGTCACATTGAAGGGATTTCCCCCTCGTTTGGAATAGGAAGCATTTGCAATGTGTATAAAGTTGGCGGCTGCGTCAGGGTGCATTAGTGGATTCCCGCCACGAATACGCAGCGCCATGGGAAGCGCCACAGGGCAGCACAGTCACGTGAGAGAGCGACTAAAGCGGACGTTTCAGTGCTGAAGTGAAGCCTCCTTAGTGTTTGGGGCGAGCCTTCCCCCAGCAGTGCTCAGAATGTCATTAGCAAAGGGAGATTGGGGGCAGAGCGGAGCTTTCTGTATGAATGGGAGGCTAATGAGCGCGGGTTCCCAAGGTTGGCTGCCGCCTGGGGAGCGGAGGCTTGGATTTGTGTGGTCCCAGCCTTCCCCAGCTTGTGTCATTCTGTCCCTGGGATCAGGAGGCTCCCTCGGCTCCTTTGCACCTGCGCCGCTTTTGGCGCCTTCAGGAGTTCGCTGAAGCCTGTAATGAGCTTTGTGAGGCCATTGAGTTGAAACTCGCAAAGCTCCCACCGAAGCGGCCCTGCTGTGAATAGGAATCAGCATGGGGCTGCTCTCCAAGCCTCCGGCCTGCCAAATTCCAGCAGAGAGCCTTCCAATCCCTGCACGAAGCCTGCTCCAAGGGAACTTTGCAAAAAATAAACCTAAATACCACTCTTACTGCTCCCACATTCATGAGTAATGCAGCTCCCTGCTCAAACATCAGGCTCAGCTGTGTGCCACCTCTACTTTATATCATATGTGTGTCGTTTTGGTGTATATTTATTACACTTCAACACATTCCTCGCACATTGTAGGAAGGCACAAGTTCTAGCCAGGGATCCTCATTTCCAGGATAATTCCTGATGCATTGACCTGTCCCCTCTGATTGTCCCCATGTTGTGTGTTGGGTAGTGACAAATCTGCATAATACTACATCATGTACATTTGCTTAAATGATTTACAAATAAAAGCTTGCACTGATACAAAGGGGGCACTTGTATAGAGCAAACATACCACCACATGTGCCTAAAATATTCCCTTTTCTAAAACCTTTATTTATTTCTGTTTTTTTCTTAGATTTATAGTTAATTTTAGAGATTACTCCTTAGAGAAGTATATGAAGATACAATGTATGTATTTGTTGGAAAAACACAATAAATAAAGAGAAAAAAATATTCCCTTTTCTGCTTTTACTTGGGAGGCACTGTATCACTTTAACCCATACAAAGAGTTTAGTACAATCAGTCATTCAACTGTAACCAGGGTTGTCACCGGCCTGGCCAGTAAAAATGAAGCCTATGTTATTAATAGGGGAAATGCATAAAAATATAGGAATTTTATTTAAGAAAAGAAAATTAACTCTTAAAATAAATAAATACTCAGACTCTACAGCCACCCAAGGAGTGGTATTCAATTAAAAAGAAAAAAGAAAGAAAAAGAACCTTGTTTGTGACTGTATCAGATTCACCAGACCTGTTGTATTTGAACCACACTTCCCTTAATATTTGTCACAATGATAATGGTTACTTATATGTTTAAATAGACAACCTTATCTGCTTAAATTAACCAACTTGATACTTTGTTAGAAGTCTCAAGGATAAGCTGATAACACCAGGTTACATGAATTGTGAAAATTACAATGTTGCTTTTTGTTGAGATAAAATAATTTTATTTTGTAAATTATATCCATATAAACGGTGACTAATGATGCAATCGGTTATAAACGGCGAGTAGTGATGTAATTTTTGTCACATGACTCACTAAAAATAAAGTACCCCATGTTGAAAAATATGAGGATATTAGAAGTTACCTCGCCTTTGGCCTCGTATTTTTTATATGGTCATGAAACTCCTCGGTGACTTACATATATATATATATATAGATATATATATATATATATATATATATATATATATATATATATATACATTCTATAATTTATTTTATAGGTCAATACAGGTAAAATAAAAACATTCTTTTGTACAAAGGCATTTTGCTTTACTTTTTCTTTAACATTAGACAGCAAATCTGTTTTTGTATTTTTTGGTTAGTTTGAAATGGAGCACGGTTATATTAAAACATCCTGCAATACATTTCTGTACCAAGGAATCTTGATTTGGTTCACTAAACATGCATTCTATGATCCATCTCGGATGTGCTTTTGATATTTGTATTAATATTTCCTCCGCCAAATATTCTTACCGACGAGTATTATGGATATGCTGTAATTCAGAAATTAGTGGATTTTTATTTATTTTTTTTATTCGTGGTGGGGTGCTGGATTAAGAGGCTGGAAGAGTGTAAAACAAGTCAACGTGTAATTGTATGATAAGGCTCTCACGAGGAATTTATTGGCCACCTTGCCATTCCTACTCCTTTCTAATCTCGTTTAGCACATTCATTCTGTGCAATCTGTCTCCATAATCTCCTGTGACAGAATGGCAGCCAATAGAAGCATGCATGTTTGGAGAGCTGAGAAAATATGCACAGGCGTGATAAACTCATGCTAATTATCCATTTTTAGGACACCAAGTGCACAAGATCAAGGTTTACAAATAGCAAAGCCAGAGCCAATGACTATGGCTTCCTGGTGTGGGATATATTGGAGGGGACAAGATAAGCGTTTCACATGCAGAAGAGATTTATTGGTCAAAGGGTTTACCTCTCACTTCCTCACTTTTATTCTAGAATACATTTATTTGGGCTAAATTCACCAGAACATCACTCTTTTATTTGGCAGTGTGCCATGACTGGCTTGCTCATTGTGCTTGTTCAATAAAAGTCCTTGTAATATAGAAGCAGTTGATAAGAAGATACAAATAATTGAGGTAATGGGCAATTTCCTTTAAATTGCTGGTATAGTAGATAATCAGTTGCTGAAGCACCAAGGAGCATGATAAAACACACTTGTTTTTAATGAAAACTGAACATAGTTTTTTTTTAATTGTCCTTGTCCTTTAGTAAGTTATTGCTGTGTTTTCTCTTTCAACACATATGTATATATCAAGGAGCAGATGTAACAGGTATAGCTGTGTACGAATGAGGATTTTTTTATATTCTGTAAAATTTCAAATATAAACCCCTTAAAGGGATACTGTCATGGATAAAACATGTTTTTTCCAAAACATATCAGTTAATAGTGCTGCTCCAGCAGAATTCTGCACTGAATCCACTTCTCAAAAGAGCAAACAGATTTTTTTTATATTCAATTTTGAAATCTGACATGGGGCTAGACATTTTGTCAGTTTCCCAGATGCCCGAGTCATGCGACTTGTGCTTGCACTTTAGGATGGAATTAATTTCTGGCAGACTGTTATTTCTCCTACTCAATGTAACTGAATCAGTCTCAGTGGGACTTGGCTTTTTCTATTTAGTGCTGTTCTCAGTAGCGTCACTAGAGGGGGGCGGGCCCTGGTGTGTGACGCGCAGCCGGGCCCCGCCCCCTCCGTACGGCCGCATTTGTCAGTGGCGCACGGGCTGCCAGGGGGGCCTGAGGGGGTGCGGGCCCTGGCCCCTGCTCCTCCGATAGTTCCGCCACTGGCTGTTCTTAGATCTTCCAGGCAGCTGTTATCTTGTGTTAGGGAGCTGCTATCTGGTTACCTTCCCATTGTTATTTTGTTAGGCTGCTGGGGGGGGGGGATGAAGGGGGTGATATCACTCCAACTTGCAGTACAGCAGTAAAGAGTGATTGAAGTTTATCAGAGCACAAGTCACATGACTGGAGGCAGCTTGGAAATTGACAATATGTCTAGCCCCATGTCAAATTTCAAAATCGAATATAACAAAATCTGTTTGCTCTTTTGAAAAATGGATTTCAGTGCAGAATTCTGCTGGAGCAGCACTATTAACTGATGCGTTTTTTTAAAAAAAAAACATGTTTTCCCATGACAGTATCCCTTTAAGTTTTATTACATACGCTCATATACCATACACACTCGTACTACCATATTTAATAGGCAAACCACTACACCCAGTCAGTGCATAGGCTGTCGTCAATCTGTGGCTGAAGTTGTGGTGCTCGGGATCTGGTCAAATGTTTTGAATAAAGCTTAAATTTACGATGTTGTCTGGTTGTGAAATTTAGAATCAAAAGGCTTCTGTGAAATGAACTTTATCCCCAGAATGTTATGGTATATATGAGTTAATTATCTTTTGGATAACATATCCATCAATATATTAGTAATTCTAAATATACATCTCACTGAAAGAAGTTCATGTCCTGCAGTTCAATCAGTGATTTATGTGCATGATTTAGAGCTTCCTTATAATACCAAATAACAAGTGCTCCATAGTTTGCATTGCAGTTCTATTGCTCTTTGCCCCTCCTACACAAGGCACAACTATTCAGAAAAACATCATGTTATAAGAGACAATGCAACCCTGTGTATATATGAAGTCATCTTTGAATTCCATGACATATAGACAGGGATATTGTGAGACAATTTGCAATTGGTCTTTTTTGTAGCTTTTGATATTTTACGCTTTCTGTTTAGTAGCTCCAGTGTGGTGTTTTCAGAAGATATCCCAAGCAACCAGGGATTGGCTAATAGGGGAGACCAATATAAATAGGAAGATGAGTAATACAAAGTAACAATAACAATTACATTATAGCCACAAAGAGCATTTTTGGTTGCTGGAGTATGTGGCTGGAAACAGGTGGAATAAGGCAAGTAAATTATAAACAAAAAAACGAAAAAAAAGACCAATTCAAAAATATCTCTATAACTATTTTGCTTGGGATAGCTTCTGAAAACTTCAAGCTGGAGCTGCTTAACATAAACCTGAAAATATCAAAAGCTACAAAAAAGAAGACCAACTGCAAATTTATCTCTGAATATCCCTGTCTATAGGTCATGGAATTCAAAGATGATTTCATATATACTTATATTTTAAAGCAGGGGGGCATTATGTCTTATAACATAAATGTTTTTATGTGTTAAAAGATAATTTAAAGATCAAGTCCTCTTTAAAATTAGGGAGTACAGTGTTAGGTTTCCTTTTTATATAGATTCAATTATTTTCACAGGTGAAATCCTTGGGGGCATAAGTGCATTGCATGTAAGGATTCATATACACCTGCACTAACAGTGGGTTGATGCGGCCATGGTATACTTAACAAATATTAGACCAGCCAATATTGCACACACAAGTACAACTCCAGTTTCACATACCACATGCAGAGCCCCAATACTAATACAACCTGGTCACTGCAATTGGCCCATACATTGGTCATGTTTAATGTGGAGTGTTATTTATTCATACTAACCTTTCCCTTTTCCAGAAGTGACTGGTTAGTGTTGTCCCCCCACCTACTTCGCTCCTTCCCATAAATAACTCTGACAGAAGGTAGCCAAAGAAAAGAGATAGCTGTAGCCTAATGGGCACGTGTATCAAAAAGTTATAGAACAATGTAGCGGCCCTTAAAGTTCTTAGTGAGTCACAAAAGTTTTTTTTTCTTGTGTGTCAGTTTATAGGAGCCAGTTTGGCAAGTGAAGCAAGTAATGAAAATTGAGAGGAGGAAGTCATTCAACTGATGTCAAGTTCCCCGGGGTAATTATTTAAGGAAACAACCTCTAATATGTGACAATGGCCACCTGAGTTATTTACTGCCAAACCCAGATAAATGTAAGATTTCATAAGGTTAGATAGGCAGCCCCACAAAAATCTTACAAGCAGCAAACATATATAAATAACTGAGTTCTGCAAAAGCATATGAACATGACAGCCATCTGCAGATTCACTAAATATTGTTTCATATCTGTCTCTGCATCAGGAATATATTAGTCTGAAATTAGCAGTGGTCAAAATGCCTTAAAGGGCAAGTCAAACCCAAAATAGAAATTTGCCTAATAAAAGAAAACATAATGCTAAGCAACTTTCCAATAGACATTTATAAAAAAAAATTCAGTCCTTTTAAAGTTATTTGTAAAAACTATTATTAACTACTAAACTACTATAACTACTAAAACTTGCTATTGAAAGCAGCATTTGCTTAACTCTTGGCTGTTACTTTTTAAACAATGTTGCAAAAGTCTTAGTTCCCCAGCAAAGACAGGTCTGTTAATCAGCTGCCTTCTCTTACATTGTATCAACAGTCTGAGCCACCAGGGACAGACAAGCACTGCTTTCAATAGTAATACATATACAAATTATGTAACCCATACAAAATGTGTAATGAACGTATATTGCATAGTTGTTAAGAATTGTGTTTTCTTTTATTAGGCAAAATATCATTTTATGGTGTTGACATTCCTTTAAAGATGCAGTTTGGATCCAGGATAGCTGAAACCCATTTACTGCTGGAAAGGAAGGGAAATTTATGTGGCCATAACATGGTTTGTATGAACCACATTCACTCTCAGACTTTGATGCAACTGTGATCCTATTCAATCGGACCAGATCAATTGGTTAAGCTAGCTGATGACAATCAAATCCATTAAGTGTTTGGAAATAAGATGACTTCATGTTGCAGGGGCTAATTTATTAACACTGGCCAAATTTGCACCTGAGCAGTAACTCATGGCAACCTATCAAATGTTTGCTTTTATTGATTCACCTGCAGCTGACCAGCCAGTCACGGATTGGTTGCTATGGGTTACTGCCCTTAGGCTAATTTGCATAGTCTTTATAAGTAAGCCCCACACTGGAACAGTATCTCTGACAATGTATTTGAGATGGTGGAGAGAAGTCCCATGCCTTCCGTGCTGTCTCCCAGTAATTTAGTTTTAAACTGCAGGACAGTGGCAGTATAGTAGTGTTTCTCTACCAGGAAATGTGTTCTAGAGCTTTTTGGGGATAAGATATAGAGCAGCCATTTTCCACATATCTGACTTGTAAGTGGCTATGGTGTAGAGTTGTGCTTTGACCACCACAGGTCTGCATGAGAGGACCATGGAAATTAAAAATGTTGATATTCTGATATGTTAATATGATATGTGAATTGCCTGCTATAACTTGGAATTTTTATTGATTCATTTAAATCCCTGGGATAATAAAGATAAGAGATGCTTAAAATGCACTGCTTTGGTTTTTAATAATCAGCTCAAAATATCCAAATTATTAGAGTATATAACCTTCAGTAGAGGTTAAGGGAATAGTTGAAGGAGGAGTCATCCCATTATTTGCCCCTTCTATCATAACCATATTTCTTGTTTATTTTTAGTAATGTACACATTCATTGTTTTAGTTTGTGCTGCTTTAGCCCAAGCATTCTTGTTTATCCACAGAGGACCCTTTGTTTAATGAGTGGCTGCTTATTTTAAGGCCTGTCTGCACCCGGGGTAATGATGGGGTTTGTTTATACAGAGTAGTAGTTCTCAGTAGATTGTTGATCTTTTTTTATTTTGTCAGGGCTTTCAATTTAAGATGTTGCCATGTTTAGTGAAGAAATACATTTTCTGTTTAAGGTGCATTGAACAAGAACTTTAGTCAAAAGTTTGATATGTGTACTTAAAGCTTAAAGTCATTTGTGAAAGTGGGGGCTTTAAAGCTTGAAAACTGAGCAATCATAAGCCCTAAGAAATAAATGTGTGCGATATACACTAAAGAAATATGGGGCTCCCAGATTCAGACTGATAAAGCTGTGCACGCAAAATATCTAAAAGGAAAGTGTGCCCAAAAGTAACTCAGCATCTAAGGGTGCTCCTTTGTGGCATTAAAGTTTATTGGTATTCAGTTCCAAATGAATAAAAACCAACAAACACCAAGCTGAGTTTTTTTTTCTTTATGAATCCAGGAAAATCTAATAGAAAACATAAGCACTACACATATTGCCTGACATATTGTGTAAAAAAAACAAGAACGTGCCAGTGCATTATACTCTTATAAATATAAAAAGATTGTGCTTAAAAAGAGTAGTGCTTTGGGTTGATTTATTGAAAATGTCTGCAAAAACCATACTAGTCCCGCCCATCTGTTCCATTTCAAGCTGCCTCCTTTTCCATGAGCCCTCAGCACTCAGCACACTGCACTGTAGGATCTGAACCAATCAGAAGCAAGACTGAACTGGTACGGAACCGAAGCCTGTATTTTGCCTGCGTGAATGTAGGGTTGTGATAGGTTAACCCCCTCCTACTATGTTTCTGGCAGAGACCATTATGACACACCCAACCCTCATTCGAAACACGGACAGGGACTGTAGCAGATCTATAGTGATGGGCCATTTTTAAAGATAAATATTAACTTTTGTTTGGAAGTAAAACCAACACCATATACTATTCATTTTTGCCTACAATATTTAAAGGGTTTTTCAGATATATTATATGTCTCCTTTAAGAGTTCTATTTGAAAGACATAACTATACATTTGGTTAGCCTACATTCTTGCCTCACTCCCTACCCCAGAACTAAAGAGCATATGCTGTGCCTTCAATACCTGAGTGAAGGCACAGCATATGCTGTGGAAACATTTGGATAACAAATTTGAAAGACATGGATCTTTACTGTCATAGGGCTATTGTATATCTAGATACAGATAGTGAGTTAAATGACTAAGATACATTTTCCTAACCTAAAGATGGCCCTGCACTGGCTAGTCTTCAAGGTATCTGACCAATCTGCCAGTGGAGAATAGGCAGATAAAATAAATGGCCATACCCAGGGATTGCTACTGTTCCACGTGGATCCTCTTCACTTAATGCACCAAACACCCATTAATAAGGTGTATTTACATTTTCAGTTTGTGACAGGATGGTTATAAAATGCCAGACCCTTGAGTTGACATATTTGCTCTGGCCATTTGTGACTAGCTTAATTCTCTGTTCTTTGAACAGAAATAGTAAACATGGTCATAATGGTCAGTTCTAATTATATTACCTTCTTGGAGAACTATGTGAAGTCAACTATTTGCTTCAGGACATTCATGTTATACCTGTAATTGCAAATCATTTTCTATCATACTATTTTCTTCAGTTTTGGAACTCCCAATGACAGTAAACAGGCAGGTGCCATTTGGTGGACACTGCGTAAACACAAAATCTTGTGTATGCCCCAGAATGGGGGACCTGATGTTCATGCACAGGCTACACAGTAAGAGACAGTATGGAGGAGGAATGTTACGAGGGCAGTGAAATCTAGAAAGTGCAGAAATTAAAGTGAAAAGTGATTGCTGTCTGAGGCATAGAGTCAGTGAAGGCAATATAAGATTGACAGCTGCACAGTCATTTGTCTCATGTTTTGAATAAAAAAGAAAATGTATTTAATCACATATCATTTATATCCAATGTTTCGGTCCTCATTAGGACATTTATCAAGGACAACAATATGTGACAACTATAGCTGATATAGTTCTAGTTAGCTGCCTATAGCTGTTTAAAAAAAGCATTTATTTCATTAAATGTCTGCCCAAGCCACAAATTTAGGTGCTAATATTGTGACAAAGAAAGGCATGTCCCCCTGAAACAATGTGCTTGATACTTTCTATGGGTGAAAATAATTGGGTTAAGCACCCTTTTGCTATTCTTTTGTGTGTACTTCTTATTCTATTTATATGTCATTAGCCTATAGATCAGAGATCCCCAACCAGTGGCTCGTGAGCAACATGTTGCTCTCCGACTCCTTGGATATTGCTCCCAGTGTGCTTATTTTATAATTCCTGGCTTATAGGAAAGCCTTAGTTGCATAAAAAACTGGTTTACTGCCAAACAGAGCCTCCTGTAGGCTGCAAGTCCACATAAGGGCTACCAATACCCAATCATAGCCCTTATTTGGAAGCCCCAGGAACTTTTTGCATGCTTATGTTGCTCTCCAACATTATTTTACACTTGGATTTGGCTTACGGGTAAAAAAAAGGTTGAGGGCCCCTGCTATAGATAATAATGGATATCACTTATTTAATTTGTACAAGCATAGCCCTATACAACTTATTGTTTTGTATCAACTACACATAATATAAAATGGAGATTGCAAATCTGGGTTAGAGCTAAAAAATAGCAATTATTTGCTCTTAATTTGCACCTTTATACAGTTCTTGACGTTAAAAATAGCAATTCTTGCAAATGACAAAATGCAGCAAAAAATAAAGATGTTTACAATTTAAA
Organism: Xenopus laevis; assembly: GCF_017654675.1. Lineage (NCBI taxonomy): Eukaryota > Metazoa > Chordata > Amphibia > Anura > Pipidae > Xenopus > Xenopus laevis. The sequence continues at coordinate 121,169,831 of NC_054373.1, forward strand.
GATTTTTTCTTGTGGTATATTTAAAAATGTATTTTTCAATGTAACTCCAATGTAATGCAACTTTGAATGTTAGAATAAATAAATAGCTACTAAATAAAGCATAAATAGTATAATGTTTATAATCAAAAACATGAGCTTAAAAGGGCATTATGAGTACCCCTTCTTTACCAATTATATTTTATTGATTTATATAGATATATTCTCATGATAACTAATAAGCAGTTTGCCCCATATTGTCTTCAGTGTTACCCACATACCGATTAACACAGTAAAACCAAAAGTAATGGCAAGTGTTATTTTGCACTGCCCAGTGTAGTATATTTCCTGATTTGTTTAGGTTTAGCAGTTGTATTTACTCAAACTTCCTTGTGATGATCTGTAACCCTTCATGCACACTTTCAAAGACTTATTAGATATATGTAAATATATGAACATTTGTCTTTAGCCTCTTCATTGATAACTTATGATTTAATGATGACTATAAAGTATAATAAGGGTGATTCTCTAAAGGCCTGTAAAAATGACCACTAACAGAAGGCATATTCCCCAAATGAAGAGTAATTATCTTAGAGATAATAGCTTACAATTCCCTAAACCTTTGAAGAATAAATGTATGTCAGGGAAATAGCAAAATTAAAGCTATTAACAGCACAAAAATAAAACCTGTTTAACTCACAGTACATACATGCAAACTGAAGAAATATTCCCCTTTAGTTAACAGTTGACTCTGTGCAGAATATATTAATATAGTAATATGTACTTTTGAATTTTCATATGGTAACATATTATTTCTCGCTGTTGGTCAAACTCACTAAAAAGAGTGGCACTAAATGCATGTTTATCCTGTTGGAAAACTAATTTTATTAAAAAGGGAGGTAGCTATTTTTGGACACAGACACATATGCGTGATATATATATATATATATATATATATATATATATATATATATATATATATATAATAAGTCCTGGACTGGAGCACACTATTCATATGGAGCAGCTGCCTGGGTGCTGGTTAAATTACATGCATACAAACCGATCCCAATAAACCGCAGAACACAGGACTTTCGGTTCAAATACAAGAACCTTCCTCAGGTGGGGTACCCCACCTGAGGAAGGTTCTTGTATTTGAACCGAAACGTCGAATACATTTTTTACCACTTTTTGCATCTATAAGTCCTGTGTTGTGCGGTTTATTTGGGATCGGTTTATATATATATATATATATATATATATATATATATATATATATATATATATATATATATATATATATACTCAAAATCATCTGTTCTTGATGATGATTCCTAGTACCATTCCCAATTCCAGTCCCTGTCCCTATCTACTCTTTTTAATGTGCCCTAAATCGAAAGGTTCTCTCTATCCTAGATAGATCATTTTCTGATCAAATTCAGGAAGGGTTAAAGCTTGTACATTCAGCAAAACATCCAATTTGAAGCCCTCCAACTGTAGAGGCAGGAAGTCCAACATTTGTCAACAGCAAAACTGCACCTCATTAGTTAGACTCCCCCTTACTGCCAGGGTTATATAGAACAATAAGCAGCTCCGTATTAGATACCCATATCATCATAGTTACATTGTTAAATCGGGTTGAAAAAAGACAAAGTCCACAAGTTCAACCTCTCCAAATGAAAACCCAGCATCTATACACACACCCCTCCATACCTTCACATAAATTAAATATACCCATATCTATACTAACTATAGAGTTTAGTATCAAAATAGCCTTTGATATTATGTCTCTCCAAAAAATCATCCAAGCCCCTCTTAGGGCAGAGACACACGTGGAGATTCGTGGACATTTAGTCGCCTAGAAACAAATTGCCAATTCCTTGGGCAACTAATCTCCCCGAACTGCCTTCCCTCCGGCTAGTATATAAATCTCCGGCGGGATGGCTATCTGAGCTTTTTGTTTTCTGAAGTCGCCCCTGAGGTTTCCTGGTGAGGCAACTTGGGGCGACTTCGGAAAATGAAGAGATCCGAGTGCCATCCCACCAGGCGACTAAATCTCCCCGAATCTTCAGGTGTGTCTCTGCCCTTTAAAGCATTAACAGAATCAGCCATCAGAGTAATATAGTAAGATAAACAACACCTTATTAATTACATTGTCTTATCACATTTTATGATGTCTCCCTTTACATGCCCCCAACAAGCAGAGGTGTGATCATACAGGAACGATCTGGAAGAGAAGAACCCTAGTATTATATTTGAATTGTGCTCCTAATAACAACAATATCGATTTGATAGTTAATTAGATAGAAAAACGTTACAACTAACTATCCCTGAATGAAAAGTACTGAGTTTCTGCTAAAAGAAAACAAGAGCTCCAGGGCTGTAGGAGAAGGAAATGCAGAATGCTTACACCCAGCCCCTAGATCTCATGAACAGCAGCCAGCCTGTGCTATTAGCCAACTAATTGAATTTGCCCTAACCTCCAGGGAAAACCATTATACTGATCCAACCTTCTGTATAATCGCCCATTCCTGTCTCTAGCAAGTGTGTAGTTCCACGGAAGGAACCATTAGTTGTCCCTTGGAGTGTGTTGCAAAGACCTCTATGCTTGTACTGTCAGACTGGCCCACCAGGATGACAGAAAAACTCCCTGTGGACCCAAGTGTCTGTGGGCCCTAGTGCTGCTAAACATTTGGCCTATTTCATGACCATTCCCTATTTCTTTGAGAACAGAGGCTAAATAGATGGAATAATAGATTATAGTATTATAGTATGTAAAGAATAGAGACTAGAGGTTGAGTGAGGAGAAGAAGAAGAATAGTACTGAAAGTGGGCCCCTGGTCCATGGTTCTTTTTTGGGCCCCTGGTCTAAGGTTTTTGGGTGGGCCCCTGGTGTCCTTGTATGCTTCTCCCACTATGGCACCCTATTTACCTCATTTATAAATGCATAATTTCAATCCTGCCGCCCCAATACCTCGCTGAACATTTGCCTGTGCATAAACGAGCGAGAAAAAGTGGTGTTGTCAATTTCTTTGTCGTTGCAGCGATCGTTATTTTTTTATCTCTAGTTTTCTCAATTCAGAACCCTAGAACATGAGGGGAATTGTAACCACCCCTTGTGCTGTAATTTCCCCAACAGGCAAGCTGAGCTTCATGGGGACCGTGGGCTGCTTTAATTTGCCATATAAAGTCACTATTTAGTGGGCTGATGGGGGCTGTTTGGGCCTCTGTGTACTTGAAAATTTGGAATGTCAGGGCCTATTTTGACTCCCATTCCTGACCTGCTAGGGACCACAGGTGTTTCCCTGGACACTAAGCTGCAACTAACACAATCTATACATGATGTCCGGTATAAGGCATAGAATAGAACAGAGAACAAGAAGAAAACGCAAATAGCAGGCTCCCCAATTATGACAAAAAGCTGAAAGTTTAATTAAAGGGCCAGTAACATCAAAAAAAATTTTTAAAAAATTCTCCTGCTCCTGAGTCCTGGTATATATATTTACCTGGTCGGCACGAACCTTTTAACCCCTGCCCCCCCCCATAGAGAGGCACCTGCTTGTTGCCAAGCGCTGGCCCAGGCAGGGTTGAGTGGCTCCCATGCTATGTGATTAGAGAGGGTCAGGCTCGCTGCTAACCCCAAGGTCAGGATTCCTACTAGGCACTAATCCCACTCTGTGGCAGCATCAAACTAAACCCCCCCTCCGCCCCCTGTTCATTCCCATCCTAATGACCTGCTCATACAGAGCTGTCTCTGCCTTCCTGGACAGCCCATTGCTCCAACTGGGGTGCAAGGAAAGCCAATAAACATTAAGGGCGCATTTGACAGCTTGCTGCCCATTTACCCTGATTCACAAATGATGCACGTTAGGGCATGCTGTTATTGGGGGCACCCCTGACTGCACCTGACACTGCAGAGCCCATAGAGATTATAGATTGCCATGGAGCACTCAGTGTGTACTGGCAACAGGTCTGTTCCCTCATTAGATCTATTTGCAAAAAAATATCAGCTTTTCCAAAATGCATTTTGCAAACAATGAAACTGCTCCCAAATCTGTCTACTGCAAAATTAAACAAGACTCTACTTGCGCCCATTTATTTCACTTCGATCTCTACTCTAGAATAAAAATGACAGCACTTTGTAAAATGTTGGAACATAAATTGAACAAGGATGGATTTAATGAATTACAGGATAAAAATGTATCGGTTTTGCCTTTTGCATAATAGCTATATTTAATGAAAGTGTTTGAAAAAGTGGGCGAAAAGACAAACAAGGGAAAGGAACCGATGCACAGAATATATATAATAAATGGCATATAAACAAACACTCCTCTTGCAGATACATTTAATTCAGCGCGAAAAATTTCAACCCAAAAAACTTTTACAAATTCGGAAATACCTTAAAACGTGTCATACAATGATAATCGAATACACATTCTATCTCAAATGACCCACGAGTGCCCTGGGACCCGAATTTAAACCCATAACTTATCTTCTTTCATCTGAAAATTTATCACAGCGGTCGCACCAAGTTTGTCAGACTGGAAACTATTAGTCAGTGAAAAGAATATTTGTTATAATTGGACAGGTAATGACATGTAAAATATAAATGTTCGGGTTAAGTAGAACTTAATTACGCCATCATTAAATTAATAGACATCCTAATGAAAATGTTGCAATGGGTTTAACGAACCACATAAAAAGCCAACATGACACAAAAGGATTACTCATTAGGGCTGTAATTACAATGGGACTCATACAGAAAAGTGCAGTTTCGTATAAAATGATGGGATTTGCTTTTTAGCGATCTGTAAAGGAGAAAATGACCCGTCAAAAACATTTATGTGCCCTTTCTGTCAGCGCTAAAAATGTAAATACGCAGCATAGTGTAATAAATACACAGTGTAGTGGAAAATTGTAAAATGCCCATTTTTTTGATCTAACAAATCCCAGATGCAAATGATTAGCAGAAATTCTCTTGTAAAACGAAAACCAAGTCTGTCAGGGTGAATGGGAGGTGGAATGTATAAAAATATTAATATTATACATATATATATATATATATATATATATATATATATATATATATATATATATATATATATATATATATATATATATATATATATATATATATATGTATATATATAATATTAGATATATTAAAATCTATTTAAGTAGATTGTTTTCTGAAATAACTAAAAGTTTATCTCACTGGAAACGAAATACACTTATAATTCAATGGTATGAGAATGTCTGTATCCTGATTCAGTTACACTTACAAATATTTCCCATTTTTATCTTCTCTATCTGCCTTTAACATAGGGAGATGTAAAACTAAAAATACATTTTTGCCAAATGATATATATATATCGAATTCTAAGAAACGTTCCAAAATACATTAAATACATTAATTAGGAATGTATAAAACTGGCGGTTCTGACTTTGGAAACACTGTAGTAGAAGCATGCAGTCAGCTGCCTTCTGCTACAGTGTTTCAAAGGACAGAACCAGCAGTGCAGAAAGGGATAAACAAACAATGCTTTCAATTGCACTTACATTTTCATGTTTTGTTTAAACCCACAGAAGATTTAATCAGTGCATATTTGAAAGTTGCTTAGAATTACATTCTTTTTCGTTGAGTCAAATTTGATTTTTGAGTTTACATGACCTTTGAAAGCATAAAGGTATAGAATTAATTGCAGAACCAGTCTCACATTCAAGAACATTCAAACTAACAGGCCAATACTTTTGTAACCGTCTGCATATTTCTGCATAAATACTTTCAACTGTAGATGTGTATTTATATGTAAATTAATTCGTTTTAGCTGACATTTAACAATCGGCCAATGTGATAAAACGAAATAACGAAAATCAAAGTCCTATAAACTTTTTCACTTTGTACACCATTTTAAGATTATTTTGCCAATTCATTTTAAGGTGGTTTCAAACAAATCTATCTAGGAATATAATGACGATGTGAAAGAAATAAATCATTAAAATGTTATTTTATAATCGCATCAAACGAACTAAAACTTAATAATGTCTTAATGTCTTACAAGCTAAGTGACAATGATATATTGGTGAAACTGCGATGTTATAGCCATTTCTTCACATAAATAAAATATTTTACATCCTCCGAATAATCGGAATTTCAGTGCATAAAAGAAGCAACATTATTTATTTTCAGTTGAAAATTTATTTAGCTGAAAATTCAATTTATCCTTTGAGTACTTGTTCTCTTTAGGCAGAGAGGACGTTTGATAAACTATGTACACAATATGAATTTCGAAAAAATATCTCACCAGTAATTTACAAGAAATTATACAAAACAAAATGAGGGAATCGGGTACGAGAACGCATACAAAATAAAAAGCCAGAATCGACTTCTAGTCTGGAGGGAGGGTTATAAATAAACGGCAACATCTACAAAACTTTGTAACTGGTATTGAAATTGCTTCCTAGGTGACAAGTGAGACACTCGGATGGCAGATCCGAAATAATATGAAATGTAATAATAATAGTCTTTAATATGAGATCTGGTTTATGGCTGATGCTTGTGGAATTACAAATAAAACTGAGTGCTTTCTAGGCGACTTATAAATACTGTACAAAAATCAATGAAACATTTTTGTTCCCTTCTAAAACTAGCTTAGAAATATCATTTAGCTTCTATAAAGAGAAACAAATCGGGGTTTTCTGATAGTTTTACTGTATTTTTTTTAGCACGGATCTGAGACTTCAATTTCTTACAAGAACATCAAAACATCTCTGTACAAAACAAAAAGAGAGAGGGGAGTTGTGGGAGAGTGGAGGGAAGTGTGCTGCCCTGGTCTTTGGTGAGCAGACAGGATGCATTGTCCCTAAAAGGATGAGCACAGTCCCCTACCAACTGTTACTGTCCTGCTTCAGAAAGTCCCTCAGATGTGTGTCAGTGGCATGGTGCCGGTTACCCCCGTGCCTGCCCCCTGGTAGTGTTGGGGTAGGCTGTGAAGTCTGCTAGTTGCCGCTGCCGCCGCCGCTGCTGCCGCTGCTGCAGCAGCTGCCGGATCCCCGACTTCCCCCCCAGTAGGCAAGTACATGCTGATCATCTCCCGCAGATCTCCGGGACATGGCGGCCGGTTGTGGGAGCCTCCTCCACTTACTGGGGGACTGACGCTGGGTTCGGATTTCACCAGGGATCCCAGTGCCCCTAGGGCACCTGATGATGCGGCTGCGGCAGCCGCAGCAGCTGCAGCCGCCGCCACTGCGGCAGAAGACGGAGAGCCCTGGTGCTGCTGTTGGCTGGAGCTGTAGCTCAGAGCCCCGTAGCTGGAGGGAGATGCGCTCATATAGGTCTGGGCTCCGGGCAGCGGGCTGTACTGCAGGGCGCTCATGTCGTAACGGTGCATGGGCTGGGGCGGAGGGGGCGCCGAGTGTGGCCCGGGGTTGTGGTGCGGATGGTGATGCGGGTGATGGTGAGGATGGTGGGGGTGATGGTGCGGGTGGTGTCCCCCGCTGCCTGGGTGCTGTTGCTGCTGTTGACTGTAAGCAAGTTGAGCCTCCTGCATCATTGCAGCAGCGGCAGCAGCGGCCACAGAGCCCGGGTAAGCACCGTTGGCCCAGCCGTTCATATGAGCGTACCCGCCTGTAGATGCGCCTGAGCCGGGACTCTCCAGACGCTGTACCACCACCCCTCCCCCTCCTCCACCACCACCTGGACTCAGGCCGACCCCCATGTGGCCTCCTCCAGCCGCGTGCAGCAGCCCCCCAGCTAGAGAGTACTTGTCCTTCTTCAGCAGGGTCTTGGTTTTGCGCCTCGGCCGGTACTTATAATCCGGGTGTTCCTTCATGTGCAGGGCGCGCAGTCTCTTGGCCTCGTCAATAAAGGGTCTCTTCTCAGCCTCCGACATAACTTTCCACTCGGCCCCCAGCCTCTTGCTGATCTCCGAGTTGTGCATCTTGGGGTTCTCCTGGGCCATCTTCCTCCTCTGGCCTCTGGACCATACCATAAAGGCGTTCATTGGTCTCTTGACCCGGTCCTGGTTGGCTTTATTTCCCCCGCCTCCCCCGGCTTGCCCTGTGTTGCTAGGGGGCTGCACCCCGGGGGAGTGTAAGTCCGTCTCCATCATCATGCTGTACATTCAAACTAGCTTTCTGGGGTCCCCCCCTCTCTAGTGCAATGATGGGGACTGGGCAGGGGTGCAGTGGGCTTGATATTGGGACAGGAGCAGTGAGGAACCCAGTGGGAACAACTTGTAGGGAAGTTTCTTGATTTCTGTGGCTGCTGCAACAGGTGCAATGACACTTGTTCCACTTACTGACCCCTCTTATGTGGCTGTTTCCTCGCCTTTGTCCCAGGGCTGCCTGCGATTCTCAGCTTCGTCTGCTTCTCTTCATTGGCCGAGATGGAGTGCGCAGCTGGATGCAGATGGAGATGCCCCTGCGACTGATGCCAGTGTTTCAGCTCAAAGTCAGTATCACTAATCGCTCTGCTCCCACATTGGATTGAGTTCTGGCAGTGGGATACAGCAGCAGCAGCAGCAAGGCAAAGACAACGATGGAGTTTATTAGCAGCAAGTCCCACTGAGCAGATAAGCGGGAGAAGCAGAAAGTCTGTGCGGAGCAGTCGCTGATGCAAAAGGTGGTTGTTTCTGAAGCTTGTGCTCCTCGCCTGCGGCAGCTCATACACACCGATTCCTGCACGTAGCAGCCATAGGGCGCAAGCCGGCTGGGATTAAATGACTTTGCCGCGGCCAATGGGAGGGAGGCTGCCGGTAGAGAGGGGAGGGCAGAGCTGGAGGACAGGAGGAGGGAGCGGGGTGTGCGCACTGTTCTGCCCGCCCGGGCACACGCTGGCCCATGACGTCATGGGGAGAAGATGCGGGACGGAGGGAGGCGTGTGCCAAGAGTGGGAATTAATGGGTAAAAGTCTTTTGGCTTCCCATTCTGTTACCTTTTGCAGGTGCACAAAGTGAGCCCATCTACATCCCAAACAGAATATTCCACTTCTCAATTCTGTACAGACGATGCTCTGCGTTTAGGAGCTTGGTATACATAATGCATGGTCTGCCTGCATGGTCAGCACCGGGACAGCTGCTTTTAGCTAAGGCCATGCGATAAGTGTTCAGCTGATATATCCTCCTAGCACACAGCCGCACTGACCCGAGGAGCGTTTATGGCATTTCTACCCGGACTGCTAATTTGCCTTCAGTTTGTTCTCGCCATATAAACCCAAGTACCGGCTGGCACTGGCACATAAACACAAACATCAGCATGCGGCTGAAACAAACAGCTCAAAATGATCTCAATAAAGAACCTGAAATAATTATAATCTATACCTGGCATCCCTTCTAAGGTCCAGAACCAGATACACTGACATTGGATATAAAGATTATAAATGATAAATAGGTAGAATGATATAAATATGTTAGATATATAGATGAAGTATATACAAAATATATATTGATATATAGATGATAATATATTAAAGATAGATGGCAAGTGACAAGTGAAAACCACGCATAGACAGTGGTACTCAGTGAGGGTCTCTAGTGGGATCGGGGATATGGAGGGAAGTGAGGGATGGAGGCTGCACAATTGATTAAGATCTTACTCAGGCTAATGTACCCATCATATTATCCCATGTGCATTTTATAGCAGCACAAAACAAAGGCCCAAAATGCAACAAGCTGAGAGAAAGTGCACTTTGCCACCAAATGCTGCAGAAAGGTAGTCATTTATCTGCAGAGAACCCCCCCAAACAGGTCTATGTGAGGTGATTCTAATTAACGAGCAGTGAGTGCCACATAGTTCTTGCATAGCTCTGCCTTGATATTGAAATTGCAATGCCCACAGTAAGTTGGGCACATCTGTTAGAGACCGATCTGGCACCATGCAATCCATTTATATCAACCCATATACAAGTCACGTTTGCAACTTCTCACCATCCAAAAAATATATTGCAGCCATTTAGAATAGTAGGAATGTTCATTTCTTTAACTCTTCCTCCTCCACCTGCAAGGGGAACAGGGAGTTCACTGGTAATTGCTTAGGAATAAATGTTCTGTTCTGTGTGTACATCAATGTTTGATGTATAAGCCCCTCTTATCGTGTAAAGCTGCGGAACATGTTGGCCACTGATGGGTAAAGAACAGAGTACACTGGGAACTCCTTATGCGTCCCAGCAAAGTGCAACACGAATATGTGCTTATTTATTAAAAGGGCAGTAAATACCAGAAAACTGTTTTCTGTCTACTGAAACAAAATGTATTCATAGGCAACTTTTCATGATGCATTCATCAAAGTTGTCCATAGGTTTGAATTAAATATCAACTGTAATTGTTATTGAAAACAGTATCGGTCCCTTGCTAATCTCTGCACTGCTAGATGTGACTTCTGAACAACAGATGCCAGCTGATTAGTAGACCTGTCTTGGCTGGTGGAGGGCTGACCTCTCCTACATTGTTTCAAGAGTCAGAACCAGCAGTGCAAAAAGGGACCGACAGATTTCAATAGCAATCATTTAAAAACCATTGACATTTAAATGAATGTACAAGAGAAAGTCGGATGGAATTATATTTTCTTTTATTAGGCAAAAGACCTTCGGGTCCAAGTACACAACATGCAGCTTTTTTGGGAACTAGTGTGTGGATAAACATATTTATTTTTAAAGTGTACACGTGTCATTATTAAACGAAAAAATTCGATTCCAACGTCCCCAGCGTCTGGGATAAGGCCAACGTTACGTGCTGCTTAGTCATCAGACATGGATCAGTTATGACAACTGGTAAATCTGGTACTGAAACTATGAATCAGTGAACAGTCGCGTCCTGTATAACTGGAACTAGAGGATGAGCTGAAATTGTACATTATTCCTTAACTTGAAAGCTATTACTGTACCTGCAGTTATGGTGACAGTAGTTGAACACCCTCAATTTAAGAACCTGTTGTTCCACTGTGGTGCCAGATACCTCTAATGTCACAGGGACCAACAGAACAGATTACAAGATGTATTACTTTATAGCAGGACAGTCTCATATGTCTGGAGCTGCTTTGCGTGAGGTCTTATCCCATGTATGATTTCCCAAAGTGGTGGGTGGCCTCGATGATTCACCTATTGAATATTGGTGTAATGGTTTCTGCTCTTATAGGGCTGACTGTTGATTTCTAACAAAACCTCTGGAGTGGAACATTTAATGCTGGATCTATATATTATTCCCCAAAAAGCCCAACTTTGGCTCCCTCTTGTAAAACCATTGTTAGTAATTGTTCCTGTTATTTCCAATGATCACTGCACCCACCAGCAAATTAGTGAGAGGCAGCCCAGCCCACGCCCTCCCAGCACCCCTTACAGTGGGGTGCCTGCTAGAACATTTACAGACTTTGGAGATAATATGTGAGTGCTGTCTGTAACTATCCCATCTGATCCCAGCTCGTCTTCTGACTACCTTTCCTTATCCCACATCCCTGCAGAGTCACTCAGCATTTCATTAGCAGCCTGCAGAGCATCTGATAAGGACACCCAGACCCTGCTGCATCGAAGGGTTCTATCGCCGCCTGCTGTTCACTAATCTATCTATCTATCTATCTATCTATCTATCTATCTATCTATCTATCTATCTATCTATCTATCTATCTATCTATCTATCTATCTATTATTATTATTATTATTACTATCTATTATTATTATTATCTATCTATCTATCTATCTATCTATCTATCTATCTATCTATCTATCTATTATTATTATTATTATTATTATTATTATTATTATTATTATCTCTATCTATCTATCTATCTATCTATCTATCTATCTATCTATCTATCTATCTATCTATCTATCTATCTATCATCTATCTATCTATCTTTCATCTTTGCTTTTTGTAGTCTGTACCAACGATCAAGACTATATTTCATTTTTAAGAAAATAGCCACTGTTTAGCAACTAATGTATTTTATTCCTGCTGTAACCAGAATGAACTAATTAAGTGAAATGTAATCGAATATTTCTGAATGTGGACGAAATAAATACACGATCGTAATAATAATAAATAAGGAAGGAGCTTTCACTAGTAAAGAGTACTGCCTGCAGTGGAACAGACGATCCCTGAGTAAAGGCTGGAGGGTCGGGATAGAGTCGCACCCTGGGAGCAGTACTCACACATATAATTCAGATTTCACAGCTGACCTGCTCTGTAAACCTCAATCAGCTTCTAATTGAAGAGAGAAAACAAAATATCGCTTCCCTACAGCAGAGCTAACGATTTAATCATTATATCAGACATTATAGCTTTTAATTAGGCTAATGCTGATACTGTATGGGAAGAGATAATTCAATACAGTCCTTGATGAATTCCGTAATTGGGTTAACAGCGGTGCAGTTGGGGATAAACGTCAATAATCAAGCTGTGTAGGGCCCCTAGGTTAGTAAAGCGAGAGTTAAAAGTTAGATCTCCAGACAGGGAGAAGATTTTACTTCTTCACTTTTTTATCCCCACAGCACAAAAGCAGTTTTACACCAATATGCACATCTTTCCATTGGCACAAGTAAGAGATTCGTTACTACTATGGGTCCTTGATAAGAAAATAGTTGGCAGGCATTTCTTATAAAGAGCTAAAATAAACATCTTTCTGTGTTATGACTGGGATACAGGTCAAAAATGCCTCTCGCCAAACGCCAATATTTGAAATTTGCAGAAATACTAGGGAATGTCAATTTACGTTTTGTGCACTTCTAAAATATTGACACCTCCCTGCTTGACTTCATCAGCACCGTTCCAAATACAACTGCCCATCAGTGTTTCTGTGCTCTTTGTGATATTCAGCATTTTGAGTTTTTATCATAAATGCTATTATCTACCAATAATTTTTTTTTTGTGTGTAAACAATTAAACCAGTGTCAGAGCAATTTATTAGCCGCACGAGTTATTATATTTATCCTTTCTGTGCTGTTTTTTTGTGTACACTATTGATGATGGGAACTGTAAGATAAATCTAAATCAGATCATTGTTGTTCATATTAATAGAAATAAGCAGGCGGACAGTAGGAATTATGTATACTTCTGAAAATAGGGTTGCTCATTAAAGATCGCTGTTGAAAAAAGGAAAATATTAGAGAATCAAATAGTCCTCAGAGAAAATATATTTCATCTTTAGTACAGTGTGAGTGATGTGAACCATCTGTTAGAATGAGATGGATGGTTCTATTAGGTATATGCACCTCAGCTGCCTGCATGTAACCCCTTTGTTTTTGCAATAGAAGGGAGAAAGCTTTTTGTTAAGAGTAATATTAATATCTAGCTAAAGAGAATAAATCGCTCAGCGTAGGTGCCACTCAAATATGAACAGCTACAAATATTTGCTTTCAGTTCTTGCCTTGTTAGTCATTTGACAAAACACAAAAGTCATTATTCAACCCGAGCAGTACATAAGTCACCACTAATTATGCACAGGAGAAAAAAATATAACCAGTGAGTCCCTTCCTTTCAGGCCATTGCAGTTAGTGCAAATTAGATTAGTTTAGCCAGGCTCCAGGCACTATAAACATGACACACAGGGATCATCCCACTCCAATCTCTTCTTTCTCATCCAGGCATCTCCCTGAAATTACATCTATTGCTTTAATATACTTTACAATGAGATTAAAACAGCACATTGATGCCATTCCAAAACCCCCTTTCATTCAGTTATTTGCCCTCCATGAGAGGGCAAGTATATACTATGTGAATGCAGGCGTGCATGTATCACAAACACAACATATGAAGATATTTGGGTGGTTTTGTGTTCTTGAGTAGCCTTGCACTGGGACCTCCTCTTATATCTTGATTGTGTCCTGTAACAGAAGACATAACTGTGTGTACTGAACATGTTACCCCTTCATACGTGTGTGGAAGCTGCCATACCTTATTAATAATATTTTATTGTATGGGTCAATGTATAAGTATTCAGCATAGACAAACAGAGTTGTATCTGCCACTTGCATGCAGAAATACACTTATGGAAATAAGTACATTTATGAGCATATACACATTAAAATCTGATTAAGGGAAATATATGAAAGATGATCACGATACATAGCTATAAATAAGAAGGCCATTTTCCCCCTTTAAAACTTAATTGATGATTATTCGTTGTGGGATAGTTAATGTCTATCTAGCAAAGGTGCACATAGACTCTGCAAGTGAGGGATGAATATGGAAGGGAATGTCACAGACTGGAGCTGATGTTTTCGGTGTGTGTGGTTCTAGGGAAACGAGTGTGCGATAGCTGTTAGATAGATATAATTGTTATTCTTTTTTAAATTTGAAATAAATAACAATAAAAGAAACGCAATTCTATACTGTACAGACAAGTTTACGTTTAAATCATATATTGACTATTTTATCAATCATTTTTATTTGCACAGTATTTTTGCTCAGCAGCACTGGAGGGGATAATCTCTCCCTGAACTGACAGTCAGAGCTGGCTATGAAAACTGGCTGATTTTTGTGGACTGAAGCCCTTGCTCTATTATCTCTGGTGCCCCCATTAGAGCAAATTAATAGTATCATTTTAATCTTGTATTTCCGGATAATCCCACAGTTCAACTCGCCCAGCATTTTCCAGGTGCAGCCAATAATCTCCCTGACCGGACTCCCAAATAATAAGGCTGATCCGTAATACAGTGAAAGAAGCCACCTTCGTTTAGCGCAAAATGCTGCGGAAAAGAATGGATTCTTGCAAAAAGATTTTTTAGAGATCATATATATATATATATATATATATATATATATATATATAATATATATATATATATATATATATATATATATATATATATATATTTAGAGATCTCTTAAAAATCTTTTTGCAAGAACATTTATTTCACGTCCACACCATAGTAAAAATTCACTGTATAGTTTAAGTTTCATGTCCGTCTAAAATAGTAAATGAATTGTCTTTCGTCTCATTACATCTCAGACACACGGGTGCTTGTGTGTAGCCTGATAACTCGCTCCATATGTATCACCCGAAATCAATGTTCTGTCGCTAAATGCGCACGACTCCAAATCGCTGCCCTTTTGCCTTTGGAAATATTTCCTCCGCGAATGTTAAAACATAAGCAAAATATCATAGGCCAATAAAAGCGATGTAATGGGTTAATTGAGTGGAACTGCTATCATGTTTAAACACCTGTTCCAGGGAGATTATAGCAGGATCCAGAATCAATAATCCTACATTTCCCATCTTGTTCATCGAACGTAATACAACTTTAGTACCGTCACTTACGGTTATTAATAGAAATATTTCGGTTGCCGACTCGATCGAGATGTTAAAAAGCAGCCACGTTCAAATTCAAAACACAGCGCAAAGCACTGACCTGCGACGCTTACAAACTGACAATTAAGACTTTCCTTTATTTGTGGTTATTGATTAAATGAAGGGTCTCATCGTTTGACTTAATTAGACTTAAGGAGAATGCAATTTCACATGAAGGGTTGTAAAAACCGGCACAATTTATAGGAAAGGACTATTTGAAATGCAGCAGAAATCCACTGTAAGGGGGGGGGGGGTGAGATTGGAGGTTCTAGACTGGGTCTTTGGGCTCCGACAAGGCTGAACAGAAACGACTATAGACTT
Organism: Xenopus laevis; assembly: GCF_017654675.1. Lineage (NCBI taxonomy): Eukaryota > Metazoa > Chordata > Amphibia > Anura > Pipidae > Xenopus > Xenopus laevis. The sequence continues at coordinate 121,185,404 of NC_054373.1, forward strand.
GTACACTGTTCCATGTGACACTTGTAATGAAGGCTGCCACTTGGTCAGTCAGGATTAAATTGAGTCTTTAGGCTAACAGCGATGCTAACTAACATGTCGACTATTGTGTACAGAAGGCGAGAGTGTAATGAGTTCAGCGCTGATCCCCCCTTCATGCAAAGGCTCAGTCTCATTATCCCAAATCCATGAATATAAACTGCAGCAGCTGACTGACACCTCCCCCATACCCCCCTCTAGCAAGCCTCCGAACATCGCTGCACCCCAATCTCTCACCCCCTAAAATAGAAATACCTCCTAGAACAAAAGACAAAACCAAAACAAACCCTGAGCATTCAGACTATTTAGTGAGCAATATACAGCAGAGCAAAGGGGTCACACAGACTATTGGGAAGGTCCAGTTAAAAGCAGATCAGACATTCCCATCTGATGCACAATGCAGGTGGAAGAAGTTAAGAGACAGACTTACATTTTCAGGGGGTTCCTCTTCCCAAGTGATGGTCAAACGGTGCCTTTATGTAATTCTGAAATGCAGCTTGAGATCATAGGAGCACACACACACACACACACATACACATTAATATGTATATATTTGTATATCTGTATATATATATATATATCTTATAGAGCTATTGCTAAGCAGCCCTCCAGCAAGCCCCGATTCCCAGGCAATGCTCCCCAAGCGGAGTGCCCGGCTCCACACATACACTGCAAGGCAGGGAGACAAGAAAATGAAATTTATTATTGATAGTAAAGACTTTGAAGACAATTTCAAGTTATTGTTTCTCTCTCTGGAATAAAAGGAGGCCTTTTTTTTTCCTCCTCCGAACATAATGAAACGTCTTTTGTGTGGCGGGGAACAATAGCAAACAAGTATTCTAATAAATAGCCACTTTTTTGTTCGGGCTCGCCAGTGAATGGGATTGAGCAGTTGGTTTGAGAGCAGCTGGGACGCTGTAAGCTGGGGGCGGAGTCAGGTCCCTCTCTGCTCCTCTCCTTCTGCCTTTCCCTGAGCCCTATCTCTCCCCCTGTTCCTATCCCTGCGCCTTGTCTCCTTCCTTCTTTCCCCTCATCCGATCTCATGCTTTCCCTGTGCTGCGCTCCCTCCATCCCCGCTCTCTGCTCTTGCGCTTCCACCAGGCTGGCGCTCTCCCTCTAGTATGTACATTGGACTTCATTCCCTGCTTATAGTATTCATTACTCTCTTCTCCTCTTTATTTTCCCATCCTTTCCTACAAATCTCCATCAGACCCTTTTCCTTTACAGTGCGTTTCAGGCTGTATCCAGACACTTAGTTGCAGTTATGCCTCCCCTCTCCTTTGCGCTCTTCCCTTCCTCAGTGCCACTTCTCCCTCCTTCATTCCTTCCTCAACTTCTCTGATCCCTGTGTGACCCGAATCCCCATCTCTTTACCTCATGTCATTGCTGCACTTCTCTATCCTGGCTCCATTACACGTTCCTATGTTTAACCCGTGCCCAAAAGCGAGGGCAGGTAGCTATCCGCCAGGTGTAGGCATCAAGCCAGCTGCGACTAAATCGCCGGGTAGGGACTGGCCGTATACTTCTTGCCAAGGTATTTTTATGTGTAAACGCATGCCTGCCTGGGGAAGAAATGATCACACAGACTACACCCGTCTTTTAGATTGTAAGTTCTCCGGGGCAAGTCCTCTGTAAAATTTAATCATATATTATTTCGTACAATTCCAGACAGATCATTCTTTCTAAGAAACGAATTAACTGGAATATAAAAGGACTGTTAAAGCAGATAAAAAACAGAGAGATTCATTTTAGACTGGGATTCAATATAACTAGAAGTACACAACATACTTACATACTGCTCCATCATTCTCCCTTTACTCCAACTACAACGTGTACATACATAAGGAATCTGTACTCACATACACATAGTGCCTCATTATATTCAGATCTATGGACAGTTCTCTGTCACTAAATACCAAATCCAGTCAAACATTTCTCTGTAATCTTTTTATTTTAAAACTCTAAAACAGAGCTGTTTATTGTAACTTTGTTTGATATACAGACATTTTATAAATGATTATTGGCCTTTGTGAGCAGGTCCCTCAAATTCGAATTTTATTCTGTAACCCTTCTTTCTTAAAGAGACACTGACACCAGAAATTACCTTTTTTATATCTATCATAATATTGTCTTTGCATACTATTTCTAATTTTGCCATAGAAGTCTTTGCCAGATGCTTTTACATTACCTTTCTTAGCCACAATGTTCCTCTGTGAGGGGGCTGTCATATTTGTGCAGCAGGAGTCTGTTAGCATTAGGAAATCCAACTGACAAGTTGTGAAGGGACAGTCAGGTTGGCAAAACAGTCAGGTCTAGGACCTTCAAGTAACAATTTTTACAAAAACAGTACTATCATTGAAAAACGATCAACATGACCTATAGGTAACTTTTAATGTAGATTCATATTTTTAAAAGACATTTTTTAGTGTCAGTATCACTTTAAATTATTGTATGACCCCTGTTATAAATAAAGGACTGAGCAACTCTCTGGTGCTATTTAAATCAATGATGGTAATAAACAAGCAGTACACGTTTCAAAACTCCGCTGTTTTGAGGAGCTTTTGCAAAAATAGCAGCTTGATCTGGCTGTAAAAAAAACGATTCTCAAGTGAATAGGAGTAGGCTGGGGTGGCTGGAATGATTCAGGTGATTTCATGTACAAAGTTCAAATATACAGGTGGAGAAAAACAAAATTTTTGACATAGCCCTTGCACTTTTTGGCAAATTACAGATGTTGTTTCATAGGACTTATATAATGGATACATAATATTCATGCCTGCTTGAAGTGTTCTGTAAAGAATCAATAATCAGCCTTTTTAGCTACAGATATAAGTTCATCAACTGTTTATAAAAGCTATATAAATAGTCAATCATTACTGCAGACCTATGGTAGAATTTCTTTATCCCTGAGAATTGGGAAGGGGGCAGATCCCTCGATCTGAGCACATGTTGTCAAAAAGGCCTGGCTATCATTCAGAGCAGTATCCAAGTACTGAAGAGTATTGAATAGGAAATATTGATATGTGGAGAAGGGCATTGTGGTGCCTCAGTTGGTAGTATGCCTGCCTTGGAGCTCTGGTGTCCCTAGTTTGATTCCAGCTTGGGCGATACCTGCAAAAAGTTTGTATGTTCATTGCATTTGGAGCACGTCTGCACTGGGATTTAAAATAGTCCCTTACATTTCAAATGCACAGTCCACTTAATAGTGACTGTCTATGGCAGTTTGTCAGAATCCACACATTATAATACCTAAAAAAGAAGCCAGCGCCACAGGCACCGGGCAAAACAAACAAATATAGGGCAATAACGTTTTGCAAATGACCCCCTTATTTCTGTGCACAGGTTTTATTGTAGCTTCACCGTGCTATGTGTAACCCCTTCTTATCCACCACCACAATTATATATAGCCTTTTAGGGAAGAGGGGTTGCTTCTTGCCTCGTGGGCCTTATAGGTGGATACTCACAAACATATGGTTCAAATAGGCGTAAAAAATCTTTGTTGTCCCAGCGCGTATCCTTTAGAACTGTGAAGTAGATGCGGCAGCGAAATAGTGTAATATTGCCTTTAATATATTTAAAAATGTAACATTAAAATTGCACTCACATGGCATTCCGCAATAATAGCATGTATAGCATATCGTCCTAGAGAGGCTTTCTCTCCACGCCTATCCACAATCGGAAATCCTGCTGCCAGAGCGCTCGTGGCTTTAGGGTCCCTTGCAGTATATCGGCGGGTCGCTCTCCTATGGCGTGCTATTCCGTGCTCCGTGCCTAGGCACGCCATAGGAGAGCGACCCGCCGATATACTGCAAGGGACCCTAAAGCCACGAGCGCTCTGGCAGCAGGATTTCCGATTGTGGATAGGCGTGGAGAGAAAGCCTCTCTAGGACGATATGCTATACATGCTATTATTGCGGAATGCCATGTGAGTGCAATTTTAATGTTACATTTTTAAATATATTAAAGGCAATATTACACTATTTCGCTGCCGCATCTACTTCACAGTTCTAAAGGATACGCGCTGGGACAACAAAGATTTTTTACGCCTATTTGAACCATATGTTTGTGAGTATCCACCTATAAGGCCCACGAGGCAAGAAGCAACCCCTCTTCCCTAAAAGGCTATATATAATTGTGGTGGTGGATAAGAAGGGGTTACACATAGCACGGTGAAGCTACAATAAAACCTGTGCACAGAAATAAGGGGGTCATTTGCAAAACGTTATTGCCCTATATTTGTTTGTTTTGCCCGGTGCCTGTGGCGCTGGCTTCTTTTTTAGGTATTATTTTGTGGACTTGAGGGATACAAGTGAGAGCCGGCAGGGGATTGTGAACACAACCAAACCTAGGACTATAATTTGGACTGATTGGACATTATCCCACAGAATCCACACATTGCCTGATTTGGAGTTTCCTTCCACACTCCAAGGGATCTTAGACTGGGGCAGGGACTGATGTAAAATTAAATGGGGTGGAAGAATAGATATGACATGTTCTTTGGGGAGCAAGGCAAGAAAAAACGTGGCACAGTAAGGTAACCATGCATCCCCAGCATTTTGTGCAAATGGGTTAAATCTTTACATTCTGTTTCGGAGCAATCAGGCAATGCTAAACAGTAGATAGTAATGACAATTAAAAACCATAAATCAATGCAATCAAATGCTGGAACAGGAGGAATTTGTCAGGGTCCCAGAGCAGGAATGGGGCACAGAAATGCCAGAGCTGAGCTCCATAGGAGAGGGGAGGAAGGACCTTTCTCTGGAAACAGATGAAAGAGTCTGAGCCAGTGGAGCAGCTGTCAGTCACATGGCTTTGACAGCCTGCCACAGATTTGGCATCTAATAGTAAGTGAAAGGCTAAGTGCTAAAACACTCTGGCAAGCAGATGTCACATTTGATTTTCATATACAACTGGTTTGAGAACGAACAAGCAAACGGGCCTTACCTCTTTTTGTGCTACGGCCTTTCACCAAAAATATAGCACTGACAGCATGAACAAAAAAAATGCACAAAAATAAGAATCAAAGGTCTTATATTATTGTTCGCAAGATAACTTTTTGGAGTGCAGATTTGTTAAGGGAATTTTACAATTTTACAGCCTTGAAGGTATAAGTTTCTGGCACAAAATAACTGCTTGTTCACTAAAATGTTTTATTACATCCATTCCACACTTGCACATATGCACAATTGTTTAGTGTGCTCACATTTTTTTCATTTAACATTGTCTGTTACTTACCCCTGTATATCTAATATTTGAAATGGGTAAGGTATCAGAGAATTAAGGACTGTGTGTTATCTGACGCTGACTGATCCTGCGTCTCCTATAACAAATACACAAAGCTCATTGTGTCCAGAACCCACTATAGGCAAAAATCAATGCCTGGACAAGAGCAATAAGCAATACATAAGTACTGAGTTCAGTGTATCCTCTCAGCCAAATCCAATAGACAGATAAAAGAAGGCAATGCTAAGAATTGCACATGACTAGTACAAGGCTCATTTCACACTCTCTTGTTCCAGATCAGACCTGTAAGTAATGGATATTAGGCATGATCAGAGATGATATGACCCTTGACTTTAGATATCACAGGACATGATGTCTGGTACATACGAAATACATATTATCACTCTGAAAGCAGTCTGAGCTGCTCACCTCTGATTTGTATTTTGGTCACAGAAAACAACAGCAATACAACAACAAACTTTTGCCACTAGAAATCACCTTTGTGCTTGACATTCTATGAGCAAATATCAGCGTATCCCTCCTTTCTGCTGAATTTCACATTCACATCATCCAGACTACAAATAAGACAAGTCCCTCCATTTATTTCATTTTGTAGTAAATCGAATGCAAACAGCTTCTATTAGAGGAAATGGAAGCTGCATTATGCTCTTGTCATTGAAGCGTTTCAACCGTGAAAACTTATGGAGATGTATATAACAGGATCTGAGATGTAGCTAATCTATGTACATAATTAGTTTAGCAAGTTCTTTACTATCGGACTGCATAATTCCCCCCCTCCTAGGATTCATTTCAGTTCCATTGCAAGGCACTGTCCCAAATTGATTCTAGTTGCTAAACAAATATTTGTATTTTGTAGATTTTATTTTAAAACCCTAAATTAGTTTATATACACACATTACTGTGTAAAAGCTGCACCATCTCATTAGAACTAGCCAACTACTGAATACAATTGGCTTCCAGATTTTTCCATTTTTTTCATTTTGTTATACTTAAAGGGATACTGTCATGGGAAAAATTTTTTTTTCAAAATGAATCAGTTAATAGTGCTGGTCCAGCAGAATTCTGCACTGAAATCCATTTCTCAAAAGAGCAAACAAATTTTTTTATATTCAATTTTGAAATCTGACATGGGGCTAGACATATTGTCAATTTCCCAGCTGCCCCAAGTCATGTGACTTGTGCTCTGATAAACTTCAATCACTCTTTACTGCTGTACTGCAAGTTAGAGTGATATCACCCCCTCCCTTTTTCCCCCCAGCAGCCAAACAAAAGAACAATGGGAAGGTAACCAGATAACATCTCCCTACACAAGATAACAGCTGCCTGGTAGATCTAAGAACAACACTCAATAGTAAAAACCCATGTCCCACTGAGACACATTCAGTTACATTGAGAAGGAAAAACAACAGCCTGCCAGAAAGCATTTCTCTCCTGAAGTGCAGGCACAAGTCACATGACCAGAGGCAGCTGGGAAATTGACAAAATATCTAGCCCCATGTCAGATTTCAAAATTGAATATAAAAAAATCTGTTTGCTCTTTTGAGAACTGGATTTCAGTGCATAATTCTGCTGGACCAGCACTATTCACTGATTCATTTTGATTTTTTTTTTTCCCATGACAGTATCCCTTTAGAGGGGCTTCTGCACTGAAATCTGTTTTTCCAAAGAGCTAACAGATTTTTTAATTTTGAAATCTGACATGGGGCTTGTGCTCTGATAAACTTCAGTCACACTTTACTGGTGCACTACAAGTTGGAGTCATGTCACCCACCTCCCCCCCAGCAGTTTATCAACAGAACAATGGGAAGGTAACTAGATAACAGCTCCCTGACACAAGATAACAGCTCCCTAGCACATATGAGAATAGTAAATATCTAAGTCCCAGTGCAATTCCTTCAGTTACACTAAACAATAACATGTCTGAAAGTAGTTACATCCTAAAGTGCTGGTTCTTTCTGAAAGCAAAGGATCAGGCAAAATGACCCGAGATGGCTGCCTACACAACAATGTTACAACCAAAAAAGTACACTTGGTTCAGGAATAAAATTTTATATGATAGAATTAATTATTTGCAGTGTAAACAGTGTAATTTACAAGAAAAAAAAACTACACCATAAATATAACAGACTCCCTTTAATTATTTCTGCCATGGAATGCATTGCAAAGCAGGATATATAATATAATTAAGTTGAGATTATGATATAGCTTTAAAACAGTCATAGGTGCAAATATGTCTTTTAGCTGCTATTCCCCATATTTGTCCCAGAATCCTTATTACTTTTTTTGCTACTATTTTCAAGGAGTTTGTATATTGTACCTCACTTGCCTTTGGTACTCTGGTTTCCTGCCATGCTGTTCAACCACATTGGGTTATCATCTCAGTAATGCCAATTAGAGGCAGTGTCCCGCATCTGTAAAGGTTCAAGAACAGGTACTAAACTACTCACATGCCAAGTAGATCCATCCTGCAATCTGTAGGTTACTGGTCCCAACTGACTGTGGATCTGAATAGGATCAGATAAAATTGGATCCCCATTTTGATCTGGTTAAGGGCTTTCTTATTCTTACCCATTGCCCAGCATTAAGGATAATTAAGGGCTTTTCTTTTTAAAGTATGGTTAAATTTTGTTTTGCCCTGACCTTCACACTTTTGTGGGTTAATTTACGGTATAAGCAGTTCTACCCCTGCTGTGAATAAGATGTGTCATAAGTCACCCAAGCCTCTGGAAGAAAACAATAATAAGACACCTATAAAGAGAAAAGCCGGAGCATATATCAACTTTAGGCATATTTTCAATGCTGAGCTATAAAAATCAGTACCACAAGCAAACATCCCTATTTACTTCTTCATGATTTTCTAGGATAATTACATCTCTCTTTGTAATTATAATAACTATTTTAGTGGTAATGTTTCAGAATAGCTATTTTTACATGTTGTAGGCAAATATCTATTGCCAAATATTTATTAATCACAATAAAATCTGTCACAGTGTTTTAAGGTAGCATAACATTTTAAAACTGTGGTTCATACATAGTGGGTTTGAGCAGATAACCGTGTACCAACCATGTTCAAACCCTGTTCAAACATGAAATAGTGGCCCTGGCCTAGAGTCACAGTTGGAGCCGGTCTCCGCACATGCGGAGCAGGTATTTATGGGGCAGCCGGGGGAGCAGGTCTGGGCTGGCGTGGCCCATGATGGCTGGGTTTTTACCTAGTGTCCCACCGGCCCAGTCTGACCCTGTCCAAAGCCGAGTTTGCCAGCACCATTTTCATTTCGATCCAGTAAATTCCCCCAGCATGTCAGCCCTAATCTGCATACACCTTCTTAAATCCTCCCCCGACTCTGCATTGTGATATATGCATGTAGAAAAAAACAAGCCATTCAGCCCCATACAAGTAGTAACTAAATAAATGCTGAAATAGTACAGACCTCAGTCAGACAGATGTAAATGCAGTATTTCTCCCCTAACCTCCGGGAAAGCCCTGGAGCTATAAACGCAGAGGTTGCATGATAAGGGATCTGAATCACCAGCAGCCAGATTACACTGGTTTATATTTAAAATTTGGCAGAATCATATGTAGCTGTGATTGGGTGAGAAGGAATGAGTTAAGGCAGGGGAAAGCTGAGCTGGGGTAGAGAATGAGAGGGGTCCTAGCACACAGTGGCACGGCCTAGGGGGCGCCCATTCACGAAATCCGGCGTTGCGTGAGAGTCTGCATGTATTATTATTCATGTTAAATGAATCTCAAATGCTTAATCCAGGGAATGTTTCCGATCGCCACTGGGGTCAGGAAGGAATTTTTTCCCTCTTGAGGTATAATTGGCAGTGGCTTCTGATTGGGTTTTTTGCCTTCCTCTGGATCAAAACAGTGGACATATGGTATTGTATTTCAAGTTGTATTAGTCGGTAGGACCTTGCCAGAGTACTGCACAGGTAAATTTAGAAGGAGGTTCTCTCCTGTGACTGCATGGTGGGTTGATTGATACAGACACTACTACAGCTTGTGATAGGTGACAATCTGCTTGGATTTCCAATCATCAACACACTGCTGCAGATTCCGGATCGACAGCAGGGCTGCTGAACTTCTCTCTGTGTTTCACTGTGAGAGATGCAACTCCTGCTCGTAGCAGAATTTGAGTCCATTCTCTCTGTAGGTAGAGGCAGCCTAATACTCAGCGGTGGATATAATGACATAGTAGTGATCCTAAGTCTTCAGTGAAGAACGACACAGCATAGTAGAGATCTCTTATGGAATTCTGGCTTTGAACATTTCCTTGGGGTTAGACTGGTAAGGTCCTATTTATTTAATAAAATGGGAATAAATGCTGTGGCCATTTTACACAATTTCAGGCACCTTGTGTTTCATTAAGATATGTAACAATGGGGTTCAGTGGGATGGCTGAAAGCGAATTGTCAATTGAGGAGTCCCCTTGTCATGCTTCACTTGCGGTGAGAGAAATACACATTCTCCAGCAGCTTCTCAATTATTTTGAAATCATTTATTGGTACTGAAAAATGCAGAAAATCTTACAGGAATTAACCCCTGGTAAACACATGTAAAGATAAGGGCCAGTATTTTGACCTCTTTTTATTTTTAACCTTTCATTGTTCTGTAAACCTGCCCCAAATGCTTTAGTGATCAGAGTTAGTTTTTGCAGTTAGTTTTGTCAGGCTGAAGGGGAACTTATACGTCACTTTGTTGTAGAGCTGTGACAGCTAGCAGCCCCCTGCAACCTTGATTTGAGACTGTGAACGATGCTTACTAGGTGAGAAAAAATTGTTGGTATCATATGATTTGTACTCTAAATGGCCAGAGGTATCTACAGCAGGGGTCATTATCTCTAAAGTTGTTATCACAACCTTAGAAGGATGGTTTTCATGGTAGGGACTTCCACTAGAAATAATTATAGACAATGGCCCACAATTTGATGCTTTCCTTCAATTGAAGGGCATAAGGCACATTTTAACATCAACAGGTCTGCACCCCATAGTGCAACTGAGGAATCACCAGAAAAACTGATGATAGGCCATAATCTACAGCTGCCCCTTAATTTATATAGCACTACTTAATTAGTAGACAAGACATTGTAATACATTTCAAATAAATATGATATACATTGATTTAGTGCCACACGTTGAGACACAGGAGGAAGGAGGTCCTTGCCATGTAGAGCTTACAATCTAAATATACATACAATATACAAGTATACATTTAAATGGCAGTGAAAGCCCTAATATTAATTTTAATTGTGATGGGGCATAGGCTTCTGCATTCAGCAGCTTTGTGACTCTAACTTTTCTTCCAGTGTTCATGTCTTGTATGCGACAATTTACTGCCATGCACTTAGGAGGACTTGTAGTAGAAGGGCCTCTTGGGAATTACTATTGCCAGTTTTGGGCATCTAAGTGATCAGTGGTATAGTGCTTATGTCTTGTTAAGTATTACTACACAGATACTAAGGACTGATGCATGATTATTCCAGGAATTTTAAGAAAGAATATTGAAGTTTGCCATAAACCTATATGTTGCCATGTAAATTAATACTATGCCATGTTAATTAATGACCTGACAAACCTCTTGTATAGGAAACATTGAGTGCAAAGTAAAAATGAATTTCTCCTGCTACAAGAAAACCAACACATAACATATCAAACATCTAAAGGCTTATGCCGTTATGGGAAAATATACATGTGTATATGCCTAAATTATACAGTAGAGTGAAACAACATATATTTTTCCTTACTGTCTCTTTAACCCGCCACCATGAATGAATTGACCTATTCTTTAAAACTGTATTAACAGTGTCAAATCATTAATGATGGTGTTTTTACCACTTCAGTTTGTCATGAATAATTGTATCTAGACATATGGATATGAGAAATGAAATGAGTACTTTATGCCAGAGTAATTGTTCACATGTCACTCACAAATCCGTTAAACCTTCTAATATCACACAATTGAAATAGTTACCATCGCACTCAGGCTGACATCAAGCTAATATAGGCTATTATATAACAGTCACACAAGCAAAAGAAGGGTCGCTGTATGGGGATCTATATAAAATATTAGTAATGCTACAAACCATATAAAAATATAAATTACTTTTTTACTTTTAATTTGCTGCATAATACCGTAATGGAGTATTTTTCTGTGATTATCCCCAATTTGGGCATTTGGTCAGGGCTCCCCTCAGCTTGATTTATAATAGCACATACAGTATATGAAAAGGTTGCTATATTAGATGCTATACAAGACAGTAAGTAATGTTCACACTCTAATTTAGGGCTAAACTACAGGTTTATTTTGATCACATTTTGTGGGTCAGACTTTATCTGTCCCACAACATTTTATCATGCAACAGCAATATAAAAGCGGATGCTACAAAACCAGACCCCCCCCTGCTGTAATGTAAGTGGGATCAGATAAAGATAGTGGTGTATATTTAGCAAAGAGGGAAGTTAGAGGTCGCCACAGTCCTTAGTATTTATCAATGGGTGAAAGTGAAAGTTCATCCTTTGATAAATACACCTATCAAAATCCCATAAAAAGGAATTTTGAGTGATGGAATTTCAGTCTAGAAGACTGTGGTGATCTCTAACTTCACTCTTTGATAAATATACCCCAATGTATTTCAACAAGAAGAAAAAGGTCTTTCAGACTCCATTAAGTTTTATCTCATTGGATGAAGATGCAGCACGCACCAGTCCTCTCCAACAGACATATCTTGTAGGATGGCAAATCTCTGACGTAGTTTACAAATCCCATTTTTTCATCAGTCCTAATATTTTTTGACCAACACAACTAAACATATGACTTGTAAAATACGATCTGTCAATGCAACACCATCCTTAATCTCTCATGTAGTTTAGCCCTTAGGATAAAACTTAGACAGAGTTTCTAGCAGACCTCTAACGTTTATGCCTTTAACACATAAGACTTTAACTTATATGCCGTAACACTATGCCTTTAAACGAGAAGTAAAGCTATATATGTTGTACATTATGTTTTGGATTCTGCACCAGCCCAAGGCAACGCACCCCTTTAGCAGTGAAGATCTGTGTCTCCAAAGATGCCCCAGTAGCTCCCCATTTTTTTTTGTACTGATTCACTGCACATGCTCTGTGCTTCTGTCACTGAGTTTAGGGACCAACTCACATTATACAGCACACATAGAATATAAATGCCACAATATAAGTCTGATTAGTAATTAATACAGATCATTACTATGTGGCAACACAGAAACCAGTGTAATTTTATAATCAGCCTTATATTACAGGCCAACCTCATTTTCTATTTGATAATTTGGGACGACCCCTAAGCTTAGCTTCTCAACAGCTACTCAACATGTGAGTGCCGCAGACACTTTCCAAGATGGTGACCCTCTGTGACAAGTTTGAAATCCTGGATCATTGCTGCTATTGGGAAGCTGAAACTTTAGGCTGGTGCAATAAGTTCAGTATATAAAATATGGCATTTTTATGGTTTAGTTCACCTTTAATGCATATGTCTTTAAGAATTTTAAAGGGTGGAGTTTTGCCCTAGTGCGAAAATATCCAGTGTGGTGAATGGACACCATCCATCTCTACTTTCTCTTTTGACATGATGCTCATTCAGATGGGCTTACTTAGAAAATACAAATAAACACTGTACTTCCAAATAAACATAAACCCAACTGAATGAGCTCATGTCAAAAAGAGCATATATTTTCCCTTTAAATGTACAATATAAAAAACTCACTTTACCATTGACCTCTACCAGTGGTTATCCATATCCATCAGCAACTGGTGAGGAAGTATGATGAATATGCTGTTCCCTTAGGTTTATTCAAACTTTTCATCCAGTCTGTGTACCGAAGAATCTGACAATCCACACACATTGCTAATTCCATATCTTCACATGTTACCAGGGTTTGACTATTGTGTGACCTTTAAGCTTAATTAAGGTGGCCATACTTGACTCGATATTCATAAGTATTTGACTGATTGTTTTACAGGCTAAATTTATGGATAGTGTAGAGTACAAGAGGCCATACCTGATGTGACCACCTTTCTATTTTTCTGTTCGACCAGGAAGGGAAGAGTTGCTGTGACACCGCTTCACTTCCTTATCTGACAACGAGGCAGACATGGTGCATCAACTGATCACATTTCCAGCATGTCTGATGCACAAAGGAACCAAGAATCATGGAAAAATTGGGATTGTGGCCTCAGTATGCATAAATCACAACACTTGGGCCAGCTGTATCCATAATAAGCTATACCGATATGCCACAGGAGCAGTCTTAATTTGCATGTCATAACCAGTAAAAACAGTTTTTTTTTCTCATTTCCTCCTTGCTTGCATATACAGGAGAAATAACACATATAGGATGTCTAGCACTAGCTCTACAAAAGAAGGTTGGGGTGAAATAGATAAGAACTGCTGCAGTGTAAGAATGCAGAGCAAGGATTGGACAGTCTATATATTATTTCAATCAACAGAGATATTATAATTAAGGGCTGCCACCATTATGGATTTTATCTTTTTTAGGCAATGTTATCCCCATAACTAGATTCGAGAGCAACAATATTTGCTTTATGGTCTACATGCTCTTCTGTATGTAGACATATTATAATAATAGGGCATATGATATTGCACCTCCTGCTGTTAAATACAGCCTTAATTGAAGGAGCAATGACTATACAGAAAGACACAAACCACTGACATTGATAGCCACTGGCATGTGCCCTGGGCATAGTGTTCCATTTATTATGGGGCAGGTGATTCCATGTGGACAAAACACATAATTTGCTATAAACTTAAAGCAGGAAAATTACACTGAATAAAAACATTCAGACAAAATATAGGATTTATTTCTTACTCTCTTTGGATAGCATTGCTACATGCACAATGCTTTCCAATGTCACTTGCTTCATGCTAAATTATCTCTGAGATATTTGTGCACAATGACAAAGCATAGATTAGAAAGAATGGACACTTGGGAAACTGCACATTGTATTACAGGCAATTTTTAAGGCAATTTTTTTTCGGGAAACACTCTGCTTTTTCTGTTCTTTTTTTAAAGATTACTATTAATAGCGAGTTACTTAGTGAAAACATTTCTTAATAGCATTGTTACATTAAAATACATGGAAGTCTTTTCTGAACAAATTCTAGACTATTTTATTTGAGCACCAAATATCCACTGAATATAAAAATGTCTAATTTTCTGGTGATGGGATACTGGATAACGCGAAAGACTTACAGAAATGTAAAAAAGGATGTAATATTAATTTAAAATACATGCAATTTAAATGTTGCCGTTAGTAGGGAAAATCAATGTAATTCAACATAGAGCTCCCAAGAGCTCTTATGTCCCCAGGTACCTATACCTACCCCAAGGTACCTTTCCCTTTGAAAGTAGTAGCCGCTCCCACGTGGCAGGTACATAAGCAAGACCTGTCCTCACCCTGAGGAACCATACAGTAGCCAAGAGATCCACAGGCAGGAGATAGAAACTGGCTCTCCCAGAGTCTCCCTAATGCTCAGATACTTTATCCTTTTTCCTGAAACTTCTTTTAAGCAGCCGTGTCACTCTCCACAGATCTGATTCTCTCTAACTGTTGCAGCCGGGATCCCCCTTCTAAGCTCTGTGGGAAACCCTGTACATTGGCTCCAAAGTCAGGCACTCCCTCTCTCCCTAGAATGCACTAGGGCGCCCAGCCAATCGGATGGCTCTCCAGCCTGTAACTGGGCTGGATCATGTCACAAAAAACAGGGGAAGGATTTGTCTGATCCCCTACATAAACATTTATAGCAGAGTGGCCATAAAATACTTTAGGTTACATTTTATTTAGAAAACATCAAGTAAGCCTATTAGAGTTATTCACAGAAGATACTCAACATAAGGCTTTCATTGCCAATTATTATTTTATTTGCTAGACATATATAATCTATAAATGTACATATACAAACTGTTTTTACCTTTTGGTATTTCTGTCTTTTGAGTACAGGGCTGTTTTAGACTTTCACATGTGCATCAACCCTATGCAATTCAATATATCAGGGGTCAATGGATCTTCTCCCCTACCTCTTTTTGTTGGGGTTCCTCTGAGCTCTGTCCTGGGCCCCTTGTTATTTTCTCTCTATACTTCCTCCCTTCCTCCCTTGTATCGTAATCAACCTGTATGGTTTCCAAAATCACCTCGATGCTGAGGATACTCAGATCTATCTCTCCTATCCTGATCTCAATTCAGAGTTCTTGACGCGGACCTCCTCCTGCCTGTACACTATCTCTACTTGGATGTCACAACGTTACCTTAAATAAAACCCTCTCTAAAATGGAAATGGTTATCTTTCCCCTAAATAACACCTGTAACATCCCAGAAGTATCTATCGTAGTTAACAGTTCCACTATCATTATTCTACTCTGTCATTCACTCCTCATATCCAGTCACTTATTAAATCATGCCAATTTCCCATAAAGAACATATCCAAAATACGATCACCCAAGATGCAGCCAAAATTCTTATTCACTCTCTCATCATATCATGTCTAGACTACTGTAACTCTCTTTTAATTGGCCTTCCCCACCAGAGACTGTCAACTTTCCAGTCAATAATGAACACTGCTGCCAGGCTTATACACCTCAGCAATCGCTCCTCCTCTGCTACTCTGCCAATCCCTGCACTGGCTTCCACTACCTTTCAGAAAAAAAATCAAACTAAAGACCCTGACATCGAAAGCACTTCATAATCCTGCCCCTTCCTACATCTCTGATCTCTTCTCTAGATACTCACCCAACCGCTTACTACACTCGTCTACTGACTGCTCCTCTTCTCTCCTTACCTCCTCACAAGCTCGCATTCAAGACTTTGCAAGGGCTGCACCCCTCCTCTGGAATTCTCTCCCCCTGTCTGTCCAACTTTCTCCCAACCCTTCTGCTTTCAAAAGATCTCATAAAACACACTTATTTAGAGAAGGCTACCCTCACTCTGTTTTGCTACCAAGATATACTGTATGCTACATCTCTCACCTGGCTTATTTCTGATCTTGCCCACTTCCACATCTTGTGTGTCATTCCCTTCCCCTTTAGATTGTAAGCTCTTTCGCACAGGGCCTTTCTCACCTTTTTACCGGTACTGGTTGTTATTCTGTATTTATGTAATTCATGTGATTTCTTTGTATAAGCACATTCATTTTACAGTGCTGCACAATTTGTTGGCGCTCTAGACCGGTCTTTACCAAGAAGATAAATTACACTCTGCATCTTTAAGAATACCTTATACACCCTTTAATACTTGACATTATCTTACTACTTGCTATCTTACTTCTTGCTACTGAAGATCCATTAATAAATTATTTACCTAAGTGCCATTAAAGCCATATATCAAATCTGCAATTTAGATGGACACTTGTTTTAACTTGTTAGTGTATTTGTACAACACAGATGAATTGCTTTCAACTGTTGGCAAGTCATTAATAGACAGATTAAATGAAACAGCCCCAATTTAGAATTTATAGTATCTTGTCCAGTTATAAGATGTACCATTAGCAACTATGTACAAACAGTACTCCCACAAATGATTTGTTTAAAGGGCAAATATGTGATACTTTACTATAAGCCATGATTAAATCTAAACTAGACTAGATAATGTCTACTACAGCTATACTTTTCCTACTTTTTGCCCATAATACATTTTCATGACAAGGTTTGTCTTTCATAAATCATCCTTTGGGCTCTATAACTGAACAAAACTTGGTAAGGATTTGGTAAGGAGATTAACTTTCTGTATTACTGTTGTGTAAGTTGCACTTTATATCCCTAAGAGGTTAAACATTAAAATAGACAGTTTATTATAACAGGTGTTGGATCCATTATTTGGAAACCCATTATCAGATTTGTCTCTGATAAATGCATTAATGGTTCATCTGCAAAGAATAAGACAGTAATGGTATAGTTCATGCCACCACCTACAGTGTTGGCTTTTAACAGTGAATAGAAGGGCCCAGTCAACAGGACCCCATGCTGCTACATGGGTTGCACAAATGGGTCTATCTTTTTAGGGCATAAAAAATGACTTACTACATAGCAAACACAGAAACCAAGTTCAATCGAGCTACAAGTAGGTATAACCTTATAAATCCTTAAAGGGTATTGTAGGTCAAAAATAGGGATTCATATGTTCCATCCCTGCTACTCTTAAATTAAGTTGCATAAGTTCCTTATTTTCTTGATCCATTTTGCTCTATAACACACACCAAAACACTTATTAGGGATGATCCTATAGTCTGTAATGCAAAAATGAAGTACAGGTATGGGATCTGTTATCTGGAAACCCGTTATCCAGAAAGCTCCGAATTACAGAAAGGCCATCTCCCAAAGACTCAATTATAATCAAATAATCCAAATGTTAAAATATGATTTCTTTTTTCTTTGTAATAATAAATAACAGAACCTTATACTTGAACTTATACTCCAAACTAATATATAATAAATCTTTATTGGAAGCAAAACCAGCCTATTGGGTTTATTTAATGTTTATATGACTTTCTATCTATTCTATTTTTATCCAGAAAACCCCAGGTCCTGAGCATTCTGGATAACAGGTCCCATGCCTGTATTTTCCTTTATTTATAAAGCACCAGCATATTCCACATCGCTGTACAGATTTGCGTGCTTTACTTTCATGTGTCCTTCTAACCAAAGCCATTCCATTTTTTAATGCTTGTACTTAAAGGAGAAATAAAGCTACGGAGGCATTTTATTGCCAATAGATTAGCTGCAATAATGCAAGCTAGAATGCTATATTTATTCTGTAGAATGTTTTACCATACCTGAGTAAAAAGCTCTAGAAACTCTGTTTGTTTAGGATAGGAGCTGCAGTATTAACATGGTGTGACATCACTTCCTGCCTGAGTCTCTCCCTGCTCTGGGCTCAGATTACAGTAGAGAAGGGAGGGGGGTGGGGAAGAGGAGCAAACTG